>NW_005363061.1:1818223-1839882 GCF_000412655.1 Myotis brandtii
CTCACTGCCAGGGAGCATGCGCACAGTGCCACCCCCTGGCCGAGGCAGGACAGGCCAGAGCGGAGCGTTGCGCAGGCGCGCTCTTCCACCTGGCGGCCGGATTGAGGTTCTTTATGAACACCATGGGGGTGGCGGAGGGTGAACTGTTCATTCATTCAGTAAGGAGTCCTTGGGTGACCATGCCTGGCCCTTTAGGGGTGAAGCCGCAAGCAAGACAGGGCTTCAAAAAGCTAACCTTTTAACTGGGGAGGACAATATTGACACGCATAAGTCCCTCAAGTGGTGCTAAGTGCTAGGAAGAGACGGTCGTGGACGTGGCATGGGAGGGCGGTGTTCCAGGTAAGGGAAGGCCAGGCCCCGTGGAAGGGACGGCGAGTGTGCGTGTTCTAGAAGCATTTTCCACCATCCTGCACTTTGTTAATGAGATGACTGGGGGCTGAAAGCCCAGGTGACTTCAGGGCGGGGGAGGGGCTGTTTGTCAGAGGAACCAGCCCTGTGATTAGAGGGTTGGAACTTTCCACCCCCCAACTCCCACTTCTGGGGAGGAGAGAGGAGCTGGGAATGGAGTCAGTCACTGGTGGCCAGCGATTTAATCAATCGTGCCTACGTAACTGAACCTCTAAAAAACCCCAATGAAGGGGTTTCGAACGCATCCGCGTACCCAGAGGGTGGCACACCCCAAACTCTGCAGGGACAGAAGCTTTTGTACTCATTGGGCCCTACCAGATTGTCCCCTATTACCTCTTCATCTGACTGTTCGTTTGTGTCCTTTATAATGAACGGGCAATAGTAAGTAAAGTGTTTCCCTGAGTTCTGTGAGCTACTATAGCATACTAGAGGCCCGATGCATGAAAATTCGTGCAAGACTGACTTTCCTTCCCCCAGCTGCCGGCACCGGCTTCCTTCTGGCACCCAGGACCCGGGCTTCCCCCCTCCAGCTGCCTGCAGGCACCCGGGACCCCGGCTGGCTTCTCACCTCCCCGCCAGCAGGTACCCGGGACCGGGGCTGGCTTCCCTCCGGCCGGCCCCGGCTTCATCAGGAAGGACGTCCAGAATGACATCTGGAAGATGTCCTGTCTAATTAGCATATTACCCTTTTATTATTATAGATTATGGAATCTGAGGAGGGGGTCATGGGAACCCCTGATTTGTAGCCAAATTGAACAGAGTGTGGGTAACCTGGGGATCCACTACTCGCCACTGGTGTCTGAAGAGGGGCATCCGCCCTTAACCTGTGGGGTCTGTACTAACTCTTGGGAGTTAATGTTAAAATGATTTAAATTGCAGGGCACCCACTCGGTGTCTGCAGAGGATGGAGAACTGCTTGCTGTGGGGAACCCACACATTTGGTGTCAGAAGGTTTTCTGCCTTGTAGGTAAAAACCCCGTAGTTGAAAACTCCCAGGCCTTTCCTGGCAACCCTGGGAGGGAAGCCGACCGTCTAGGCACCTCACCCCTCAGCCTTAGGTTTCCCAAACAGCCAGTTTCCTGCCTCTGTCTTTGTACCTGTTGTCCCCACACTTGACTACCGGGTGAATTTCTACTCCATCTCCAAGGCTCTTAGCAAATGAAAGCCCTTCCCAGAAATCCCTCTTGATTCCCACCCCAAGAATTACTCCCTCCGTCATTTTTGATCATGTGAAGCCATAGTTATGAGCAGTGTCCTTCCCGCGGGCGGGACCTGTGGCAGTCAGCTCTGGTCCTCACAGGCCCAGCCAAGCTGCTCAGCGAATGTGTGGCGTCAGATTGGTTGAGAGTCGGGGGGAGGTGAATGGACATGTTGGTAGGTGAGGTCAGTTGCAAGGTCCCCAAGTGACTTAAGAGGGGAGCTGGGACTTCAGCTTGGGGCTTCCAGACACCCCCACCCCTCTTTCCATACCTGATTCCCTAAACAGTGCACTATGGCCGGTCCTCCTTCCAAAATTTCTCAGGTCCCGTGTGTGTGTGTGTGTGTGTGTGTGTGTGTGTGTGTTAATCCTCATCTGAGGATATTTTTCCATTGATTTTTAGAGAGAGGAAGGGAGGGGGAGAGACAGAGAGAGAAACATCAATGTGAGTGAGACACATCGATTGGTTGTTTTCCCCACGCCCCAACCAGGGCCGGGGATCGAACCTTCAACCAAGGTATGTGCCCTTGACTGGAATTGAACCTGGGACCCTCAGTCTGCAGGCCAACACTCTATCCACTAAGCCAAACTGGATAGGACTCAGGTCTCATTTTCAAGGTAGTAAGAAGACACTGGGCTCAGCCTGGCACTGGGGAGAACAAGCACTAAGTTGGCGCCTCCTGTTTGCAGGGCACTGAGCTCCCAGGAGATGGGGGTGGATACAAGGAACTGCTGTGGACAGGCCCCTTCTCTAGGAATAGGTTCCTGGGAAACTAGCTGGGAAGTGGACCCTGTTTTCCCAGGACTAGCTCATGGGTCACATGCGTTTGTAATCAATCCAAGACCGGCTTCTGCCAGGGGAACAAAGATACCGCAACCATTGATCTTGAAAACCGTGTAGAGCTGGAGTGAGCTCCAGGCCCTATCACAGGCGCCCAGACGTGTGAGGTGCACACAAGGCCGGGAACATCAGATAACCCCCTGCCACTGCAGCGCGACCTTTCCGAACCCCAGGCCCCAGAAGAATGAACAGCCACGCGGGTCAGCCGCCTTCTGGGAACTGCGAGGGGCTGCAGCCAGCCTTTCTGTGCCTCCGGCCAGCTCCCCGCGGGGCCGGCACATTCCTTCAGGCCTTTGTTCGGCCTCACAGCCGCTGCAGCAGCTCTGGTGAGCTAATAACAGCTTGGAAAGAGGACACCAAGGACACTGAAGAACATTCTGGAGGGAGAATAGCACATTCGCCTGCCACCCACCATCCTCACCCTCACCTTCCTTTTTTAAAAAAGAATTTATTTTATTGATTTTTCTCAGAGAGGAAGGGAGAGGGATAGAAAGTTAGAAACATCGATGAGAGAAACATCGATCAGCTGCCTCCTGCACACCCCCTACTGGGGATGTGTCCGCAACCAAGGTACATGCCCTTGACCGGAATCGAACCTGGGACCCTTCAGTCCGCAAACCGACGCTCTATCCACTGAACCAAACTGGTCAGGGCCTCACCTTCCTTTTTTGCTTTGTCCACTCTGGCCAGAAAGCAAGGCGGGGCTTCGGGCTTGGTTGCCAATGAGATGCAGAGAACCCCTTGGACCCGGCTCTTTGCCTTTCTGTGCTTCCCTTGGTCACAAGCATTTTGCCACGTGGCTGTGCGGTCTTCGCATTGATTCTCTTAATGGGTGTGTCATGGTCCTTTGACTGGATACATCCTCATTTTCAAATGTGAGCTAACAGGCTTGTTTCCAGTTGGGGCTATTATAAATAGCTCTGAACAAACAGTGACTCATGGGTTTAAAAACTACTTACTGAATTTCTTAGTGAGGCACGATGAAGTACGTAGGGGAAATGACTCGATTTCCAATGCTTTAGCAAAGAAAAAAATAAAAAGGGGAGAGATGGAACCAATGAGACAAAATGGGGGGGCGGGGGGGGAGGAAGGGAAGTGGCGGGGGGATGGGGTTTCATGGTGCCATTCTCTCTCTTTATGTATATGTTTGAAGTTTTTCATAATAAAAAATCAGAAATGTGAACACAATCCCTGCCCTCAGGGAGCTCACAGTCTACTGGGAACACAGAGCAGTGCGACAAGTGCTGGGATGGGGTTAAATGCATAAAATAGTACCGATAAGATTACAACGGAAACCAATTATATTGAAACACATTTATCAAAATATATATTTAAATTGGGCTGCCGTGTCCCAAAGAAGGTGTGAGACACAGAGAGCAGAGCAGCCCGGCCATGGAGCCTGGAGCACCCAGCCACACTCAGCTGAACCCCACGTCACCCACAGGTGCATGACTGCTGTTTTAAGCTGCTGAGTTTTGGAATAGGGTGTTACACACAGAGGCTGTCTGATTCAATGAGGGAGGGGTTCTGCCAACAGAAGCTTACAGTTAAACCTGGAGCAGAAATGGTACTTAAGCACATGAAAAGATGCTCCACATCCTATGTCATTAGGGAAGTGAAATTTAACAAAAATGAGTCACCACTACATAACTATTGGGATGGCTAAAATCCCAGGCACTGACACCACCAAAAGCTGGCAAGGATGTGGAGCAGCCGTAGTATATCCATTGCTGGTGGAAATGCCAAATGGTATAGCCAGTTTGGAAGACTATTGCTGGTTTCTTAAGAAGCTAAACATAATCTTACTGTATAACCCAGCAATTGTGCTCCTGAATATTTATCCAAATGAGTTGCAAATTGCATCCACACAAAAACATGCACACAGATGTGTATAGCAGTTTTATTCATAATTGCCACAACTGAAGCAACCAAGATGTCCTTCATAGGTGAATGGGTAAACAACTGTGGTCCATCCAGACATTGGAATATTATCTATAATAATAAAAGCATAATATGCTAATTAGACTGGACAGCCGAACATCCTTCCAGACGTCCTTCTGGACAAAGCCATGGTGGCTGTGAGGGCCGAGGGCGGGCAGCCGTGGCGGCGGGCAGAGGCAGCTGCAGAAGGGTGATGGGCACGGGCACCTTCCCCCGATCGGCCTGTTGGCCTTCCGCGGAGGAAGGCCAGACTGTGGCTTAGGGAGCAGGCCTAAGCCATCAGTAGGACATCCCCTGAGGCCTCCCGACTGTGAGAGGGGGAAGGCCAGGCTGAGGGACCCCCCCACCCTAGTGCACAAATTTTTGTGCACCAGGCCTCTAGTCAGAAATAAGAAGAAATGAGCTAATAAGCCAAAAAGACATGGAGGAACCTTAAATGCATAGTACGAAGTGGAAGAAGACTATCTGAAAAGGACATGTACTGTATGACATTCCTGAAAAGGCAAAACTAGAGACATAAAAAAACCAGTGATTCCAGGGGTTCAGGAAGAGAGAGGGAGGGATGGATGGGTGAAGTGCAGGGGACTTTCAGGGCAGTGTGCTTCTCTGTATGATACTGTAACAGTGGATCCATGCGGTGCATTTGTCAAAACCCATAGAGCTGGACCACATAATGAGCGAACCCTGATGTACACTCTGCTCATTATTGGTTTATCAATGGGAACAAATGTACCACACGACTGTAGGGTGTCAGTAATTAGGGTGAACTCTGGGGGCAGAATTCTGTTTATCTTGCTGGATGTTTATGTAAACCTAAAACTGCTCTGAAAAATAAAGTCTATTTCGAAACAAAAATACTGGGCTATAGTTATAGACGTGCTTATTAATGCGTTACACAGCAAGCTCTCCTAGCGAGAGGGCTAATGAGGGCAGACTTCCCAGTGGCGGTGAGTGGCCCAGAGCTCTGCCGTGCCACGGGCATGGCCCATTCTGCTGTGCTTTGCTGCCTTACGTTCATGAGTGAGGGAAGAGCTAAATTTCACCGAAAATAAACATGTAATGTTTTCGCGCCCCATCCAGGCTCACAGATCCTTGTTATACAGCAACCTTTCTTTGACTTTGGGATATATTCCTAGAAACGGTTTTATTGGGTCATAGAGTGTGCACCTTTTTAAGGGTTTTGTTAGCAGTTGGAAAGTTGTCATCCAGTCTGGAGCTACAATTTCCACGCACCCAGCAAATAAAAGGGCTTTCCTGCTTCCTACCTGTAGCCAGGGGTCCTCAAACCCCGCATCCCCGGGGCCACTCTGCTCTTTCTTTAATACTGACATGCAAACAGCCTGTGTGTCAGCCCATGAGACCAAGCCTTCGCAGGTTCGCTTCAGCGGGCGACGTCCAAGCAATGCTGCCTGTTCCTTGCTCTGACCAGCCTGCCTGTCACTTCAGCCACCTCCCTTTCTCGGGACAACTGCCGTGCTCCCCAGAAATGAGTCACCTCCTGCCAGCTGGTGACATCTCCAGGCTTCAGCTCCAGGCTGGCTTCTCTGGGCTCGGCGCCCTCCCTGAATTCCCTAAAGCACGACTACCACCAGCCTAACTAACCCTTACACAGGTTTGGGGAGAACAGAAGGTAGGTTTAAACTGGAGAGCTCCGCCACCAGAGTCCGCAGTCTGAGATTCTTCCTCCGGCCGCGCTGGCTGCTTTCTTCTTAACCTCCATCAGCCTCAGTGCCGATTGGCTGACCTCCCAGTGTGAATGCCCTTGACTGGGTCCCTCTTGCAGCCCTCCACAGCCCCCACCGCAGGGAGGAGAAATCTGGGCCTCCTGTCCAAAGCCTGCTTCAGCTCCTGATCCTGCCACACTGACTGTGGGAATATTCCTTCTCTTGGGGGAACCCCCACCTTTACCATGGGGCCTGGTAGAGCCGGACGATCACAGCATATGGCTGCATATTCCAAGGTGAGGCTGGCCCCACCGCCTACAGCCCGACAGCCCAGGGCAGTGGTTCCTTGTTAAACCTGGGCAGATCCCTCCAGTGGCTGCTCCCTCGGCCATTCCCGTTCGCAGATGCACACACACACACACACACACACACACACACACACACACTTTTCCTGCATAGAGCGGTCCAAAATCCAAACTAGAAAAAAAAAAAAGTTCTTTGGCCAGTAGTTCAGTGGGTTAGAGCATCATCCCAATACACCAAGGTTGTGGGTTTGATCCCCAGTCAGGGCAATACAAGAATCAACCAATGAATGCATATATAAGTGGAGCAACAAATCAATTTTTTAAAAAAGTTCTTTAATCAACAGACCCAGTTCATGTAACTGAATGGGATAGTAGCATCTTAGTCTAAAGCAGCTGGCTTTGGGCGGGCCCAAGAGCAACAGGAGGCTCTTACTTCACAGCTGCCTGACCAAGAGGGCCCCCACGGTGGTCTTTCTAGAACAGTGGTCGGCAAACCGCGGCTCGCGAGCCACATGCGGCTCTTTGGCCCCTTGAGTGTGGCTCTTCCACAAAATACCACGTGCGGGCGTGCATGTACAGTGCGATTGAAATTTCTTAGGCTAGATCAGTGGTCAGCAAACCTCAGAAGTCGGTTTTAGGCCTGGGCGAGTCTATCTTGAAGAAGTGGGGTTAGAAGAAGTGGGGGGTGTCGGTCGGGCGACAGGAGATGCAGGCGGGCCGCGGGATATGCAGCGCGGGGGAGGTGCCAAATATCAACAGTACTTCTTAAACTATGGTAGGTTAATAACAATGTACCTACCTATATAGTTTAAGTTTTAAAAATTTGGCTCTCAAAAGAAATTTCAATCATTGTACTGTTGATATTTGGCTCTGTTGACTAATGAGTTTGCCGACCACTGTTCTAGAATAATCCAGAACGAGGGAGAGTCTTCTTTGCAAACAGATTCCCCCTTCTGCCCCCTTCTGCAAACGCTGTGTCTCACCGCCAGGATGGCAGTTTCTGGCATCAGCAGTTTTAAGATGGCATTCTAGGACACCATCATTTTTTTGAAATGCATGTCTGATGATTTGGCAGATTAAAAATGGTTCCTCAATTTGACTTAATTCCTATTTCTGGGATGACTAGGAAAATTGAACTTCATTCCCCTGTGAATTGTCTGTTTAGGTCGTGAACCTATATTTCTGTCTGTTAACATGTGGGACATAGTTTCCCCAGTTTTTCATTTCACTTTATTAATTTATTTTTGGCATGCTAAACATTTACGTTTTTACGGAGACAGATCTCTCAGAATTTCCTCTATAGTCTCTGCTCTCTGTGTTATGCAGAGAAAAACCTTCCTGACCCCAGATTCATATAAACATTCATTCGAATTATTGTATTAACTCCATTTGGAGTTCTAATGCTCTGTACGGGGTCCAACTTGACTGTTTCCATATACATGGCCAACTTCGTATTAAAGTCTTTCCTTGAATAATCTCTTCTTTCCTCCGCTGCTTTGAAATGCTGCCTTTATTCGTTTTGTAAATCTTACACACCAGTCCCTTTGTTTTTGAAATCCCCACCTCCCAGGCATGTCCTGGCGATGAAATGAAGTGGTATTTTCAAAGCCTTTAACACGGGAACATAGAGTCTGCTCCAGACACGTTGGTCCTCCCACCTTCTCCTTCTCTTTCCCTGACCCGTGTCCCACTCCTCGGCCACATGCTTCTACCATTTGGTTTGACCTTGGGATTCTGGGAACAGATCCAGATACACAGAAGGTGCTTACTAAGGCCTCACCGTTGGGCTCCCAAACTGCTTTTTGGCCAGTTATTGCCTCAGCCAAGGTGACCTTGCTGGGTGAGCAGCACCCCCCCCCACCCCCACGATGGTAATTACCCAGTGTTGGCAGTCAAGGAAGACTTCACAGGGGAGGTGAGCTTGAAGCTGGGCCTAAGAGGGGAGAGGAATTGGGCAGGCAGGAAAGGGAGAAAGGGCATCCCAGGCCAAGAACAGCATGATCAGAGAGCGTGGTGGGGTGGTGCGGGAGGCAGAGGCAGGTCCCGTGGTAGCCATGTAGGCCATTGTAAAGACTCTGGATTTTATGCTGAGAAAGACAGGAACTTTCTGAATAGTTTTGAGCAGAGGAGCACCATGACTTGTATTTTAAAAGCTCAGTGGTTAAGAATTCCTTGGTCGTTAGATCCCAATTACACCACCCTCTAGCTGTATGACCTTGGATACGTTATGTAACTTCTCTGTGCCTCAGTTTCATTAGCTGTAAAATGGGGGTAATAATAGTACTCACTTTGGATGGTTAGTGTAAAGAAGAGTATCTGGCCCTGACCGGTTTGGCTCAGTGGATAGAGCGTCGGCCTGCGGACTGAAGGGTCCCAGGTTCGATTCTGGTCAAGGGCATGTACCTTGGTTGCGGGCACATCCCAAGTAGGGGGTGTGCAGGAGGCAGCTGAATCGATGTTTCTCTCACATTGATGTCTCTAACTCTCTATCCCTCTCCTTCTCCCTTCCTCTCTGTAAAAAAAAAAATCAATAAATATATTTTTTTTAAAAAAGAAGAGTATCTGGCACCTCCTACGCACTCGACCGTGGGAGCAGTTACTATGGTGGTCATTATTACCGTTACTATGGTGGTCATTATTACCGTTACTATGGTGGTCATTATTACCGTGGCTGCTGGTGTCGAGGACACGCTGGCTGGGCCGGGGTGGAAGCCGGATGTCACTTGGGAAGCTCCTGCAATGGTCCAGGAGGACGATGAGAGTGGCTTGGACTAGATTGGCCACAGTGGAGGCAGAGAGAACTGCTCAGAATTAGGAAGAGCTGACAGGGTTTGCCAGTGGATCAGGTGTGAAATATGAGAGAAAGAGGAGCCGGGAGATTTTTTATATATATATATATACATTTTCACTGATTTCAAAGAGGAAAGGAGAGGGAGAGAGAGATAGAAACATCAGTGAGTGATGAGAGAGAATCATTGATCGGCTGCCTCCTGCACACCCCACACCGGGGATCGAGCCCGCAACCTGGGCATGTGCCCTTGGCTGGAATCGAACCCGGGGTCCTTCAGTCCGCAGGCTGACACTCTATCCACTGAGCCAAACCGGCCAGGGCTGGCTCCAAGGATTTTGCCGGGAGCACTTGGAAGATGAAGTTGCCATCTGCTGAGATGGGGCGGCCGGGAGGAGCAGTTTGGAGGAGGAACATGAGGCGTTCAGCTTTGAGCGTGTTACATGAGATGTCAGCTAGACGGCTCAGTGGGGAGGCAGTTGGATATACACGTGGCCCAAGCTGGGAAGGCACAGGTGGGAACGGCCGGTACACAGTGAATATTTGAAACCAGGAGACCAGATGGCGTCACCAAGGATGGGCCTGGGAGTCTGCCATGTTGACGGCGAGTGCTCGACCAGTGCCACCACCCAGTGGATGCCACTTCTGACCAGCCTGCAGACTTCTGGAAAAGCTGAAGGACAAGCTTTGGGCTGGCGGCAGCCCCTCAAAGGTCTGAAGTAGCATTCCCAGTACGTGTAAGAGGGCCAGGCTTCGGAAGACGCCGATGGGTAAGCGCCAAGTAGGATGGGCGGGTAGCCCAAGCCGGGGTCTCTGCTGATCCACAGACATGCAGAGCCAGGGAATTTTTGCAGAAATCAGGCTTGAAGGATATGCGTTACCAAAAGAGCATGAAGATAATTTAACAAAAGGCAGTGCAGAGGCTAAGAGCACAGGTTTGGAAGGCGGATGCCCCCGGTGTGACCCTCCCTGTTCCACTCACTCCTCTCTGGCCCTGCTCCTCGTCTGTAGAATGGGGTCTACAGCAGGCATTAAAAGAAGTGAACTAGATGATGCTAACGCACGCTTAGCATAGCTGGCCCTACAAGAAAACACCCTGTTGCCTTGACTGTCATTTTCGCCAGCACTTCTGACACCACGTGTATGGTGTTTCCCCACATCAGCCAGTTCTCGGATACAGGCCGGGTGTCCCACAGTTCGGTTCTGTTCTGACTGTCTATGGGAGTTAGTGTCGGGTCCCACAGGTCAAGCGCTCAGTCCCACTAGATGCCCGCACTTCTGATGCTTATCCTGAGTCCTTATTGATCCACCAACTGGCAGTCAGGGGCTCCCACGCCCCCTCCCCAGGCTCAACGATTCACTAGAATGGGTCACAGAACCCAGGAAAATGCTTTCTTTATTATTACCTGTTTGTTTTATTTATTTTTTTAATCTTCACCCGAGGATATTTTCCCGCTGATTTTTAGAGAGAGTGGAAGAGAGAGGGAAAGACAGAGAAAAATATCGACGTGAGAGAAATACATTGGTGGGTTGCCTCCTGCACTCGCCCTGACCAGGGCCCAGGCCGGGGAGGAGCCTGCAACCAAGGTATGTGCCCTTGACCTGAATCGAACCCAGGACCCTTTGGTCTGCAGGCCAATGCTCATTCACTGAGCCAAATGGGCGAGGGCTACCTGTTTATCTTTAAAGGATTTGACTCAGGAACAGCCAATGGAAGAAATGCACAGGACAAGGTATATAGAGGGGCACACTGGCGCACCACCCTCCCATCGCCCTGATGTGCTCACCAGCCTATTTTAAAGGATTTGACTCAGGGACAGCCAATGGAAGAAATGCACAGGGCAAGGTATGTAGAGGGGCACAGAGCTGGCACACCACCCTCCCATCGCCCTGATGTGCTCACCAGCCTAGCAGCTCTGCTAGCCCCTTTCGTCAGGATTGTTATGGAGGCTTCATCACACAGGCATAATTGATTAGGTCATTGGCCATCTCTGCTTGAACTCAGTCACCAGCCTCTCTCCCCTCTTCAGAGGTCACGGGGTAGGGCTAAAAGTTAAGACTCTCTGATTATAAGGTTGGTTCCCCTGGCAACCAAGCCCCCATCCTTAGGGGCTTTCCAAAGTCACCTCCTTGCCCTGGCTGGCTTGGCTCAGTGGATGGAGCATCGGTCCTGGGACTGAAGGGTTGAGGGTTCAATTCTTTTCTTTTTTAAAATATATTTTTATTGATTTCAGAGAGGAAGAGAGAGGGAGAAAGAGATAGAAACATCAATGATGAGGATCATGGATTGACTGCCTCCTGCACGCCCCCTGCTGGGGAGCGACCCCCGCAACCCAGGCATGTGTCCTTGACCCTTCAGTCCTCAGGCTGATGCTCTATCCACAGAGCCAAACAGGCTAGGGCTCGAGGGTTCAATTCTGGTTAAGGGCTCGTACCTCAGGTGCAGGCTCGATCCCCAGCCTGGGTCTGGGTGCGTGCAGGAGGCAACCAATCGATGTGTCTCTTACACATCGATGTTTCCCTCTCTTTGTCTCTCCCCATCCCTTCCTCCTCCTCTAAAAATCAATGGAAAAATAACCTCAGGTGAGAATTAACAAAAACACACACAAACAAAAAACAACAAAAGTCACCTCATTAAAATACACTCAGGTAAAGGGCTTTGTTTCTAAGTAAAAAAATTGCTCCTCTTAACCCTATCATTCAGAAATTCCAAAGATGTTAGGAGCTCTGTGCCAGGAACTGGGACCAGATGGAGACCAAATATATATTTCTTATTATAGCACAACTAGAGGCCCGGTGCACGAATTTGTGCACTGGTGGGGTCCCTCAGGGTGGCCTGCGGGATCGGGCTGAAACCTGCAGTCCAATGCCACCTGCAGCTCCCACCTGCCGCTCCTCCCTCACCCCCCCGGGGCCCCAGCAGTGGGCTTGTGCCCAACCAGTCCCTATCGGGAAAGTCTCGCTCTGCCACAGCAGCACTCGCCAGCAGCGAGCCCTGGGTCTGGCACCCTCCCGAGGGGAGTGGCCTATGGGATCAGGACAAAACCAGCTCTTCGACATCCCCTGAGGGGTCCCAGATTGCTAGAGGGCGCAGGCCAGGCCGAGACCCCACTGGTGCATGATCAGGGGCCGGGGAGGGACCGAGGGCGGGCTCCAGGGCGTGTCCAGCCCATCTCACTCAGTCCCAATTAGCTGGACCCCAGCAGCAAGCTAATCTACCCGTCGGAGCGTTTGCCCCCCTGGTGGTCAGAGCATGTTATAGCGAGCGGTTGAGTGGCCTTAGCATATCATTAGCATATTATACTTTGATTGGTTGAACAATCGACAGGTCACCAGATGGCAGGACACAGCTTACTAGGCTTTTATTATATACTAGAGGCCCGGTGCACAAATCGACCAGTCACCGGATGGCAGGACACAGCTTACTAGGCTTTTATTATATAGGATATTATAGGCCCACAAGTGCAGCTGTCTGATTGACTAGGAGACTAAAAGAAGAGGAAAAAGGCACACAATAGGACAGTGATGGCGAACCTTTTGAGCTCGGCGTGTCAGCATTTTGAAAAACCCTAACTTAACTCTGGTGCCGTGTCACATAGAGAAATTTTTTGATATTTGCAACCATAGTAAAACAAAGACTTATATTTTTGATATTTATTTTATATATTTAAATGCCATTTCACAAAGAAAAATCAACCAAAAAAATGAGTTCGCGTGTCACCTCTGACACGCGTGTCATAGGTTCGCCATCACTGCAATAGGATAAAGGGGAAATGGATAGGGGACTGGAGTCAGTGTTCCGGGTAAGGCTGAACTCATGGGCCTGTGACCGGTGCAGTCACACAGCACACCACCCTCACAACGGACTCGGCTCTGGGTTTAATGCTCTGCTTTCCTGCCTTGAAATACCAAATACTTTGTCTTTGAACCGTGTTTTGTAAAAGAAGCCCAATTCGCACTAAAGCATGTGTGTGAGCAGAGAAGATACACCAGGCGGCAGCAAGCAGGCTCCTGCCAGCAGGAGTGGCGGGGCAGCGGGCAGCACGGGTGCTGAGCAGTGGCCTGGCCACCCGGCGTGCGCCCACATGGCCGGGCAGTCTGGGACACCGTGGGGCTGCAAGGGGGCAGCCAGGCCAGGATCCGTGCCCAGACTGGCAGTCGCAGCAGATGGCTGCAGTCACCAGGGCCGTGGTGAGGGAAGGGACCCCGCGTGGAAGTCTGTCCTGCAGCATCTTCACAAATACAAGCCCTGCAGCCTAAGGCAGCGCTCACACGGTAAACCCAGTGAAGTATTACAGAACCAGAGCGTCCACGTGGACGCTGCAATAAAGCGTATCAGAGAGTCAGAATTCTTCAGTGTGTAGCAGCTCTGATTTTGAAAACTGCTGCCACATTGCAAAGCAAAAAAAAAAAAAAAGCCACAGGCTTTGAAATTAAATTTAAAGATCATATTCTACAGAAACTAATTCTATTTTTATGTGAAGTTTCATTACTAATGAGGGAGGCAATGTTAAAACTAAGTTTTCCTTGTTATCAAAGATACAGCAATCAAATGATAAAGAGGTTATTTAAACTATATACAATTCATGAAGTCACTTTCTTTTTAACAATTTTTAAATTGATTTTTAGAGAGCGAGGAAGGGAGAGAGAGAGATTTGAGAGAGAGACATCGGTCAGCTGCCTCCTTCACGTGCCCCAACTGGAGATGGAACCCATAACTTGGGTATGTGCCCGGACCAGGACGAGGAAGGGAGAGAGAGAGATTTGAGAGAGAGACATCGGTTAGCTGCCTCCTTCACATGCCCCAACTGGGGATGGAACCCATAACTTGGGTATGTGCCCGGACCAGGAATCAAATTCGCCATCCTTTGATGTATGGGATGGACACTCCAACCAACTAAGCCACACCGGCCGGGGCATGAAGTCACTTTCAGTTTCTGGTACCACCTCCACAATTTACAGAAAATGTTAGGAGGAAACATTACAGTGTCACCATATACATATAAAATTAAATTCAGAGTGATGTATGGGATGGACACTCCAACCAACTACGCCACACCGGCCCGGGCATGAAGTCACTTTCAGTTTCTCGTACCACCTCCACAAGTTACAGAAAATGTTAGAGGAAACGTTACAGTGTCACCATATACATATAAAATTAAATTCAGATTTATATGAAATTGATTTGTATGGAGAGTTAAATCTTTTTATTTATTTATTTTTATATTCTCACCCAAAGAGTAAGGATATTTTTCCATTGATTTTTAGAGAGAATGAAAGGGAGGGGAGAGAGGGAAAGAGAGGAGAGAGTGAGGAATATCAATGTGACAGAGACACACCGATTGGTTGTCTCCCACATGCACCCCGACTGAGGGCGGGGATGGGACCTGAAACCCAGTATGTGCCCTTGACCGGGAATCAAACTTGTAACCCTCCGGTGTGCAGGGTGAGAATTAAATCTTTTTAGAAAAATTGTTCCACAAGAATCATCAGCTAAAACTTATATTTTGAAATACTTTACCAGAAATTTCTCCTAATGTGACAGCCTATGAAATATTCTGACCAACTCCAGTAAGTTGCATCTGCAAAAAGATCCTTCTCCAAATTAAAAATTATAAAAAATTGAGATCTTGCATTTGTCGTAGCTTTCAATTCCAGGCATACTTCAGAGCAGGCTCGGCTCCAGGCCACTGTAGTAAAGTGACTATTGCAATAAAGTGAGTCATAATCTTTTAACCGGCAGAGGGTCTTGCCTTCAGTTTGTAAAACACACATCTGTGAAGCTTAATAAAGCAAAGCACAATGAAATGAGGTAGGCCTGAGTGTCAGCTGAAATGACATTGGCAAAAGTATACATTTTGGTGACCTAATAAGTGAATTTGCAGAAAAATCTAATTATCAATCAGCTATATTAGTAAATTATTTATTATACTAGAGACCCGGTGCATGAAATTTGTGCACTCGGGCGGAGGTCCCTCAGCCTGGCCTGCACCCTCTCGTAGTCCAGGAGCCCTCAGGGGATGTCCTAAGCCGTCAGTCAGACATCCTTAGCACTGATGCGGAGGCGGGAGAGGCTCCCACCACCGCTGCTGTGAGCCCGGCTTCTGGCTGAGCGGTGCTCCCCCTGTGAGAGCGCACTGACCACCAGGGGGCAGTTCCTGCATTGAGCGTCTGCCCCCTGGCAATCAGTGCATGTCATAGTGACCAATCATTCCACCGTTCGGTTGATTTGCATATTAGCCTTTTATTATATAGGATTAGGACAAAATATTATTTTGTTACCATTTTAAGTTTATGATATTACTCATGTCACTATTACCCCATTACATTGTATAAGTAATAAAAATGTTTTGAAAGGAAAAAGCATTCTATTTTAGTACCTTGAACTGCACTATTTTCTTTTTACTGCTTTTTGAATAAGAGACCCTGCATTTTCCTTTTGAACTAGGCCCTGCAAATGATGTAGGGTCCCTGATACTGAAAGCTAGTATTTCTTTGAAAGGGTTTTCATATTTCCCCAAATTTCCTGACTCTGTTAAAACCCTTTTCAGCTATTAATGACTTCCCTCCAGTCCAACGAATGACAATCATGTTATAACTTTTAAAGTGATGGCGGTGGGGATGGCTGGTCCTGTTGGAGGCTGACATTCTCCAGTGTGCTGTCCTCTGCATCCCTTTCTGAGGCACATTCTTCTGAA
Source organism: Myotis brandtii (assembly GCF_000412655.1). NCBI lineage: Eukaryota > Metazoa > Chordata > Mammalia > Chiroptera > Vespertilionidae > Myotis > Myotis brandtii. Next base: position 1,834,067 of record NW_005363061.1, read on the forward strand.
TTGCCCCCACTGGTGGCAGATCCTAGTCCTTCAGATGATGATGTCAAATTTTGTGTGTTTTTTTTAAATCCTCACCCGAGGATAATTTTCCATTGATTTTTTTCTCTCAGGGACCCTCCTCTCCATTGATTTTTTTTTTTTTAGAGAGATTGGAAGAGAGACAGAAACATTGATGTGAGAGAAATACATCAATTGGTAGCCTCCTGCAAGCGCCCTGACCAGGGCCCGGGCGGGGAGGAGCCTGCAACCCAGGTGCCCTTGACCAGAATCAGACCCGGGACCCTTTGATCTGCAGGCCAACGCTCTATCTACTGAGCCAAACTGGCTAGGGCTGATGTCAAATTTTGAAGTTTGTTTTGGAGGTAACATAAGGTGGAGCAGGGGGGAGGCCTGACCCTGTGTTGGGTCTGTTGGGTCCTTCCGTGTCCCAGGGGTCTGCTCCTCAGGTGGGCAACAGCCTCAGGGTGGCCCTTCCAAGGCTGGTAGGGCTCCTGATTGTAAGCCTTGCAGCCTTCAGGCCGCCTCACAGCAAAGGGGGTGGAACCCAGGTAGACTGGAACCTAACACTCACCTCTTCTGAGTTTACAATTGACCAATCCCTCTGCCCCATCATGGAGGGAAGCAATCTGATTGGCTTAATCTTGGGGGCCCTCTTGGCACCAAGACATTAGGACCTGCCAGCCTATGAAGGGGCAGCCCATGGATCACGTGTTCACCTCTGTCCAATCACACACCTGGTGGCATCTCCCATGCAGGGTTGAAGGTGGGACTTGCAGATGAACAGGGACTTGGACACCACCAGCACCATGACTGCAGGCCACGAAGGCCAGAGCTCACCTGCTCCTCCCCACCACCCCTGCCCTGTGGGAGTTCTCACACCTCCCCCACCCGCCTTTCCTCAGTCCATCACGTACTGATGGCTACTTCCTCAAATATACCCCGACTTCTACTCTTCCCATCGCCATGGTGATCTTCCTGTCTGAACGATGGGCAGCAACCTCTTGACCGCCATCTGACCACCGAGTGGCCTATTAAAAGCTCACACCCAGATGGTCACTCACCCTCTGTGGGTTCCCCATCACTTAGGATGAACCAGACCTGCTCCGGAGGCCTCAAGGCCCTGAGCGTGGGACCCGGGCACCCTCTGGCCCGCTTACCCCTCATCATCTCCTGCCGAGCTTTCCCGGGCCAGGGACACGGTGTGTCTCCAGGGCCCTCACCAGCCCACTTCCTCGCTGGTGAAGCCCGGTTCATCCTAGAGCTCAGGTTCTGGGCCAGCTGCCCAGGTCTACACGGCATCTACCGACGTTCTCTCAGCACTTTTCACAACTTGTTTTGCTGGAATGTGGGTTTACCATCCATCTCCCCGAGACAGCAAGCTGCCTTGTCCAATGTTGAACTAGGGCCCAGCGCGGTGTCTGGCACTTTATAGGGCCTGGGGGCCACTAACTTTCAAAAGTGTCCTGCAGCCTGGCTGGTGTGGCTCAGTGGTTGAGTGTCCACCTATGAACCAGGAGGTCACGGTTTGGTCAGGGCACATGCCCAGGGTGGCGGGCTCGATCCCCAGGAGGAGGTGTGCAGGAGGCAGCCGATCAATGATTCTCTGTCATTATTGATGTTTCTTTTTCTTTTTTTTAAAAAATATATTTTATTGATTTTTTACAGAGAGGAAGGGAGAGGGATAGAGAGTTAAAAACATCGATGAGAGAGAAACATTGATCAGCTGCCTCCTGCACACTCCCCACTGGGGATGTGCCCGCAACCAAGGTACATGCCCTTGACCGGAATCGAACCTGGGACCCTGTTGAACTAGGGCCCAGCGCGGTGTCTGGCACTTTATAGGGCCTGGGGGCCACTAACTTTCAAAAGTGTCCTGCAGCCTGGCTGGTGTGGCTCAGTGGTTGAGTGTCCACCTATGAACCAGGAGGTCACGGTTTGGTCAGGGCACATACCCGGGGTGGCAGGCTCGATCCCCAGGAGGAGGTGTGCAGGAGGCAGCCGATCAATGATTCTCTGTCATCATTGATGTTTCTATTTCCCTCCCCCTTCCTCTCTGAAATCAATAAAAAAATATTTTTAAAAATAGTGTCCTGAGTGGTGAGACATAAATACTTTCAATAATAATTTTTTTAAAAGTGTCCTACAAACATATGCATACACAGAAGCATAGAAATGGTCTGGAAGGAATGAGGTCAAGCTCTTAATCTTGGTTGCATCTGGAGGTTGGGGAAGGGTCCAGGATAGGGAATGGTAGTGTATGTGCACGCGTGTGTGTGCGTGTGTGTGTGTGCATGTGCGCGTGCAAACATATGCAAAGTGGGAGGCACTGGCTTCAACTGTAATGATTTTACTTTTTACTAAACAAAGATGAACAAAACATGTCCCAGGTCAGGGGAGATGGCGGATGGGCAATCCCAAGCCAGGTTCTCGAAGAACAAAGAACAAGAACACAAGGCCACACACTGCAACCCGCTAGTGGGTTTTGAGTCTTCACTTTATTACTGTCACCAGAAGTCACCACCTTCACTTGGTTCACCACAAATGGACAGGTGTCAGAAAGGAGGGTGCCGCGGGGCCACTGGATTCACTCCTGAGAGACTGAACCAGGTGGTGGGGGAGTCCAGAGTGGGGCCCAGGATGGGGACCACCATTCACTGCACACACACACACACACACACACACACAGATATATTTGCGGAGCCTTATATTATACATCTTATATATAGAAAATATATATATTTATACTATACACAGGCAGTAACGCTGCAGGAGGGACAGGCGCCCAGACAGGGCTTGGGCACCAGGGGACGGGGAGGGTCACGTCGAGGCGCAGCGCTGGGAGACGGCGGACCAATCCCCCCACAAACTCTAGATAGAGCAGTAACGCTGCAGGAGGGGCGGGCACCCAGACAGGGCTTGGGCACCAGGGGATGGGGTCACGTCGAGGCGCAGCGCTGGGAGACGGCGGACCAGCCCATCCCCCCACAAACTCTAGAGAGGGGAGCTCCCCCTTCGTGCTCCTTAGAGTCAAAAGGGGTCTTGGTTCAAGGTTGGGGGCCCCGAGGGGGTAACAAGTGGGGGTTCTTGGTTACATGGGGGAGGCCTGGGACCCTGGAAAAGTCTTTGAAGATAAAGAATCACCAGGGAAGGTTGGAGGGGGGAGGGAATGCCAGTCCCCTGGGAATTAGTCTCTCCGTGTTACACCCCCGGGTAGACCTAGAGCCACACCCAGGCAGGCGGCCGTCACTGGGAAGGGTGAGTGTCCGCTCAGAGGCAGGAGGCCTGGACCCTGAACCGCTAGCTCTGTGCTTGACTTTGGACAAGTCACCGTCTTCCAGCTGACTCCTGTCTCGAAGGTCCTTGCAAGTCTAAGCTTGTGTGGGGCCAGTCTGCCTGGGCTGCCTTGTGCTTGATGGGAGAAGGAAACCCAAACTGCAGGGCCAGGGGCATTTCTCCAAGGAAGGGGGGCAACAGGGAGGGAAGGGGATACTGCTGGCCTCCCAGCTTGGGCCCCCAGGGGTCCTCAGACAACACAGAGAACAGGCTTCCCCAACTTCCCAGTAGGGGAGTCAGGAGCCGTGGGTCCCCTCCATGCCCTGCCCTCCGACATCTCTCACCCTGTTTCTCAGCTCCACCGTGGGCTGGCCCCTGCCTGATGGTGGGTGTCTGGGCTGTACCCCAGGACCACTAAAGAATGCTGAGTGAGATGAGTCAGTGACCCCACTCCTGCCAGGGGTCTTGTGAACTCTCCCAGTCCAGGGTGGCAGGGAGTCTGCAATAAACACCCAGGGACTGGATGAAGCGGAAACGTACCCTGCCCTCCAGCCCAGCACCACCACAGCGGGGCTCAGGGAGAAGGCTGGGCAGACCCGGGGTCTCCTAGTGCCCGTCAGCAGGGGAGGCTTCTGGTGGGGAGTGGGGACGGGAAGGACTTCTCACTGCCTCCTGCATGGGCTTAGAACTTCCGCCAGAAACACAACCACCCCACCCACCCCCTGACTGCTCCGAAACCTCGGGTCTGGCACAGCCAGGCCACTCAGATTCGGGAGCTGGTCAGCCACAAGCAGCTGCTGCCCAGCCGTCTGGGGTCCTCTCCCCTCAGTGCTGCCCCTGGGGAAGACTTGAACAGACCCGAGTTCGAATCCATGCCCCACTGCTAACTCACACTCCCTGAGCCTGTTTCCCCTTCTGTTAAGTGGGGACAACAATGCTACTTCTCTGGCGAGGAAGTTCCTTCTTCCCTCTCCGCCGTGCTGACTCCTCCACCCTCAGGACCCTCCTGGGGGCCTCAGCCCAGCGTGCACCCTGGTCCATGGTGGGCCTAGTGCTCATCTCCGACCGGCTGTCAGCTCCTGATCCCAGCAGGTGCCCCACAGCTGCTATTACCTGCCTCTTAGGGTTCTTCTGTGGGCATCAGGGGCTCGTGGCAAGAACAGCCAACACCTCTCTCCACCGTTCAAGGCCTCCCTGTCCCTCGAGGCTCCATAGAGAGTCCACCTTGTGAGACAGTCCCCCCCATCTTCCCTGTACATTGGGGACACCTGCTACTCTCTCCTCTGCAGCCTGTGGCCTCCCCGAGCCTCCCCTGCACCAGGGCTCTCACCGTTCATCTTGGCGCAGTTCGGACCACGGCAGCAGCTCCTAGGCTGGCCATGCGGGTCGAGTCCTTGTCCTCTCTACTCAGCCTCCCACAGGGAGACCGGCCCCTGGTGGGCCTCCTGACGGCCAGGGGAGGGACCTTCCTTCCCTTGGCTCCTGGAGCCCCCAGGCTGGCTGACCCCAGAGGAGGCCAAGGTGAGGACAATGTCCCAGATCAGTTGTTTCCTGGGAGTCGCAGGGCAGGGAATCGGGCCACCTGCTGGGCAGCTGGGGCCAAGAAACCCAGGCAGCACGCCCAGCTCTGCCACTCACGCTCCGTGACCTTGGCCAGCTGCTCCCCTTCTGGGCCTCCTTTCCACCCGCCATGGGCGGGGTCTTGGCCTCTCCTAGGGGCAGGGACGGTGGTCAGTCCTTCGGGAGGCCACAAAAAAGGTGCTGAGCTCCCAGCAGGGCACACACAGCAGAGTGGTATGCGGGGGACGCCCACCCTGGGAGGGGCCGGTGGGGACGTGGTGAGGGGCCTGGAGGCAGGGCTGTCCAGCTGGGGAAGAGCGAGGGCAGAATAGGCCCCCAGCTTGCAGCAGAATCGGGGTGTCTTGGAGCTGAGGTCCTGAGGCCTCCCAGAGCAATGGGGGCACCAAGCACTGGAGCCCCAGGCTGAGGGATGGGGAAGACCGGGACCAGGGACAGCAGATGCCCACCCATCAGGCAGCCTAGGCTTGGCCCCACCTCCATCACTGGCTGCCTGAGTGACCCTGGACGAGTGACCTTGACTTCCCCAGGCCTCAGTTCCTACAACCATAAAACGCAGACAGCCCGATGCTCCTAGCAGGGCTGCTGTGTCACACCGAGCAGGTGACAGCCCTACGGTCTTGCGGGTGATCAGTTACCCTGCAGCCAGACCTTCCCAGCATCACCCGTCTTTCTCACCATTCCCACCGCTGGCACCAAGAGGCCTCCCCCACATCTCCCCCTTCCCAGACACCATTTCTCTCACACCCATGCCAAGCATGGGCTCAGCACACAGTAGGTGCTCAATGGATGCTCGATGACAGAATGGATGAATGCAAACAGCCTAGGCTCCTGCTGGACACACACACGTAGACATACCCCCTGCAACTCCTTATGCCCTGCCCACCCCAAGCCGCCCTGGGCCTCAGAGGAACAACTGGGAGGCTGATGAGGAGCTGGGCAGGGCAGCCTGGGAGGGAGGGGCC
>NW_005363061.1:1839947-1860702 GCF_000412655.1 Myotis brandtii
ACTGGGCGAGGAGGAAGCGGTCACTGCGGCTCAGTAGCCCTGCGACTGGTAGCCCTGGGGCTCAGTGTCGAAGGCGTTGGCTGGCTGCTGGTAGGTGCCACCCATGCCGGTGGGATCGGGCCCGGCGCTGGGCTCCACGTAGGGGGCGTAAGGCATGCTGGAGTCCTGGCTGGGGTCCATGTAGTCCTGGGAGAAGAGGGCCGAGTCGGCGCCGATCTGGTACCGCTGGAAGGCCAGCACAGCCTGGCCTGCCTGGGGACGAGGGCCGGGGGGACGAGGACAGGTGGGAGGGGATGGTTAGGGGAGAGACAGACGAGAGCACCGGGTTAGTGGCGGTTAGTTCACCAGACACAGGCAACAGAGGGTTAAATATCCTAAAGCACCAAAGACAAACCAAGGTGGCCGATGGGCGATGGGCGGAAAGCTGTCCTTGCAGCAGCCCTGGAGAGGCCCACAACCACATCCTCCAGAACTTGAGAGGTCACCTACCCTGTATCCCCCAAACCCAGAGGTCGCTCTGGGCCACCAACAATTCTAGCCTCCACTGCGGAGTGTTAAAATGGCCCAAAGGCCCACACTTCCTTCTCAGGGCAGTTATGCGGGATGGGGAAAAGGAAGTTTCCAGGTGGGACAGAGAACTGTTGCCGTCTCCTAAAGGCGTCCGCCTCTCTTGCAGCAAATAAGTTCTGGCTAATAGATCACCCCAAGTTCTTTGCTCACCCTTGACCTGATACCTGGAATGCAGATGTGATGGCTGGAGCGCTAGTTGCTAAAATGGACCATGAGGTCCAGGAGCCAAGTTGTCGGGATGAAAGAGGCCTGGGTCACTAAAGGCTTCTGGAGCCACTGTGCCAGCCTCGGACTGTCTTCCCAGACCTGGGCTTCGTTTAAACCACTGTTGTTTGCTGCTGAACCTAATTCTAATGGAAACCACTTGGTCCGATGAGTTTGGGAAACGGAGTTAAACAGTAAGTTTCAGGAGCACAGGGCTTGTCGGAGCCTTGGCCATTTAATGTTCGCTGGGTCCCCAAGGGGGAAGCCACAGCCACATTCACCACCTGATATGAGCACTGAAGCCCTTTGTTTTCAGTTGGGAAAAACTTGTCTCCCGCATCCGTGCATAGGTGGGAAATTCTTTTTCAGTAAAAGCAACTATATTGTTATTAAGGACCATGACATTGACCACACCAAGCCAGGGAGGAAGTGAAATGTCCCTATAAAAGTAGTTTACAGGGTTACATTGAGCGCTCTCCACAGTCTCTCCAGCCAGGTAACCTGCCTGTGATGGGAACCCTACACCCCCATTTTTGAGCTGGGAAGACTGAGGCCTAGAGAAGGGAGGCCTCAAGGCAGAGTTAGTGCCAGAACACATGCTTGAGCACAGGCCTTCCCAGGCCACACCTCCTTCCCTTGATCAGCCCCCCGACAAAGCACCCAATCAACCAGGAACCCCAAAGGGCCATGAGGTCTGACGCAGGTGCTTGGTGTTTAATTCCAGAAAGTTCCAGAAGCCCAGTGACTAGGCATTAACTTCCGATCTGTGTCAGTGGAGGAAGCTCCGAGGGGCAGCCCTTCCTGGGAAGTGGCTGTTTAAAGCCAAGAGCCGGGGGCCTGGGAAAGGCCGGCCTGAAGGAGCTGGCTGAGGAAAGCTGGGGGCCCCGCTGTATTTTCTATGTTGTATGAGGTCCTGGCTGCTGGCAGCTCACACGCAGGAGCCCGGAGAAGCAGGGAGGGGGGCAGCCCCCTGCGGTGGCGCCTGGCCTTCAGCGCCCTGAGTCATCGGCAAGCTCGCAGGAGCACGTGGGGAAGGGATGAATGAGTCCCTCAGAGACACATCTGCAGACCTGGTTCTCCCGGGGCCCCTGGCTCCCCGTCCAGGCTGGTTTCCTGCAGGGAGACAGAGGGCTGGAGCAACGACCTCTGCGGATCCTTCCAGGGCGGCCTCTGACCACAGGCACCTCGTGCCAACTGTGGACACTCCCCTGCCCTCCCTGAGCCGAGGCTCCCTTAGCATCCAGCTCAAGGGGCCACAGGCAGGAGCAAAGGAGCCACGTGGGCCCCTGCTGGACTGGGTTGCGGAGGGGGGGCTGGGAGTTCTGCTCAGAGCCCAGGAACCCGGTGTCCACGTGTCCTGCTTCTGCAGGTCAGGCGCACTGTTGAGCCTCCACTGTGCCTTCAGCAGCCTGCCCTTGGATGCCTTCAGTGTCAGGAGGCTCACGCTGTGTGCTCTGCTCTGGGGCCTGCTTGCGCTCCATCACCTCCTCAACTCCTGCAGAGAGTGGAGGGACAGGGGGGTGCCTGCCCAGGCACCCGAGGGCCCCAAGGAGGGAACCTGTGCAGAACTGGAGGCCAAAGTCCTTCAGCAGAACAAGGATTCGCCACATGAGAATCACCCCGAAGTCAAGATTGTGGACGTGTCCCTGACTCCTTGGACAGAATGAGTGAATAAATGAATGAGTAAATGACTGAGTGAGTAAATGAATGAGGGAACAAATGAAAGAACAAAAGAGCCTACATTTATTGAGCATCTCTGTGCCAGCCTTTGTTTCATCCATACAATGGCCCTGAGAGATTGGTCCACTATCACTCCTCAGTCCAGGGAATTAGACTGAGGCTCAGAGAGGTGCAGGGGTTTGCCCAGGGTCACACAGCACATGAGAGCAGAGTCAGGACTGGAGTCCTCTGATGTCCTCAGCCAGGCCTCCCTTGGCCGCCAGCCTCCACTGGGACTGGAAGACCAGCCTTCATGCCACAGCCGTGGCACAGGCCCTCACACTGTCCACGGCTCAGCACCCTGGCAGCCCACATAGGGAGCCACCTCCCACCCTCTAACAGCCCATGGCAGTCCATTGAGGGAGATTTCGGTTTGGCGGTCTCCCCTTCCCTGCACATGGGCTCCTGGGGCCAGGGACCCCATCTGATCCATCACTAGGCACAAAACAGCTGCTCAATAAATGTTTACTGAATGAATGAACACATGAAGGGTAAACAAAAGAGGTAACGGAAAAGTGGCCGGTCTTAACTGGCCTCTCGAGCCAGCCCTCCACTGCCCTGGATGCCCAGGCATCCTGGCCGTTGCAGGCAGTAGGCTGCCAGGGGGCGGGACACAGGGCTCCCTGCCTCGGGACACCGGGCAGGCCTACGGCTGTGCCGAGCTGGGAAACAGCGTGTTGTATTCCTCCTGGAAGGTAAGGTCCTTGAATCTCCGCACGGCCAGGGCTGCGCTCAGGCTCTGCCAGGAGAGAGCAGGGGTGAGGCCAGCAGGGAGGCCGGCTTCAGTGGGCCGGCGGGTACCTATCGCCCTCCTCTGAAAGTTCAGTGTCCAATTACCCACTCCTCTGGGAGCGCCCTCTCATCTCAGGGCTTGCTGCTCCCTAACTCTTCCCTGTGGGCCGGACGGCCCCGCTTCCAGGGGACCTCCTCTGGTCTGAATACCCAGGGTCTCCGGGTTTCCCTCCCAGCCTTAAGGACACAGAGGTCTGGAGTGACCATAGCTGGCCTGCTGGGGCCAGAACCACAGGTCTCCTCTTGCAAACTCTAGCTCCCAATATGGTATCAGGGCGAGGGTCCCATGAGAAATGGACATCCAGGGGCCTCCACAAGAGACAGAAGTCGCCCCAGGGCAGGCCCAGGAGGGTGCGGCATGGGGGCTCCTCCCTGCAGAAGGCTCGGCCAAGGGCTGCTCAAAGGCCTGGGGAGAGGGGACCCTTGGGGTGAGAACGATGCGACCCAGGCATCTGCAGGAGAGGAGGGGAGGGATACACTGAGGTGACCTGGAGCCTCATTCCAGGGCGGTCTTGCTGACTCGCTGGTGGCGCTCAAGAAAACTGGGCTCAGAGCCCTGACCCACACGTTTTCTCACTAGTAACTCGAATACATTGCCAACACACAAACAGCAGATTCACACAGAAACTCAGACTTCTGGCTTCTCCGGAACACGGAAGACCTGGGCTCCGTAGGGCCTCATTCCTGCCTCAGGACAGGCCGAGGAGAGGGTGCCCTGCAGGTCAGGCATGGACATGCTGCCTGGCCCGCCAGCGGGGCACCTGAGTTTGTGATGCCCTTCCCCCAATCTAACCTCCCGATTTTACAGATGGGAAGACAGAGGCCCGGAAAATTAGAGGCAGCTCCAGGGTGTGACCCAGGTCTCCTGCCTCCTAGGCCTGGGCTCCTTCCCAGCCTAAAGCCTCGGAGCCTCATCTTGCCGTGAAGCCTCAGCGTTGTCGCCTGTTACCGAGGAGAGAGAATACCCACCCAGCTACCGTGGTGGGCGCTCTGCACCAAGCCAGGGCCTGCCATCACCCCGTGACTGTCCTCTCTGGCAATGGGGGCAGTCTCCTTCCTCGGGGGCAGCCCCGCCGGGCGGAGGGCAGAGCAGGATGGAGCCCCTGCTGTGCTGGCAGGCCGCAGGCCGCAGCCCAGAGCCTGGCTGGGCAGGTGGTTACTCACCCACGTGAAGATGGAGAAGAAGGAGAAGGCGATGGCGGCCCGGGCTGCGTCCGTCCCTTCGTTAAGTGGGTTGTCCTTGGGCTTGGAGACCTGCCACTGGTTGGCCAGGTAGCAGAAGCCCACGAACCAGAGGAAGGCCCAGAAGGCTGGGGTGTCCACCAGGGTCAGGCAGAACAGTCCACGCGTGGGGAGAGGGGGTAAGTTGGGAGGGAATGGGAAACGAAGGAACAGGGAGAGGTTCAAGAGCACATCTCCCAAACCCTCCCCCAACCCCCGAGGGGGGCAGAGAGGGGAGCACAGGGAAGGTGGGGCGAGGACAGAGAGGTCAGTCAGATGCAGCCGAGAGGTCACGGAAAGGATCCAGCAAAGGCCCAGGGAGAGCCAGAGCGGGGAGAGGGAGGGAGAGAGGGACGGAGGCCGGGAGGGAGGGACAGAGAGAGAGAACATCAATCAGCCTGGGCCGGCCTTTCTCTAACCTCAGCCAAGCACAGACTTCCCAGCTGTCCCTGACTGTCCCCCATCCGCCCCGCAGCCTGCAGCTTCCTGGGAGGAGCACCCCGACACCCCATCACCCCTGACTGCAGCCTCACAGAGATCTGAGCAGGGGGAAGGGGAGGGGGGCTAGGGCAAGGGTGTGGTGCAACCCCAGTGGGCCTGAGCCTCGACCTCTATAGCGATGGGCCTCTGGAGCCCAGACCCGCCCACAGGCACTGCTGGGGCACCCTGAGGCTCTGTGGGACACAGTTTGAGAACTATGAATTTTGTTCTAGTTCCTTCAGGTCTAAGGGCCCCCAGACCTTCCACCGGGCTCATCCTGAGTCCCAGGCCTGGAAATGGAGGGAGGTCCCTGCCAGACCTCAGACCATGGCCTTAGGCTAGTGAGGCTGATGTCTTTCTTACTGACTCTCAACCTAAGCCTCCACCAATCAGATTCTCCAAACTCGTGGGACGGAGGTCAGGGTACCTCTGTCAAGGCCGTTTCTGAAGGGCAAGTGCAGCAGGTCACCTAGACTGCCAGCTCCAGAGTCTGACCCTCCCAGGGCACCTACTGTGTGCCAGGGCCTTCAGGCACAGCGCTGTTTAGTTCTCAGGGGCCCACGAGGGCGGTGGCACTGAGTGGAGAGGGCGCCCCTGGATGCTGCAGTCCCTCCTCGCTGTGGAGCTGTGGTCACTGGGGTTGCAGGCCAGCACTATTTAGTTCTCAGGGGCCCACGAGGGCGGTGGCCACTGAGTGGAGATGGCGCCCCTGGATGCTGCAGTCCCTCCTCACTGTGGAGCTGTGGTCACTGGGGTTGCAGGCCAGCACTGGTCCCACGCTTCCTTGTGGCAGCCCTGTGACCCCCAAGCCTGTCCCTTCACCCGCCTGTTAGGTGTGCATGGGGATCAACGGGACCCGGGCAGGGACAGCCCTCCGCAGACTCTGGGGCGGGGGCTCACCCGAGACACCGATGTCCGACAGGACGGCTTTCTTGCGGTCCTTCACGCTGCTGATCTGCGGGAAGTAGACGTCCAGGGCCAGGTAGAGCAGGCAGGTGATGAAGGTGAGCACGCCCACGGTCACACCGTAGCTGCAGGCGTTGGGGTTGCGGTTGTAGATGCAGAACTCCTCACCCTCCAAGGGGGTGTTGAGGTAGCCCTCGTTCACGATGGAGCCGAACACCACGATGGAGAACACCTGAAGAGGGCGGGAGGGGCAGGGGAGGCATGAGACCCAGGCAGGCCCCACCCAGTACCAGCCCGGCGTTGGGGGGGAAGGGGTTGCCCACCAACACCTCTCAGCCTGATGCTGCCTTTCTTCACCCCAAAAAGCAGGCATTTCAGAGGGAGGCCCAGAGAGGGAGGGCAACTTACTTGGGGTCACACAGCACAGGGAAGGATCAACGGCTTCCATCCTCAACCCCAGATCTGAGGACCCGCTCACTGCAGATATGACCGCCCCCCCCACACCCCCCTATCCCGCCAGCCAGGTCCTGAGAAGGCCTCTTGCACCCTGACACCAAGGTTCCTCTAGGACTGGACCCGGCCTCCCAGAACCAGTGGTCTCATGTGCTCCTGGGCAGGGGACCTGCTCAGCCTCCAGCCCCATTTTGTGCACCCCTCCCCTCCACGGAGGCCTCAGGCCCCACCTGCCTGTCCTCGGTCCCACCCTTCCCTGTCGTCTAGGCCCTGACACGTGGAAGGAGTGATGGATGGAAAAATAATGATCCTGCCAATTACAGGGGAACCTGCACCACCATGAGTGAGTGACATGGGGTCCCTCACTTAACCCCCCAACAGGTCTCTTTCAGTCTGGCTGGCACCCAGCTAAGATGGCCCCAGGACCCCACTTCCTGGTATTTACACCCTGGACTGTGGGCTAGGCCAAGCGACTGCTACAGAATATGGCAAAAAGTGGTGGGATATCACTTCTGTGAGAAAGTTTCAGGCTCTGGCTCTTGGCCCCTCTTGCCTGCTCACTCTGATGGGAGCAGCTGCCATGTTTTGAGCTGCCTCATGGGAAGGCCTACCTGGTTAGGAACTGAGGGTCAACAGCCAGAAGGGCACGGAGCCTCTCAACCCAACAGCCCACAAAGAAGTGAGTCCTGCCAGCACCATGTGAGTGAACTTGCACATGGATCCACACTGGCCGTCAGATGAGCCCACAGTCCCCCGCTGTAGCCTGTGACAGACCTGAGGCAGCGGCACCTTGCTAAGCAGATACCCACCCACAGGAACTGTGAGATAACAAATGTTTGTTGTTTTAAGTCACTACAGTTTGGGGTAGTTTGTTACGCAGCAATAGCTAACTAATACAAAACCAGTGCCATTGGCATTTTGCAGATGAGGCAGTTAAGGTGCAGGTACTCGTGAATGTGCCCAGGATCACACAGTGATGTTTGGTCAGTGGCAGAGCTGGCTTCACACTCAGGGACCTGACTCTAAAGTTCATGCTTTTCCCTCCTGCCTCTTGCCTGCCCTGAGACTGTGAGGATGAGCAGGCCCCGACCCACGGTCACACATGCCAGAAGGCTGAGCCTCAGCCAGAGGGAGTTTTTATCATCCATTTCCCACTGCTCTTTGCTTTCCAATTGTTCTACAAAAAAACTATAATCCTATATAATAAAAGGCTAATATGCAAATCGACCAAACAGCAGAATGACCAGTCACTATGACGTGCACTGACCACCAGGGGGCAGACGCTCAACGCAGGAGCTTCCCCCTGGTGGTCAGCGCACTTCCACAGGGGGAGTGCTGCTCAGCCAGAATCCGGACTCATGCTGGTGAGCGCAGCAGCAGTGGTGGGAGCCTCTCCCACCTCCATGCAACACTAAGGATGTCCGACTGCGAGAGGGCACAGGCCGGGCTGAGGGGACACCCCCCCCCCCCAGGGCACGAATTTCATGCACAGGGGCCTCTAGTTTCAATATAAGCCAGACATATTTTCATACTCAGCTGACACCTAGGATGGCTAGTGACTCCAAGGCAGGTGTGGGGAAAAATATGAGAAGCAGTATTATTTTATTTATCTTTTTAAGGTGTCTACACTTTACATGGGTTTTATAATGTGCTGGATACATGGGCATAGTAGTAATATATATAAAACAAATACGTCTAGGTTGAATGGGAGGATTGATTTGAAAATGTTTCCTGAAGGAGTGTAGGACACCACTGGTTCATGACTCTCTGTGTTCAGAAGGATTCTGACCCAAATGTCCAGTGGATGAATGGAGAAGCAAGTGATAGCCTATCCATACAAGGGAGTATTATTCAGCCACAGAGAGGACCACAGTTCTGATATATGCCACAGACAGATAACCTTAAAACAAGTGGAAAACGAAAAAAGCCAGACACAGAAAGTCGATATATGATTTCTTTTACATTCTATATCTGTAATAGAGATGGAAAGCGAACTAGAAGTTCCCAGGGTATGGGGGGGGGGGGGAATGATTATTTAGTGGGTACAGAGCATTTTATGGGATGATGAAAAAGCTTTGAAACTAGAGAGAGATGGTGGTTACTGTAAATGCACTAAATGAACTGTATACTTTAAATTGTTTATTGTATGTTATGTGAGTTTTTATGCAACTAAAAAAAAAAAAAAAAAGAAAGGATTATGGGGCTGTGTCCTGGTCCGCCACGGGCACAGGTCGGCCAGTCCTGACTGGGAAGGGACACACACCCAGTCAGTCCTTCAGACCGGGCAGTCCTGGCTCACAGCTCCACCTGTCACAGGGTCTGCGTCTTCACAATCGTGAACCAGAGAGGGCGACTGTACTGCCCTGACTTACAGACTAAAACACTGAGGTTCAGGAAGAGGTGACCCTGCTGCTAGCAGTGCAGGCTGAACCTGAACCCAGGTCTCCTGACTCTCGATCCTGTGCTTTTGTCCACCTGACCAAGTGTTGGGGTCCAGCCCCGGCGGGTCCATGGGTTCCCAAAGGTGTGGACGGAGTCGGCGAAGAATGAATAACACGGAGACTGCGTTCAGTTGGTCAGCAGCCTACCCAGGTTCTCTAGCCGGGATCTCCAGCCAAGTTCTGTCTTTATTGTCTTGTTACATCTGTATTTATACCAGTTGATTTTAATCCTATCCATTCTATTCCAAAGGTTGGGGCGTTTGTTAATCTAGTTCTGTTGAGTTTAATCCCGTCTAGGTTAATCTCTGTGTTCCATTATAAGGGCTATTCCAAGGTCACTGCTCTACTGATAAGCTACAAGGAAGTGACTGAAAGAGATCATCCTACCCAGTAAAGGTTATGTAGCTTAAGCGTGATTGTTCATAGTTAAAGTGATTAATTACCCGCCTGGCACTTAGTTAAGGGGTTTTATTCCCTCCCTAACTCCAGGGAAAAATCCCCACCTGGGGAAACAACCTTTCTCGGAGAGGTGACCTTGGTTAAAACACATAGCGCTAAGAAGGGGAGCAAACATATTAAGAACAGTATGCCATATACGCCAGGTCCCTTGAAACATAAGCTATGCAGATGTTTCTTCCCTGCAGTGACTGTGTCAAGCAGCAAGGATGGACTGGCTTCCGACAACCAAGCTGACTCTCAGCTGCAGGAGGCAGGTCCAGAGGACGGAGTGGTCTTCCCTGAGACCTGAGGGTCAGCAAGAAAGTATCAGTGTGACTGGATCCGCAGTGAGTGTGACTGGATCGGGCAGTGAGTGTGACTGGATCAGACAGTGTGACTGGATCAGGCAGTGTGACTGGGTCAGGCAGTGTGACTGGAGGCCAAGTCTGGTGCTGGGGCACAAGAGGAATGCTGACTTCAAAGCACTTCCTGACAGGCACACTCCCTGCGGCTGCTGCCAGAGGTGGGGACAGGGTGGATCCCCTCCCACGAGCAGACCAGAGGAGGTGGGAGGGGAAGCAAGAGGGTGCAAGTCCCTGTGGGGACAGCAGAGGAGGGACATTAGAATGGGCCCCTTTGGGGGAGAGAAGCAGGGAGTCCTGGGAGAAACCAGGAGGAAAGTGCGGAGACCATGTGTCCCAAGAGGGTAAGGAGCAGGATCAAAACACCCTCCGAGGGAGGGCAGGGCCCGGGCAGGGCGGAGGGAGGAGGGAAGGAGGAGGTGACACTCAGCTCCCTGCTGCCTGCCCCCAGGCGGAGGAGGGAGGTGCTCAGGGGATGGAGCAGAGCCTGAAGCGGTGATTTCTGAGCTGAGCTGAGAAGCCAGCCCTGCCAAGGTTAGGGGAACGCGTGTTTCAGGCAGAAGAACAGAAAGGGCAAAGGCTGGACATGGGAGAAGGAGCGTGGCCGGAGTGTGGCCAGGGAGCTGGGACTAGAGAGGTACAAAAGGGAGGAGGGACAGGCCTGGTGGGCCACAGTGGGGACGCTGAATTTAAATGCAGTGAGAAGTCACAAGGGGTGACAAGGTCTCGCTCTGTGGATGGTGGATCCCTACCCCCTGGAGCACAAAGGTCACTTAAGTGGCTCCCCACTGCCTTCTGGATACAATCCAAGCTTCTAGGTGGGTGGTCCAGGCCTCACTCCCTACGCTTCCCACCAAACACCTGCTCCCCCACCTTCTCACGGCCCAGTGGCCCTGTTCACTCTCTGGAAGCCGGTTCCCACCCACAGGTCCTGAGCTGTAACTGGCTTTTCTTTCCTTTTTTAAAAAAATATATTTTTATTGATTTCAGAGAGGAAGGGAGAGCAAGAGAGAGAAATATCAATGATGAGAGAGTATCATTGATCGGCTGCCTCCTGCATGGCCCCTACTGAGGATCAAGCTCACAACCCGGGCATGTGTCTTTGACTGGACTCAAACCCAGGACCCTTCAGTCCACAGGCCGAGGCTCTATCCACTGAGCCACACCAGCCAGGACTGTAACTAAGTTTTCTATGTTCCTGGAGGTGGAGTGAGCTGCCAAGTGGCCCCTCTGCTGGGCATGTGCTGTCGGGCCTGACTGCTCTGCACCTAGAGGGCCCCCTGCATCGCGACCTGGGAGGTCTTACCCTGGAGGCCAGAGAGTTGGGGTTGCCACCGGTTGTTCATTCCTTCAACAGTGTTTCCTGAGCACCTGGTACGTGCCAGGGCCTGTGGGAGAGGCTGAGAAGGTGGCCAGGTCCCTGTTCTCACCAAGGGAGACAAATGCTAAGCTGACAAACATGTAGATAAGTCCTGACAAGTATCCGCATAAAGTGGGGCAAGAGGAGACGCACTAGGTGACTGGGGGGCGGGGCTCTGAGGAGGTGACCTTTGAGTAGAAGAGCAATATTTCAAGAAGTTAACGACAAGTGCAAAGGCCCTGGGGCACAAATAGGCTTGGTGGGTTGAGGAGGCGCATGGAGGCCAGTGTAGCTGGAGCACAGTCAGTGAGGTGAGGTGACAGGTAGGCAGGGGCTGGCCCCAGCGCCTGGAGGGGCAGGGGGAATTCAGGAGGCACTTCAGGCTTAAGAGCAGGCCAGTGACTTGTTCTGACTTAGGTTTAAAAAGAATCACCCTGGCTGTGATGGAGAAAAAAGGCAGTAGGGCCCAGGTGAAAGCAGCGCCCAGGTGAGGGGTGAGGGGTGAGGGATGAGGGCGGGGCTGGTGTGGGCAGTGTGATGCTGAGAAGTGGGCGGTGCTGAACGTATTCTGAGAGTAAAGCCACCAGAACCTGCTCGCAGGTCTGCTGTGGGGAGAGAGGAGGACTGAAGGGCAGGCTGGGAGGGGTTGACAATCAGGAGCAGAGGTGTGCGCATTCGGTCCCCTGCAGGCTGCAGGGCTGGGCCAGACGGGGAGCCTCACCTGAACCAGGCCTGAGAGTCCACAGATGGAGAAACGGAGGCTCGGGGAAGGGAATGAACGCTGCCAAGGGCACACGACCAGCCCCTTGTGGTCTCCCAGCCTCCCTCCAGGATCCTAAGCCCTAGTTTAACGTCTCCATTTAGCTGCCATCTCCCTACTTGGAGTGGGAGGAGCACCCAGGAGCAGGCAGGCACCTCGGTTTCTGTCCCTCGGCCCCTTGGGGCCCACCTTGGCCAGATAAAGAGGGACTCCCTCAGGGCCACTCAGGGACTTCATTAACCCCCTGGGGTCCATGTCCTTACTCTCATGTTACAGCTGCTTCCGGAACCTGCCCGGGTCACTCACACGGCTGGTTAGGGGGAATCCAACCTCAAACCCGAGTCTCTAAGTCCACGCCGGTGCCTTGTGGCCTCCGGGTGGCTTGCTAGGGCCAGATCTGCAGGGCCAGCCAGGGGCACACAGCGGCCATGGAGAACCGGAAATTAAGCCAGAATGAAATTGTGCCGCGGCTGCAGTAGCAGCGGCGAGGGGAACTCATCCTAACCAGCGGGTCTGCTGCGGGGACGCAGACAGGAGCGCGGGAGCAGGAGAGGGTGCAGGGAGGCTGCTGGTCGCTGGCAGGCATAGGAAACACCTTCCCTGGCGCTACAGAGAAATGCTCACACACACACACACACACACACACACACACACCCCAAAACAAACAAACACTTCCCCGGTAGCCAGCCAAACCAAGGCTCTGCGTTCTTTGCCATCTTTATAATCCAATCCTGGGACTTTTTAAAAATGGATTCCAGATGGCACCTGGAGCAGAGCTGTGCCCAACTCAGAAAAACAAATGGCAAGGAATTGCAGAAGCTCAGCATTTCAGGATCTTGGACTATTGGACTCAGGTACCAACAGAAGCAGAGACCTGCCAGCCCCCACTCAGCCATCCCAGGGGGCTGGGGCTGGCGCTGTTTGATAATTTTGTCCCTGCTGTTCCCACCTCCCCAGATGAATGCCCTTCCCCAGCTTTTTCATCTTTCAAATAGGAGTGAACCCTTCTCTCCCTTCAAAACTCTATTGGGAGGTGGCGACTACCAGCCACCTTCTGGCACCCTCCTCCCCAGTCACTCTCCCCGGCCCTGACCCCGCACACACTCCTGCTTGAGACTCAGTTACCGCTCTGTCTCCCCCATGAGCCCCCGGGACGGCCCACAGCCCCCGCAAGGGCCTTGCGTCACTGGGACATTGATCAGCAAGCATCTCATTCTCAACCAAAACTCTAAAGGTAAAACCTAAAAACACCTCCACAAAACAGACTTACTTGGTCCATTTCACAGAGAGGGAAGCTGAGGCTCAGAGAGGCCTGGACTTTGGGGGCCCACAGCAAGTAAGCAGGGTGCCGGCCTCCTGCCCAGGCCTGCCCCCAGCCCCATTCCCGAATGGGAACCAAGCCACTCAAGGACTGAATTCCAGATCCCAAACTCCAGGATCAGCATGAGATCCAGGAGGGGCCACTGCCGTCCGGCACCGTGTCACCACCCCACAGTGCGGGAGTGGCCGGGCCCACCTCACTCCACATCTGCACACAGAGCTGGCAGGCTGTGCGGGCACTGCCGGGCACTGGGCTGACCCGGCTCCAGGGCGAGCTGGGCCCAGGCGGTGTGGGAGGCGGGGGGAGTGGCAGGGGCCACGGCCGTTCACCCAGCACTTCCCAGAGCCCTGGCTTCCAACGTCTTTGGGCAGATGCTCATTTTCCCCCAGATCAGCTGTAGAGGGATGAGATCTGGGCCCGCAGCCTGTGGGCCTGCCAGCGCCACATGGCACCACCCAGCTCGCCCTGCGCGGGACATCTGTCCCCAGGCCGAGCGGCGGGGAGGCGTCCCTACCCCTGCCCTGCTCACTCCTCTCCACGCTGTCGTCTCCACGGCTGCCCACTTCCGGGTGGCAATGTCGCTCACCTAACCCAGCATGGCCTCCTCTCTCTGTGAAGATGTGGAGTGAGGTGGCCTGGCCCTCCCGCACGTGGGGTGGTGACATGGTGAGGGACAGCAGGCGCCCTTGTCTCCTCCCAGAAGCTCCAGCTCGTCAACCCCGACTCCCACCAGCCCTCTCCGGGCTGAGGGTGCGGTCCCTCCCCTAGGCGAGCTCCGAGACCCCCCTATTGGGGCTACTGGTCTCACCTCGTCTCTCCCAGCCCCTCAGTGACCTCACGCCCCCCTCACGGGCTCCCACCCCCAGCTGCCAAGACCCCAAACTGGGCCCATCCTCAAATCCTATCCAGTCTGGCAGCCAGGCTGTTGCTCCCTCCTCCCCAGAATAGCCCTCGAATCGTTCCACGCCTCCCTGCTGGCCCAGGCCAGCATCACCTCTTGCCAGGCGATGACAGCAGCTTCCCAGTTTCTGTGCGTCCACTCCCGCCCCCTGCACTGTCCCCTTATAGCAGCTGGAAAGATCTCTTTAAACCCACATCAGGTCATGTCACCCACCCCCTCTCCATCCCACCATCCGCCCCACACTCCCAGTGAAACCCACCCCTTCAGGGCACAGACTCCTCTCCTACCGCTCTCTGGCTGCCTCCCCAGCTCGTTCCCGCCTCAGGACCTTTGCGCTTGGCTGTGCCCTAGGCCTGGGAGACCTAGAGTTCCCCAGATCTCCCTGCTGGCTCCCACTGGTCCCTTCTCAACACCCAAATCTCAATGTACGACACCTCCTCCGAGAAGCCCTCCAGACCAGACTCCCAGATCTCCAATCACTCCATTTATTTTCTTGATAATACCATTATGTGATTTAATTTTATATTTTGCTATTTATTGGTTCACTGATTGGGTGTACATCTCATCCCCGGAGCCAGAGAGGAGTTAGGAAAGGCTCTGAGGGAAGCAATCGGTAAGCCTGACAGATGAACAGAGGCACCCACCAGCCCTCTCCGGGCTGAGGGTGCGGTCCCTCCCCTAGGCGAGCTCCGAGACCCCCCTATTGGGGCTACTGGTCTCACCTCGTCTCTCCCAGCCCCTCAGTGACCTCACGCCCCCCTCACGGGCTCCCACCCAGCTGCCAAGACCCCAAACTGGGCCCATCCTCAAATCCTATCGTCTGGCAGCCAGGCTGTTGCTCCCTCCTCCCCAGAATAGCCCTCGAATCGTTCCACGCCTCCCTGCTGGCCCAGGCCAGCATCACCTCTTGCCAGGCGATGACAGCAGCTTCCCAGTTTCTGTGCGTCCACTCCCGCCCCCTGCACTGTCCCCTTATAGCAGCTGGAAAGATCTCTTTAAACCCACATCAGGTCATGTCACCCACCCCCTCTCCATCCCACCATCCGCCCCACACTCCCAGTGAAACCCACCCCTTCAGGGCACAGACTCCTCTCCTACCGCTCTCTGGCTGCCTCCCCAGCTCGTTCCCGCCTCAGGACCTTTGCGCTTGGCTGTGCCCTAGGCCTGGGAGACCTAGAGTTCCCCAGATCTCCCTGCTGGCTCCCACTGGTCCCTTCTCAACACCCAAATCTCAATGTACGACACCTCCTCCGAGAAGCCCTCCAGACCAGACTCCCAGATCTCCAATCACTCCATTTATTTTCTTGATAATACCATTATGTGATTTAATTTTATATTTTGCTATTTATTGGTTCACTGATTGGGTGTACATCTCATCCCCGGAGCCAGAGAGGAGTTAGGAAAGGCTCTGAGGGAAGCAATCGGTAAGCCTGACAGATGAACAGAGGCACAGGCAGCTCAGAAGGCGGGAGAAAGGAGTACTCTCTCCTCAGCACCCCTGGCTTGTGCCCCCACCACTTGCATACCTGTGACCACGGGGAGCTCACTCCCTCCCTCACAAGGGGGCTGCCGAGTCCAGCTGAACCTGCCTTCCACCAGTGTCCCCGCCCAAGCCCTCCATCCTGCCTCCGGGCCCCGGGGAAAGGCTGGTGAAGAAAGGAGCCGCCGTGCTTTTGAGGAACAAGTCAGGCTGCCAAGGGCCCCCCTTCTCTAGAATGGGGCCCTGCCTCCCCCAGGGTCATGTGAGGAAAACGGCTGAAGCCACGGCAGGGGCGCGTGACGGGCACTGGGCAGCCACTTGGCTTCCTGGAGAGCCTCCCGCAGCCCCACAGGGCTGAGCAGGGCGGGTGGGGCGCCGGGGTCCCCTCTCCTCCCCGCCTGGCACCGAGTTCTGCAGCCTTGGATGTGACCGGCTGGGGATTAAGCTGTAATCTCCCACAAGCTGTCCCGGCCCCACTGGTTCTCGGTGGTGGGCGGTGGGGGCGGGGAACGGGCTCCTCTGGGCAGGGGCTTGCCGAGCAGCCCCCTGTCCCCAAATGCTGACACTCAGCCTGGGTGACCTGAAGGCTCTCCCTTCCCTCCGCCCTGTCCGCGTCCTCACCCTTCTGTGGCTGTGTAACAAGGGGGCCAGTCGCCCCATTAGAGAGGGAGAAACTGAGGCCCAGAGAGGGGTCAGGGCTCGTACTTGGTGGCAGAATTACCGGGTGCCCACCCCTCATCAAAAGCCCCGGCCTTGCTGTCCCTGCCCTCTCTGTGGGGGAGCAGGTGGGCGAGGCGAGCGATGCCAGCCCTGGAAAGGGGTGTGACACCAACTGAGCACAGCTGAGCCCCCGCCTTACAGGGAGGGAAACTGAGGCTCCGTGAGTCCCCCGCTGGGAAGAGGGGTCTGCTCCTCCTCACCGCAGTGCCTGCCTCTGCTGCTGCCCTGCATGCCTGCCAGCCTGCTTCCCCTGTGAAAGCTCCAGGTCTTCAGAGAGGGAGTCTGCTCCCAGGGCCTATGTGGCATTCTATTTTTTTTTAATTATGTTTTTACTGATTTTAGAGAGAAAGAGAGAGAGAAACATTGATGAGAGAGAGAAACATTGATGATTGCCTCCTGTGTGCACCCTGACTGGGGATCGAACCAGAAACTGGGCATGTTCCTGGGTCGCCAGGAATCAAACTGGCGACTTTTCGGTGCACAGGCCCCTCAACCACCTGTGCCACGCCGGCCAGGGCCCTGCCTCGAGTTCTAGAAGAAAAGAAAGACACAAGGCGAAAGCCCTCTGCTTCGAGAGTTCTTCCAACCAGTCACAGAGCAAAAGGGAAGGGGGAGGGCAAAGTGCGCTGGGAGGAATCCTGGAAGGCTTTAAGGGGGAGGTGATATTCGAGTTGGGCCTTTAAGGTGGGAGGCTGGAAGAGGGATGGTGGGTTGAAGGAGGAAGGCAGAGCAGTGCGCGTCACAACCTAGTTCACCCACATGTAGAGTCCTTACAAGATGCCAGGCGTGGTCTAGCGCTGGGGATGTGGCAGTGACGTAACAGACCCTGACGTAACAGACACGGTTCCTGGCAGCCTCTCACTGCTCTCCACGCCTCTCGGCCTTTCCATCTGCCTGGAACTCCTTCCCCCCACCTCCCCCACCCCCCGCTCACCCCACCCCTCTCATCTTGACCCTACCGTCATCGCCCATCCCGGACCCGAGTGAGTGCTCCCTCATCTAGGTCTTATGCTCACCTCCCTATTTTACCTGGTTTCTCTGCACCGCATCCCCCTCACCGGAGAGCAGGCATCCAGCATGCGCTCAATGTGAGCGTTAAATAGAAGACGGCAGGGTGTCTGCGGCGGTTGGGCCCAATGGGAGGACATATAACCCTCACTGCCTGCCAGACGCGGTGAGAGATCCATTAATAACAGTCAGCCAAGGGATTTGGCAACGTGAAGGTCACGGGTGACGGAGAGCTGGGGGAGAACGCCTGGCGAGTGCTTGTGAGAGAAAACCGGAGGAGAAACCCTGGGGATGGTGACCGGGGGCAAATCTGAAGGCCCCAGGAATGGCGAGGGGATGGGATAGCACATGTGTAAGGCGATGGGAGAGAGCCAACGTGGGGAGGGCAAGACTGGGGTGGGGGAGAGGGAGGGAGAGCGGAAGATGGGAATGTTACCGAGTCCTTGAGTAGGTGAGAGGGCGGGTCTAGTCCAGGGAGGACCACTTGGGTGAGGGCGTGCACAGCAGGAGGGTCAATGGCTCCCAGGCCCCAGGCCCCAGGACCACTGGGATCAGGGTGGGCGAGGGAGAGAGCTGGGAGGCAGAAGGGGGGGGGGGGAGGCAGCCGCCTGCGTGTGTGCAGCTGCAGGAGATGGGCAGGCCCAGGGAAACCTGGCGAGTGGCTGAGGCAGGTGAGGAACACGACTGAGGGAGGAGGGCAGCCAAGGAAGTGAGGGGCCAAGACGTAAGAAGGATCGTGGCAGCGGACACTAGAGTGACCAGGCGTGAAGGCAGCGGTGGTACTGGAGGGCGCGGCACCAAGCGTAGGCATCGCGGAGGGAGAGGGACTGGCCGATCCTGCGCTGGTGTGAGACTCAAATCTGGGGAGGAAGGTCTGGAAGCTGCCTCGAGCCAGAAGCACCCTGTCCCACCTCCAGGCCCAGCAAAGGAGGGGGAGAGGGGAAGAGCAGGGTACTGGGGGGAGGCCCGGTTACGGTGCAATTTACAATTAGGGACGTTCCGAGGGTGGGGACACAGGCCCTGTCCTGTCCCCCGTGAGTCACTGGAGGAGTTCCGGGTTGTCGGGGTTCCTAGGCAATGAGCTCCTAAGCAGTCTGGGTCGGAGAGCCTGGAGCTGTCCCCATCAGCTGCCCCTCCCCAAAGTCCTCTTCCCCACCCCCTCCTCCCTGCAGAGAGGAGCTGAGCAAAAGTCCATGCCCCGGGGCGGGGGCGAAGGGCTCCCCCGGAAACACAGGGGCACGGCTGCCCCACCAGGCCCCACCGACACTGCTCTGCTCACACACATGGGCCTGGGGCCCAGGCCCCCACAAAACACTGGGGGGCGAGGGAGCAGTGGTCCTTAACGTCACTTCTTTAAAGACCAAGCAGTTCTAAAGTTCCAAACTACAAGCCACTAGGAGCAAAAGGGGGGCTCTCTGAGCATGGAAAGGCTGGGAACCATCAGCCCAATCCGGACCATCATTTTCCGACCTGGCGGGTGGGGAAACTGAGGCCCAGAGAGCATGGCATCGTGCTCAGGTCAGCAGCCAGCCCGGTGGGAGTGGGTGCAGAAAGCGCCCTGCCCTGCCCCTCCTCCCCCTGGACAGACAGCTGGCCCCTCCTGGGTATGAAGTGTGGCTCCCTCGCCAGTGCTGCCATCTGCCCTCTCCCTTTCCTCCCTCCTCCTCCTGGGTTTAACTCCTCTCGGCCTTTCCTCCCCCAGCCTTTGTTCTTTCTCTGCAGGCTCAGGCCAGCCTGACAGCCTAACAGCTTTGCCCAAGCAGACCCGGGGTGGGGACACCCGGAAGCAGGAAGCAGGGGCCACGTCCTCGAAGTCAGTGTGGGCTGTGACCCTGTCAACTCCGTTAACCTCTCCGCACCTCAGCTTTTCACCCAAAGTGGGGGCCACAAAACCCACCTGGACCGGACGGTACGTGCCCAGGAGGAGTGGACTGTACGGCAGGCCTTTTAAACGTTCCTTTCTGCAAACCTTCGTATCTGCCCCCAAAACCAGGCACCGCAAACCCATGTCACAGATGTCACAGAGGCTCCCAGAGGCCGGGGATCTTCCGAGGTCCCGTTCTGGGGGTCCTGCTCTTGATGCTAAATTCTCCCAGCCTCCCCGAGCTCCCACGCTGCCCCTGGACACAGGAAATGCCAACACACCTGGCAGAATCCTATCAGCCAACCTCTCCAGGAGAGACCACCTTGCGGCTGGCCCCACCCTACACCTACCTGCTAGATGGACCAGCCAAGGCTTAGCCACAGGCAGGTGAAGAGGCGAGAAAGGTCCCAATACTGTTAGCAAGAAATGCCAGGGGTCACTGGCCCTATCTTTATGGACCTCACTCTCTAAGTAAGTGACAGGGACGTGCTGGGAGAGGACAGGCTAGATAAGACCACACATTTCCTGCCAGACACCTGCCCCAGAGCCCTCTCCACGACAGGACACGCTGGCAGTCACTGGGAGCTTCCGAAACACACCTCTTCTCTGCTTAAAACCCCTCTCATGGCTCCCCAGGGCCCTCAGCTAGAGTCCAGCTTGTGTGCTTGTCGCCCGAGGCCCTGCTGGGCTGTCTGCCCCTACTTGCCTTTTGACTCATCACTCGCACTGATATACCGGGGCCCCCAGGAACGCACCGTCATTTCTAAAACCCACTCAGACCTTGTGCACATTCTGTTCCCCCTCCCCACTTCTTTATCAGAATCAGCTCAGGAGTCACCTCCCCCTGGAAGCCCTCCGTGCCTCCACCTGCAGAGGTAGCTACACCTCACTGGTCCCAAGCCTCCTAGAGTGTGCTTGTCAACTCAATTCTGTTCTCACTGGACTGAGAGCATCTCTGATGGGACACAGGCTGACACTGACAGGGACTTGGCACATGTGGAATGAACGAATGAAGGCCGGAGGCTCTGTCCCCACTGGGACCCCTTCCACACAACCATCTGAAGCACGATGACAACAGCGTGCCATCTAGTTGGGAGCTGGGACAAGGGGTCTTGTTTTGAAGCTGCTGCGTTTGCAAAGTGAGGTCAGCTTTCATACTCAGTGTTCACTTGTGATGAAAAAAAGAGCGTGTAAAGCCTCCCCCCTGAGCTACCCCTTGGTGCCCCTGCAACCCAGACAGGGAAGCCATGGGGAGTGTGTCTTGAAGGAGGACTGCGCCTCTGACAATCTGAACCTGGAACGGTATCAAGTTCCCTCCACACTGTGCCTAACTTCTGTCTTCTTGGGGAGGGGGGGCATACACACCCCACTTACAGAATCCCGGTGTTACAGCCAATGCCCTTAAGAGATCAACCCCGAAAATGGCAAACTCTCAAACGTTTTATTGATTTATTTTGCCAAAACAGAGAATTAACTTAAAACATGCTCTCATCTACCAGCACCAATATTCTTCCCCACAGGTCATTTGAACCCCCTAACAGACAGGCTATGAATTCTAAATAGAAGGTGGTCCGTTACATCAAATCGGTCAGTTCCTGCTGGAGCTCCCTTTGTCCCCCTCGGCTCCAGCAAAAAGAAAGGAGTCCCTACAGGCTACAGTCTCAGAGCAGAGGGGGTGATCGCGGCACAGGGGTATGTACAGCAGGGAGTGGCAATAGATCTCCTGCCCCCACCCCCCCCCCCCCCCCCCCCCCC
>NW_005363061.1:1860771-1864131 GCF_000412655.1 Myotis brandtii
CCTCCCCCCCCCCCCCCCAGCACAGCCCCATCTCCCCACAACCTGGTTCAGAGCCAGCGGCTCTGGGCTTGCCCTAGACACTGTCCCAACAGCCATCCCCTCCTCACCCAGGGCAGGAGCTGCCAGAGGGCTCCCCGGCTCTCTCCCCACCTTTACCAACATGGGCACTCCCTCGATTCTTGCTGTAATTACCCTGACAGGTGTGTGGGAGGGGGGGCGGGGGGGAGCACAGAGGCAGAGGGGAGCTGAGAAAGCCTCAGTCAAGAGACAAGGGGGTCCTAGGGCCTGCTTGTGTCCCAGCCAGGGCCTGGGGGCTCAGAGGCTCAGGTTCCAGGGTGGGTCCAGGTCTGGTGAGGCCCTGAAGCTTACATGGTTCGGGGACCCTCTTTCAGAAAAAGATTTTTTTACAGATATTACAAAATGACCCGCCCACGGCTCACATGGCTGGGCGGCTCCGGAGCTGCAGGAGGAGTCAGGCAGCACAGGAGTCCTGGATAGAGTGACCAACAGGCTGGGTTTGTCCGAGGCTGGGGGGCTCCCAGGACCTGGCACCTTCAATGTGAAAGCTGGGAAAGTTCCAGCGAACCAGGAAGAATTGGTCACCCGAGCCCTGGAGCGCAGGCCTCATTAGTGAAGGTGAAGCTCCCCGCCCCGTGTCCTAGGGAGAATGAGGGTGAAGGTATGCTCCCCAACATACTAAAATGTCTCAGCGCACCACTGACGTCTGAAAAAGACCGGAGAAGCCCTGGCCGGTGTGGCTCAGTTGGTTGGGCGTTGTCTGGTACACTGAAAAGTTCCCTGTTAGCTTCCTGGTCAGGGCACATGCCCAAGTGGCAGGCTAGATCCCCGGTGCGGGGTGTACAGGAGGCAGCCAATCCATGTTTTGCTCTCACACCCCTCTCCCTCTCCCTTCCTCTCTCTCGAAAAAATCATTTATAAAGGAAAAAGGCTGGAAGGAGACAGCAGCCCTCCCTAAGTGGTG
Source organism: Myotis brandtii (assembly GCF_000412655.1). Classification (NCBI taxonomy): domain Eukaryota; kingdom Metazoa; phylum Chordata; class Mammalia; order Chiroptera; family Vespertilionidae; genus Myotis; species Myotis brandtii. Next base: position 1,861,754 of record NW_005363061.1, read on the forward strand.
GGATTTCACATGATTTCTTTTTTTTTTATATATATATATATTTTATTGATTTTTTACAGAGAGGAAGGGAGAGGGATAGAGAGCTAGAAACATCGATGAGCGCAACCAACATACATGCCCTTGACCGAAATCGAACCTGGGGCCCTTCAGTCCGCAGGCCGACGCTCTATCCACTGAGCCAAACCGGTTACGGCGCACATGATTTCTTTTTTTCCAAATTTTTCTTTATTGTGATAAAGCACACATAACATAAAAGTTACCACCTTAACTATTGTTAAGTGTACAGTTCAGTGATGTTAAGTATATTTATACTGTTGTGCAACCATCACAAGTGATTTTTATATTTTCCAATAACTGACAGGTATCACTTTTATGACCAGAAAAAAAACACACACAACTATATTTAGGCAGGCCGGTGTGGCTCAGTGGTTGAGGTTGAGCGTCAACCCATGAACCAGGAGGTCACGGTTCTGTTCCGGTCAGGTCACAAGCCTGAGTTGCGGGCTCGATCCTCAGTGTAGGGCGTGCAGGAGGCAGCCGATCCATGATTCTCTCTCATCATTGATGTTTCTAGTTCTCTCTCCCTCTCCCTTCCTCTCTGAAATCAATAAAAATATATTTTAAAAAAGAAAAGAAAAAAAATGTTGTGCATCGGGCCTCTAGTATTATATAATTAAAATCATATGCCCTGGAGTGGTATACAATGCAATTTTTAGAAATAAGTTCATACTCTCAAGGTCAGTTAAAAGCGAGTTGACTACATTCTTAAGAAACCATGTTCCATGGCTCTGAATGTCATCTGTCCGTATTTGAGAGTCTATCAATGGGTAAAAGCATCCAGCTCCCGAGGAGGACGAACAGGGTGGGACAAAGGGCGGTGCAACTATAATGGTGAGGAGGCCGTGGGGGCAGGAAGATTTGGGTCCCGATTCCGCATCTCCCACAGACATGCTGTCACCGTGGCTTCTCCGAGCCCCAGGCCGCTGCAGGAACCGGAACCGCGGGGGAACCGCCCCAGCGCCCCGCACACAGCGGTGCTCATTCAAAGTTACTTTTTCTCCCTCCTGCCTGGCATGTCTTCCCTGCACCCCAGTGTGCACATCTGTCAACCCTCCTCATCCTTCCAGGCCCAAAGTGACATCGCTTTCTCCACGAAATCTCTCTGATTCCCCCGGCAGGCAGGGTAACCCCTCCCCTGCTCTCACCCCTCGGCCTGAGGGTGCCTGGCTCACTCCAAGGTGGGACTCAGGGCTGCGTCTGAGTCACGCCACCTTCCCTCAGGGCCAGCAGACTCAATAAAGCTTCGCTAAATGAAGCCATCACAGGCAGAAGTGGCCCAAGCACACGAACTGCCCAACCCCCCGCACAAAGCCAGTGGCCCAGGAGCCAGCAAAGGGGAGCAAGGCACACAGCCAGCCCCTACCTGGCCAGGCAGGTGGCGCCTCGGGCTCTACCTTTGCCAGAGGCCTGTTGGGTCTCTGGGGAGCTGGAGGCTGGCACAGATGAATGAATTCAGTGCCACAGACCCTCATGGATGTGCCAAGGGTGCCAGGCCTTGTTCCAGCACTGGGGACCCAGAGACGAACAGAACAGAGCTCCCCGAACGGTGAGCAACTTCCTGTGACACCAAGAGGTTTGAATGGTTTTAGATCAAAAAAAGGCAGCTCCATCGGACCCTAATATGGCCCTGAAAACCCAGGAAAGGAGGCCTCGCTGGCTCTAGGTGTGGCCCCCTGGCGTCACCCACAGTGCCACTGACCAGCATCTCCAATCCAGGACCTCCTGGTCTGGGCGCCCAGGAATTGTCCCCAGGCCTGGAGAAGCAAGACCCTCTAGTGAGGGCGTTTGGGCAATGGCCAGCCGACCCTCAGGAGCCCAGGTGCCTCCTCCCCAGACCACAGCCAGCCTTCCTTCCCTGGGGGTGCTGCCCGAGCCAGGCGAACCCCATCCTGAGGTCCCAGCCTCCTCTCCTCCTCCTCAGCTCTGTACAGGGACCCCACTCAGCCCTCTGTACTGGGGTGTTCTGCCCCCACCTATCCCCCCACCACCACCAGGCTGAAGGTCCAGAAAAGGCCTTTCTGTTTTCGCTGTGGGGAGGGGACCTTTCCCAGGGTCTCCCAACCCCCAAGGGCATCCAGGTGTATGTTGGGGGGAGGCGATGTCAGGGATTCCCGAGCTCCAGGAGGCCTCAAGGAGGCTCCTCCCCAAATCGGGAAACTGAGGCCGAGAGAGGAGGTGACTCTCCCTGCTCAGAATGTAACTGCTGGTTCCCCGTGAACGTGTCTTGGGTGGTTTCCAGTCCAAGGTCACGCTGCGAAGGAGAGGCAGCTCCCGGGTGGTGGCCAGGTATCCGGCTCCCACGGCATCGCCCCACACAC
>NW_005363061.1:1865103-1869005 GCF_000412655.1 Myotis brandtii
GCACAGGGAGCGGGCAGGACGGCCTTCGTCCTCCGCAGAGGGCCCGGCACCCAGGAGGTGCCGCAGGAGGGTTTCGGGAACGAATGAATGAACTGCGCAGGAAGAAGCCTCTCTCGGAGCCGCCAAAGCCCCACGGCACGGAGGACTGTCCACCTGGCTTTACACTGACGTCATGCGGGTCCCGGTGTCTGCGCACCAGCCACCCCCAGCCCCGGGGGCCGGCGCGCCGGGCGCAGAGGCGGAGGCGGAGGGAGAGCAATGCATTCTCTATTAGAGACAGCTCCCCAACCCCAGCGCCCTACTCTTTTCCTTCATCCAGTAATTACATATGTAATTATTTGTTCTTGGTTTTCCTCCGCTAGCCTGTGAATTTTGTCTTTCTTGCGCCCTGCTGTATGTCGCCAAGGGCGTGGCACACAGTGAGTGCTCAGTAAATAGACCCTAATTCCCATCACCCCATCTCTGCCTCGGCTGGAGCTCTAGGTCTCGGGGAAACCGAGGCTGGGTGGCGCAGTGCCGGGTGCAGTGGGAAGAACCGCCATCCAGGGCTGGCCCTTCTGGCCTGGAGTCCTCGGGGCCTCTCTCTGTGCCTCCAGGTAACCTGCAGTGGTCCCAGGAGCTGGGTGGACAGGGACGTCTGCATTCAGGACACCAGAGGAAATGTGTGGTGGGCGTGAGAGCGCCTTATGTACATTTTAAAAAATAATCCTCATCCGAGGGTATGTTTTTATTGATTTTAGAGAGAGAGGAAGGGAGAGAGAGAGAGAGAGAGAGGTGAGAAACATCCATTGTCTGCCTCCCGAATGAACCCCGATGAGGTACCAAACCCGAAACCTTTTGGTGCACAGGGTGATGCGCCAACCAGCTGAGCTCACCAGCCAGGGCACAACTGGAACTCTTATACTTTTCTGGTGAGAATACAAAAATGGTACAGCCACCTAGGAAAACACTTGCTTATGAAGTTAACTATACATTTACCATATAGTCTGCCATTGTTCACCTAATTACCACAGAGAAATGAAAAGTTAGGTTTACACAAAACTCTGTACAGTAATATTTATAGCAGTTTTTATTTGTAATAGCCAAACCTTTTAAACAACCCAAATGTCCCTCAACTGGGAAATGTATAAACAAACTGTGAACAGCCATATAGTAGAATACTACTCAGGAATAAGGAACAAATGATTGATACAACAACATGGGTGAATCTCAAATGCATTATATTCAGTGAAAGAAGCCAGACTCAAAAGACTACAGATTGCATGATTCTCTCTATGTGACATCCATACAAAAGCAAAACCATAGGGAGAAAAAACAGGCCAGTGGTTGCCAGGGGCTGGGAGGGGGGATGTGAAATTTAGAGGGATGGTAGAATCATTTTCTATCTTCTTTATTGTGATGATTACATAATTAACTGTATATGTTTGTCAAAACTTGCAGAACTGTCCACAAAAAGGGTGATTTTTCACTATAAATTATATCTATTTTTTTAAATTATAACATAGAAAAAAAGTGTGTGAGTGTGATGGGCCAAAACAGTGAGTAATATTCAGATCAGTGACTAATGGTCATTCATTTATTCATTCAATAAATATTTCTTCGAAGCCCACCTTGCACAAGGCTTTGTGCTGGGCCTGGGGGCATAAGACTGAAGGATTTAGAGACTGCCCCTAATCTTCCTGAACTAAGATTTGATCACACCAATGAATTAAATCTCAGAAAGGGTGGTGTTTAGGAACCTGAGATTTGAACTCAGGTATTTTTGGATGAAAGTCTTGTCTTCCCCCTACAGTCACTGTGTGACCGTGGGTAAATGGTTTCTCCTCTCTGGGCCTATTTCCTCATCTGAAAAAAAAAAATAGAAATAAGCATAGTAGCTACCTCTGAGGATTACTGTCAGGATTAAATGCATAAAATGTGCTTAGAATAGTGCCTGGAACAAAGAATGAGCTTAGTAAAACATCATTAGCCTCCCCATCCCAGCTGGTTTTCAACAAGATATATACAGCAAGATATGGAGGCATTTTCTTAAAAACATGAAGCTAGAAATGGGGAGTAGGTTTCCAGGCTCCTCCACGAACCCCTACTTTATAGCTAGCACTGCAGGTTATAGAAACATCTTCTCTTCTACCTTCTGCATTTACGTTCTGCATTAGCGGCAAGGCGTCAAGCTGTTCTTTGTAGGTCAAACTTTTGCAAACCCAGAGCTGCCTACATCTTGCCAATTGGAAATCCCAGCCCAGGCCAAGCGGCATGCCGCCTTTGCTCCCCTGCTGCCCCCTTGAGGCCGCTTTGGTATAGAAGGTGTTAGGTCTGTGTGTGAGTGTGGAGTTGCCTGGGCCGAGGGGAAATACATTCACTGTATTTGAGTGGGTGAGCCACAGCACAATGAAAATTTAAAAATTTGCCTCGGGCACCTCTTCTTCTTTTCTTTTCTTTTCTTTTCTTTTCTTTTCTTTTCTCTTCTCTTCTCTTCTCTTCTCTTCTCTTCTCTCTTCTCTTCTCTTCTCTTCTCTTCTTTTCTTTTTGTGTGTGTGAGAGAGAGAGAGAAAGGTAGAGGGATGAAGGAAACATCCATGAGAGAAACATTGATCAGCTGCCTCCTGCACGCCCCCTACTGGAGATTGAGCCCGCAACCCGGGCATATGCCCTGACCCGGAGTGGATCTGGTGACCTGAAGCGAAACATCTTGACATAATAAAACGGCGGTTGTTTTGAGCCACAAAGCTATGGCGTGTTTGTTGCACGGGAAGAGATAACAACCATGACCACAGCTCAACAGAAACTTCCGCTCCATACACAGAGCCACGGGAGAGGGCTGAAGCCAGGGCGCTGGGCTCTGGGTCCAAGGAGGCACCACAGGAGCCAGGCCTCTGTCTGAAGCCAGCGACCAGGGTGGCACTCTGCCACTGGGGAGCAAAAAATAAAACGGCAGGGGTCCCTGCCTGGGACCCTGGCTTAGAGAAAGCGGTGGGTGCAGGGCGGGAGGACAGGGATTCAGAGCTTTAGCTGCACAGCGAATGCTGAAGCAAGCCTCCTGCTGGCTCCTCACCTGAGGCCCAGTGTCCCCAGCGTGTCCCTGAGGTGGAACCCTAAAATGCCACTGTGAGGTCTGCTTCTGGATCGTGGGCCGGGGAGCCTGGTAGAGGCAACACCAATCCAAGCCTGGACAGAGAGGGCGAGCACAGAGGGAGAGAGGAAGAGAAGGACAAGGGAAAACAAAACCCTGCCCCTCCACGTGCGGCTGGAAACCCAAATTCCAAACGCCTCCTTGAAACCCCATAGGCACAAATCCACCGCTTCCAGCAGCGGACAGTGAAGTTAGAGGAAGATAAGACTTTATCTTTAAAATAAGCATATCAGGAGGCCTCAGAGAAAGAATATTAAGAAGAAAAAGAACAGAACCAACAATATGAAAGTCTAGATAGCCAAAAAAAATTAAAATGCTAGGGGAAAAAAAAAAGAAGCATGGATGGCAAAAAGGCCCAAAAAAGAAGAAAGGCGTGAACCCAGAGAGGGGAGCTTCCCGGACACAGTGTCTGCTCCCTGCTGCCCTGACATGGCCAGAGCCTTGAGGTGGAACTGGCCACCAGGAGAGGCCGCTGGGCCCACCATGGTGCGGTGCTGATTTGGACCCCACAGGAGGCCTCGATGTCCAGAGGCACGTGCTCTCAGGGGCGGCCTGAGCCAGAGGGCAGAGGGCAAAGAACACAGGCTGTCGTGGTGAAGTATGGTAGCAATCATCTCAGGTAGACACTATAGTTTAACTTTAACCCTGCTGTTTGGCTTCTGTACTTATTTGCTTTGTTTAACAATAGAAAAGTTATTTTGATTTTCTGAATTATATAAATCATCCCCTTTGATTAAATACCCTATTGATTGTAATGTGAAATCCCATTTGT
>NW_005363061.1:1869387-1878944 GCF_000412655.1 Myotis brandtii
CTATGAGATTTGGGAATGGCCCCTCATAGTCCCGGATTGCAATAAATGTGACTCTTTAATTCGACTTCTTGAGGCGTCCTTCTGTGATTCGCGGGGTACATTGCAACAGTGGGCTTCACACAGGATGGGGGGGACCCTGACTTTACCCAGCCAGCCCTCCTGCCCAAATTCACCCTTTCTGCCGACTCCGAAGAATCCCAAATTGAGAATTTCGCTTCAAATGGTGCTGGGTTGGTGGCCCCCTCAGGGCCCAGGAAAATGCAAATCGTCTCAATACAAGCCGAGGAAAATTCTAGCAGATAAAATTTCCCCAAGTAAGAGCTCAAAGTTAAAAAATAAATCACAAAACACATGAATAAACAAGATAAAATCAGCAGAAATAATAAGTAGCAGAATCAGGCCAGCAAAGGATTCAGATGTCATGATCCTGATATAAAACGGGAATATTTGACGTATGAAGAGCTAATGAAGGAATCGAAAGGATGAGAAAGGAACCAGGGACTGTCAAAAACAATCCGGCAGAAATGAGAAAGAACCGCCCTGGCTGGTGTGGCTCAGTGGGTTGGCGCGTTGTCCATATATCAAATGGCTGCAGATTAGATTCCTGGTCGGGGCACATACCCAGGTTGACGGTTCAATCCCCGGTGAGGGTGGGAGGCAACCGAGCAATGTTTCTCTCTCCCTTCCTCTCTCCCTAAAAAACAAAATTCAGCTGAGGGAATTTGAAGATCTAATTGGCTTTATTAAATGATTCGTAAAATCAGGCAGATCTTATCTAGCAAGTAGAGATTCCCTGAGGAATCATCTAAAATAGAATGTAGGATGGGCCAAGGGAGTCACTAGCAAAGGAAAAATGAAAGTTCGTTGGAGGAAAGTAGGAGGTCAGGGTGAAATAGCGTCTCTCTCTTTTTTTTTTTTTTTAGCTGTGGCATTTTCTATTGTCTGGGCTTGTTGCAGGTCAAGAGGAAAACCTGGCCTCTTGCTGCAGGGTAGGGAAGTAAATGCACCTCCCATTTGGAGATGCCAAGTATGTCTCTTCCTGTTTAGGGTAATTGAGAATGAGCTGCAGGGCATGGGAGCTCCCCCTACAGGCCTTCCTGACTGCAATTTTAGTTGCTGTTATCTATTCATTTTCACTATAGCAAATAAAATAGATGCAAAATATGTTCAATTAAAAATTAAGAGAACCTTAAGTTATTCTGCAGCATAATGAATGTACATACCTCTCTCTGAAATGGAAAGATCAGCCCGGCCAACGTAGCTCAGGGGTTAAGCATTGACCTGTGAACCAGGAGGTCACTGGTTTGATTCCTGGTCAGGATGCTTGCCCGGGTTGTGGGCTTGATCTCCAGTATGAGACATGCAAGAGGCAGCTGATCAATGATTCTCTCTCATCATTGATGTTTCTCTCTCTCTCCCTCTCCCTTTCTCTCTGAAATCAATAAAAATATATTTAGAAAATACTTAAAACTAAAAAAAATTTAAAATTATAATTTGGGGGATACAGTGAAAGTAGTATGCAGAAGGAATTTCTTAAATCTTAAATGCTTACACTAGAAAAAAGGCTGAAAATTAATGAGTAAAGCAACCAAATTAAGAAATCAGATAAAGATCCACAGAGTGAACCACCCAAAATTAGAAACAAAAAATATTTATAAAAATAAAAACATAAATTAATGAATAGAAAATATTATAATAAAGGTAATAAAGCCAAAAGTCAGTACTCTGAAAAGACCAAAAACTTGACAAATTTCTTTTTATTTTTAGGTTTTAAAACTTTTAATTTGCATATTAAAAATTGTGCATTCCAATAATTAAAATCGTCCGAGGCAGACACAGCTGATTCACACAGCCAGTCGGCCTGGTGGTCAAATCCCTCTAGTATTAACTACAACAATCAAGGCTCAACTAGAACAAGACTGCGCACAAAGACCACTAGGGGGTGCACCAAGAAAGCATAAAAAATGCGGAGACAAAAAAACATGACAGAAATGGACGATATAGAGCTAAAAAACGCAATTTTGAGGGCTTGCAATAAACTTCTGGAGAGCCTCACGAAAACTAATGAGACCCTCGATGCTATGATAAAGAAACAACTAGAAATTAAGCATACACGGTCGGAAATAAAGAATATTACACCCAATAGCAGACCAGAGGAGCCCAAGAATCAAGCCAAAGATTTGAAATGCGAAGAAGCAAAAAACACCCAACCGGAAAAGCAAAATGAAAAAAGAATCCGAAAATACGAAGATAGTGTAAGGAGCCTCTGGGACAGCTTCAAGCGTACCAACATCAGAATAATAGGGGTGCCAGAAGATGAGAGACAGCAAGATATTGAAAACCTATTTGAAGAAATAATGGCAGAAAACTTCCCCCACCTGGTGAAAGAAATGGACTTACAGGTCCAAGAAGCGCAGAGAACCCCAAACAAAAGGAATCCAAAGAGGACCACACCAAGACACATCATAATTAAAATGCCAAGAGCAAAAGACAAAGAGAGAATCTTAAAAGCAGCAAGAGAAAGAGTCGCAATTACCTACAAGGGAATACCCATACGACTGTCAGCTGATTTCTCAACAGAAACTTTGCAGGCCAGAAGGGAATGGCAAGAAATATTCAAAGTGATGAATACCAAGAACCTACAACCAAGATTACTTTATCCAGCAAAGCTATCATTCAGAATTGAAGGTCAGATAAAGAGCTTCACAGATAAGGAAAAGCTAAAGGAGTTCATCACCACTAAACCAGTATTATACGAAATGCTGAAAGGTATCCTTTAAGAAGAGGAAGAAGAAAAAGGTAAAGATACAAATTGTGAACAACAAACATGCATCTATCAACAAGTGAATCTAAGAATCAAGTGAATAAATAATCTGATGTACAGAATGAACTGGTGATTATAATGAATCAGGGACATAGAAAGGGAATGGACTGACTATTCTTGGCGGGGAAAGGGGAATGGGAGATGCGGGAAGAAACTGGACAAAAATCGTGCACCTATGGATGAGGACAGAGGGTGGGGTGGGAACTGGGAGGAGGGGAGTTATGGGGGAAAAAAAAAAGAGGAACAAATGTAATCTGAACAATAAAGATTTAAAAAATAAAAAAAAATAAAAAAAGAAATGTAATAGTATTTTAAAATATATTTTTAAAGCATATAAAAACTTTTTTTTAAGATAAGAATTTCAATTTGCTTGACATCACTATTTATGTTGTGAAAAATCTCCTGCATTCTCCAACTTTGTTATCAGTGAAGGAACACTATTCCTCTAAGTGTTCAAACTAGGAAATTTGGAATCATCTTCACACCCGCTACTGGGGATGTGCCCGCAACCAAGGTACATGCCCTTGACCGGAATCGAACCTGGGACCCTTGAGTCCGCAGGCCAACGCTCTATCCGCTGAGCCAAACTGGTTAGGGCCCAGCTTGGTTTTTACTCTAGATTTCACCCTCGTTTCACCCAGCTCGTTCCTTCACCAACATGCAAGTTCTCCCCCGTCTCCGCCAGCCAGCCAGGCAGATGGAGCGGCAGGTGCGGCCTTTGTTGTCAGTAGTTCTGATGTGAAAAGGGGCAGCACAGGCACTTAAACTGATCCAACCTCTTTGCATCTTGCAAAGGTTAACAGCTACAGGAAGTAAAACACGAAGGCAATGCTTGGGGAATGTACAGTGCAAATGGGCGGCGCATGCCTCATTACGATTCGCCTGCTTGCTTCTCCTGTTCAATCGTTTCTCTGGAAGGCAGTGGATTTTTCTCTTGCGTTTCTGTCTTCTTCAGTTTCGACTTAGCGAATTTCTCAACCTCAGCCGTATTGGGTTTGTCAGACATGGTTGCAGAGGAAGCCGAGCGAGGTGCGTGAACGAGAGGAGTCCGATCTGCTCTGACTGCCGCCGAGTGGACAAATTTCTTGTAAGATTGATATATAAAAAAGAAAGCTTGAATAAACAATATTAAGGATAAAAAAGACTCCATACCTACTGCAGCAGAGATTTAAAATAATAATATGATAGCAAGAGAATGTTGTGAACAACTTTCTGCCAATAAATTTGAAAATAGACAAAAATGAATAATTTCCTATGTATTTATAGGAAAATATAACTTACCAAAACGAATCTATAGTCCTATAATCATTTAAGAAGCTGAAACAATGGTTAAAAATCTCGCCACAAATAAAATACAAGGCCCATGCCAGCAGAAAATTCGTGCACTTGGGGCGGGGGGCGGTCTCTCAGCCTGGCCTGCACCCTCTCGCAGTCTGGGAGCTCTCAGGGGATGTCCACCTGCTGGCTTAGGCCCGCTCCCCCTGAGCCTAAGCTGCAGTTGGACATCCTTAGCACGGCGGAGGAGGCTGGAGAGGCTTCTGCCACCACCGCTGTGGGTGAGGGGAGATCCCCCTGTAGGAGCACACTGACCACCACGGGGCAGCTCCTGCATTGAGCGTCTGCCCCCTGGTGGTCAGTATGCATCATAGCGACCGGTAGTTCCTGGTCGATCCACCATTAGGGTCAATTTGCATATTACCCTTTTATTATATAGGATTTCACCAGTCACCCTAAAAGGAGATAATTCCATTTTTACACAAATTATTTTAGAGTAAAAAAGTGGGAATACTTATTTTATGACGTCAGAATACTTTCACATCAAAATCAGACAAAGTTAGCTCAAGAAAGGAAAAGTTCAGGCCAATCTCACTCATGAATGTCGTTGCAAACAGTGCTGAGAAAATATTAGCAAGCTTAATCCTGCAACATATAAAAAGATGATAATATGCCTGTTGGCCACTGTGGCTTAGTGGTTGAGTGTCAACCCCTGAACCAAGAGGTCACTGTTCGATTCCTGGCCAGGGCACATGCTTGGGTTGCAGGCTCAATTTCCAGTATGGGGTATACAGGAGGAAGCATTGATGTTTCTCTCTCTCGTCGATGTTTCTATCTCTTTATCGCTCTCCCTTCCTCTCTCTCTAAAATAAATGTATATTACTAAAAAAAAGATAATATTTCACCCTAGCCGGTTGCTCAGTGGTTAGAGTGTCAGCCCGAGGACTGCATGGTCTCAGATTCAATTCCTGGTCAAAGGTAGGTACCTTGGTTGCAGGTTCCCCAGCCCTGGTAGGGGCGCATTCAGGAGGCAACGAATCGATGTGTCCCTCTCACATCAATGTTTCTCTCTCTTCCCCTCTTCCCTTCCTTCCACTCTCTCTGGAAATCAATGGAAAAAAAATATCCTTGGGTGAGGATTGAAAAAAGGGAGGGGGGGAGTTGGTGGACAAGATCTTTAGGAAGAAAGTTCTAAAACTTAAGGGCAATAAAGACCTAAAAAGAGAGAGAGATTCCTAGATAACCAGTTGTGAGGACTCAATATTGGTCTGTAGAGTCAAAACAATTCCAACCCAAACATCAACAAAGTTTTTAGTGGAACTTGACACACTGGTTCTAAAATTCTTATGGAAAAACAAAGGGCCAAGAATTGCTAATACAGTTTTGAGAAAGAAGTGTAAGTTATATCTGATAGATACAGCAGATGTAAAGGTTAAGCTATAGAGCATCGGTTCTCAACCTGTGGGTCGCGACCCCTTTGGGGGTGGAACGACCCTTTCACAGGGGTCACCTAAGGCCATTAGAAAACACATATATAGTTACATATTGTTTTTGTGATTAATCACTATGCTTTAATTATGTTCAATTTGTAATAATGAAATTGGGGGTCACCACAACATGAGGAACTGTATTAAAGGGTCGCGGCATTAGGAAGGTTGAGAACCACTGCTATAGAGTAAAGATAACAGACAAAAAGAACAATGGAATAGAATCTCGAGCCGGAAATAGAATATCGAACATATGGACATGTGATAAAAGCACAAGTGGCACTGAGAATGGATGGGTGGGCCACTTTGTAAGTTGGTAGTGCTGGGAAAATTGACTCTCCATATGGGGAAAGAAATGAGGCTGTGTTCTGCCTCACACAATTCACAAAAACTAATTTCATGCGATCCGTTGGAAGTAGTAATATCAGTGCAGATGAAACGCCCCACTGGTAGGGGGAGTTGTTAACAACAGGTATGGACTACTTGACCAGTGCCCTTACTCACCCACCCCTTTTCTCTTTTTAAAATTTATTTTTATGTTTGTTGATTTCAGAGAGGAAGGGAGAGGGAGAGAGAGAAATATCAATGATGAGAGAGAATCATTGATTGGTTGCCTCCTGCACACCCCCTACTGGGATTGAGCCGGAAACCCAGGCATGTGCCCTGACCGAGAATCAAACCGTGACCTCCTGGTTCATAGGTTGATGCTCAACTACTGAGCCATGCCAGCCAGGCTGTAATTTATACTAATAATAGAGGAATATGCAAATTGGTCGGGATGCCCTCACCCGAAGACCGAACAGCAGGCTGCGTGGGGCGACCAGGCCAGCAGGGGGGGCAGTTGGGGGTGATCAGGCTGACAGGGGAGGCAGTTAGGGGCAACCATGCTGACTGGGGGGGGGCATTTAGGGGCAACCAGGCCAGAAGGGGGGGCAGTGAGGGGCAACCAGACCAGCAGGGGGTGCAGATAGGGGCAACCAGGCTGGCAGGGGAGGCAGTTGGGGCAATCAGGCTGGCAGTCAGAGGCGGTTAGGGGTGATTAGGCTGGCAGGGGGCAGGGCAGGGTGCAGGCTGGGCTGAGGGGACCCCCCCGCCCCCGCACAAATTTCATGCACCAGGCCTCTAGTCTTTAAATAAATAGGATTATAGCATTTGTGTTGTTCCATATTTGCTGTCTTTATTGAGCCATGTGTCTTGAACGTCTTTTCATGTTTCTGGATACAGAGCTGCCTACTGGTTAAGGGGCTGTGCACTATTTCCCTTTGCAGAAACATCATTGAAGGAAACCAGAATATGTCACCCCAAGATATGCCTCTTTGACGTAGCATTATTTTGAGGCCACATTCAGAGGTTCTAGGTGGACATATATTTTGGGGACCATTATTCAACCAACTGCAAGATCCATATTTATTAATTTTTCCATGTAGTGAACCAGTGTCTCTAACTCTGTCTGCTAAATGGTCCATGCTCTCCCCACTGGTTTGCAATGTCACCTGCTCATGGACCAAGTTCCCATTTGTAGCTGGCTTATGTCTGCGCTCTGCATTCTAGCCCGTGTGTCTGCCTGGTTTTCTGCCTCTGCATGGTTTTATTACTGTGATTTTATAATATGTCTTAATATTTGGTAGAGCAAGTTCTCGCCTTGGCTCCATTTTTTTTCAAAAATGCCTTACATTTGTAAGGACCTTGATTTCTCATATAAATCTTAGAATCAGTTTATGAGTCCCCCTCCCCCCATACCCCAGCCAAAATCCCCCTTGGGATTTTGGTTGAAATCCTTTACATATTAATTTGGAGACAATTGACATTTTAAAGACATTAGGTTAGTCCACCCATGAATTGATTATGTCCCTCCATTTATTCAGGTCTTCTTTTATGACCTTTAATAGAATATAAAAGTGTCCTCGATAGGGTGATTAGGTAGGGAAGAGCACTCTACAATTTACAATTGGCCCATTTTTATATACCCACTTTCCCTGGAGTCCCATTATCTATACCAGTGGTCGGCAAACTGTGGCTCCCGAGCCACATGCGGTTCTTTGGCCCCTTGAGTGTGGCTCCTCCACAAAATACCGGCTCTTCCACAAAATACCGACTTCTGCGCATGGGCCACGAAGTTTCAATCGCACTGTACATGTGTGCCCGCAGGTGGCGAAGTTTCAATCGCACTGTACCTACTGTGCCCGCAGTGGTATTTTGTGGAAGAGCCACGCTCAAGGGGCCAAAGAGCCGCATGTGGCTCTCGAGCCGCGGTTTGCCGACCACGGATCTATACTTACAGAAAAGGAAACTGAGGCTGAGAAAGTGAAGAATACACCAGGGACCTCCCCAAGGACACATAGTAGTGACTGAGATGAGACCAGGTCCCCGGCCCAGCCCCTGGTATGCGTGTGTCTTGCATATTGTGTACCATCCCCCCTCACCCAGCCAGTAAAGGCCTAGCGGTGGTCGGCAAACGGCGGCTCGTGAACCACATGCGGCTCTTTGGCCCCTTGAGTGTGGCTCTTCCACAAAATACCATGTACGGGTGCGCACCTACAGTGCGATTGAAACTTCGTGGCCCATGTGCAGAAGTCGGTATTTTGTGGAAGTTTGCCGAGCCGCAGTTTGCCGACCACTGGCCCTAGGGCCGTGGTGGGCAAATTGCGGCTTGCGAGCCACATGCGGCTCTTTGGCCCCTTGAGTGTCAGTTCTGACACCAACAACCTGGAATTAGCACCAGACTTCCCAGGTTTAAGGGCCCAGTCCCCACAAGCCTGTCCATTCTAGATGCCAGCTGCTGGTGGAGCCCGTCCCCTCTGGCTGACTGCTTACAGGTATGAGGGTTCCCATGATGCCCTCAGGTTCAAGAATTCACTAAAATGACTCACAGAAATCAGAAAAGCACTGTCTCTATAGTTTTATTATAAAGGATTCAAGTTAGGAGGACCAGACGAATGCTGACACACAGAGGGCGAGGTCTGGGAGGAAAGAGCTTCCACACCCTTTCTTGGTGGGATCAGGCACGTCGCCATCTCGGCACATCAGTATGCTCACCAATCGGAAAGCTCCGCTGCGCTTTGGTGCCTGGGGCCTCACCATTTAGGCACGATGGTCAAGATCAACCGACGCGACTGAACCGACGCGACTGAACGGCTACTCAGAATTCAGCACCTTGCAGGTCAGGCCTGCCCGAAGTCCCAGCCCTCCACAACAGAGCTCTGAGGTCCTCCTGGGCTAGTCAATCTCTCGCTGACAAAGGAAGCCAGGGACAAACCCGAGGCTGGTTCACACTTGATCATTTATTTTAAGATTTGCACGAGGAGCGAGGCGGCGCAGACATACAGAAGCATGATGAGGACACAGGTCACCTTGACTTGCCGAGCCAGCGCCTGCTTGGATGAAGCCCCGACGGCCATCTTGCTCGTCCTATTGCTCTGGAACCTGCTGCTAATGGGCAGCTTGGTGGTCCCAAAGCGGCAGCCTCCTTCTCCCTTGCTGGCCCCGGACACGAGGCACAGGCGGATGGAAGCTGCCGAGAGCCTGCTCAGGGTGGCCGGGTCAGGCCCGGGGAAGCGCCGGCTGAAAGGGACAGTGGGGGCTGGGAGGATGCTGGTAACTGCATCCAGGTCTTTGGAGGCTGCCCAGCAGAGCCTGGCCCGTTCCAGGGGTCGAAGGCCACTGCACCGCACGGCCTGGGCCCCCCGTCCCAGGGCCCCCCGCAGCTTGTCCAGGCAGCAGACCAGCAGAGACACGGCCACCTGCTGCAGCACAGCGCGCAGCAACTGCTCCAAGGCCTTGCCGTTCTCCTGGCGGGAGCTGAGCAGGCTGCAGAAGGCCCCACGGCCTGGCCCCGTCCCAGGGCCCCCCGCAGCTTGTCCAGGCAGCAGACCAGCAGAGACACGGCCACCTGCTGCAGCACAGCGCGCAGCAGCAGCTCCAAGGCCTTGCCGTTCTCCTGGCGGGAGCTGAGCAGGCTGCAGAAGGCCCTC
>NW_005363061.1:1898197-1910559 GCF_000412655.1 Myotis brandtii
GGGCGCGTGGACTCTCACCGGGCTGGGGCTGCACACCAGCAGGAACAGGAGGAGCAGGAGCAGGAGCTGCCAGGTGCCCGTGGGCAGCCGGCTCCCATGCTGAGGGGCATCTCTCCGGCAGCTGGCGGTGCAGAGAGTGGGGTCCTTCATGTCCCAGAGGCCCTGTGCCCAGCCTCCTGCCCCGGGGACATGGGGCTGCGCTCATGCCACAAGCTCATATTGACTGATCCTCCGGCCCCAGTGCCCTGTCATCTGGGCCAGAAGGTTTTGCAACAATCAATGACAGCACAAAAGGTTAGAATGTGAGCTTATGTCAAAGCGGGTGGGGGGGCGTTATTGCTTCAGCGGGTAAGGGAGGCAGCCTGTTCCAGCTGGGGCCTACTGTGCGCATGCCCTCCTCTGACCAATGTGAACCAGAGGCTTCCGTGTCAGGCCCTGCACCGGGGCTGAGCACGTGGGAGGAGGACGCAGTCTCCGTGACGTGAAGCTTCCGGTCGGGTAAGGGAGATGAACACGGAAACACCCCTATGACTAAAGCGGCCGCTCTCAGCTCCTCTCTTGCCCTCCTGCCTCCCCATTCTGCTCCCCCACATCCCCTCCTACCCCCCCGCCCCGTCAGACCACACCTCGGGTTTACCTGGCAGCAGAGGACATCTGCCCTTCAGATATTTGAGCCAAACCTTGGGCCCTTTTCTGCTCCTTCCTAGAAGCTCCATTTTGGAGACAGTATTGATGGAGGACCATTGGTTTTTGTGTTGTTGTTTTTAAATATATATTTTTATTGATTTCAGAGAGGAAGGGAGAGAGATGGAAACATCAATAATGAGAGAAAATCATTGACTGGCTGCCTCCTGCATGCCCCCTACTGGGGATCGAGCCCGCAACCCAGGCATGTGTCCTTGACCAGAATCGAACCCAGGACCTTTCAGTCCACAGACCAACCCTCTACCCACTGAGCCAAACCGGCTAGGGCGATGGAGGACCATTTGTAAACAAAAGCAATCCATTTCTTCCCAGACTCTGGATTTTATCTTTGGATTAAACACCAGCAATCCAGGATCGGGTAACCCAACCTGCTCGTTTTGGCCCCTTGTAAACAGCTCCCACAGATGGCATCGTGCCGCGCGTTCACTGGTCCCGCTGAGCGTGACCGGCCATTGTGTGTCCACTGTGGGATGGTGTTCAGGGCGTCAGCAGTGGCGTCCCACTCTGGCCCCTTTAGGGGAACCTTCTCCCCAGAGAAGTTTGTTTCAAGTTTTATTTCAGGCACAGTGCACTCTGGCCACTGGTTGGTTTGTTTTGGGGGGTGGGGGAGGGGAGGTGGCTTAAACAACAAGAAATTTATTTCTCACAGTTTTGGAGGCCAGGAAGTTTCACACCAGGTACCAGCATGCCCAGGTTCTGGCGAGGACCTGCCCCCTAGCCTGCAGACTGCTGCATCCTCACATGGCAATGGCTTCTTTTTATCATGTGGATATTGTAAACCATGTTACTCCTCGGAGTCATCGTTTATATTTGGCCTCACAGACGCTCAGAACCGAATGGGAGGGCTACTCTGGCGTAAACAGAGTTCTACGGTGTGTGTTTGGGTGAGATCCCGTCTTGCTTCCCTTCATCACTTCCTTACTTTTTTCTTGTAGCCTTAGACCTGTTCTTGGAAGGAGAAAGGATACAGTCAACCCCATAAGTGATTCCAAACCCACATACATAAACTTATCTCTCCCTTCTAAAAATAACACTGTCTAATGTTCCAAACTGGATATCCTGACTTGGGCCCTTCCTGCCTCCTCCCCCCACCCCTAGCCCCAGCGACTCATAGGAGTCGTCTCCAGAACCCGTCCATCCTAAGTAGCCCCTGCTTCTGCTCCGTTATGCCCACCTCAGTGCCCCTTTCCAGATCACCCACCGGGAAAGCCCTCTACCTATCCCCACCTCCTGGCTGGCTTCTCCCAGTCCAGTTGTCTCCTTAGAGTCATTCTTAGGCAGGGCAGGCTCAGGACACATGTGTTAAGTGAATGAATAAATCCCTTGATTGACAGATGGGGAAACTGAGACGCAAGGCAACATCCCAGTGAGCTCTGTGTACACCTGGCACGGCAGTGCAGGTCTGTTATGCTGTCCTTTCTCTTGACTGCAGAGGGGGAATTCCTTTTGGGGATAGTTTGCCCAGGACCTTCAGTGACATTGTTTGTTAAATATTTTTTAAAAATAATATATTTTTATTAATTTCAGAGATGAAGGGAGAGGGAGAGAGAGATAGAAACATCAATGATGAGAATCATTGATTGACTGCCTCCTGCACGCCCCCTACTGGGGATTGAGCCCACAACCCAGGCATGGGCTCCAGATGGGGAATCCAACTGTGACCTTCTGGTTCATAGGACGACACTCAACCACTGAGCCACATTGGCCGGGCTGATAAATCTTTTTTAACCTTCATCACAATTTTAAATACTAGTCTTATTTGGTCTGTGATGGTGGCCATCTCATTCCCACAGCCTGATGCGGTACCTGGCACAGAGCAGGCGCAGTAAGAATTTCTTGTTGAGTGAATGAGGGACTCAGGACCCAGAGCGCCTTTTCCAGCGAGGGAGCTACCGAATCCCGAGTCTAATGGCGTGAAAAACTCAATCTAGAGTCAGTCAGACTTGAGCTCTGTCCTTCATGAATTGTGTGGTTTTTACCAAATTATTTCCTCTTGGCCTGAAACCTAGTTTTCTTTCTATTTTTAAAAGTCTTTTAAAATATGTATTTTTTTCTTATTGATTTCAGAGAGGAAGGGAAAGGGAGAGAGATGGAAACATCAATGATGAAAGAGAATCATTTATTGGCTGCCTCCTGCACGCCCCTTCTGGGGATTAAGTTCCCAACCTGGGCATGTGCCCTTGACCAGAAACTGGGACCCTTCAGTCCACAGGCCGATGCGCTATCCACTGAGCCAAGCTGGCTAGGGCCACCTAGTTTTCTTTGTAAGAGGGGACAATATGGGTCATAATCCCCTTTCCACAATTCTGAAATCAAAAAACTTCCTAAGTCATTTGGTGACAAAAACCAAATTGACCTGAATTTTTTAGGCAGCTGAGTCAGCCTTTCTGGGGATCAAGTTCCCAACCCGGGCATGTGCCCTTGACCAGAAACTGGGACCCTTCAGTCCACAGGCCGATGCGCTATCCACTGAGCCAAGCCGACTAGGGCCACCTAGTTTTCTTGGTAAGAGGGGACAATATGGGTCATAATCCCCTTTCCAGAATTCTGAAATCAAAAAACTTCCTGTCATTTGGTGACAAAAACCAAATTGACCTGAATTTTTTAGGCAGCTGAGTCAGCCTTGAACTGGTTGGTGGGAGGCTATTTATATTTATCCCACTTCATGTGACTATTCATGTATCTTTACAGAATTAATTAATGTGTTTCATCAAAGAATTTTGGGAGAATTACGTAATATACAACATGCGCACCATATTGCATATTATCTAAAACATGATAAGGACTGGATTTGGAAATACATCCATTGATTTTTAGGGAGAGAGACAGAGAGAAGAAACATTGATGTGAGAAAGACATGTGTTTCATCAAAGAGTTTTGGGAGGATTACATAATATACAGCATGCGCACCATGTTGCATATTATCTAAAACATAGCCCAAACCAGTTTGGCTCAGTGGATAGAGCGTCGGCCTGCGGACTGAAAGGTCCCAGGTTCGATTCCGGTCAAGGGCATGTACCTTGGTTGTGGGCACATCCCCAGTGGGAGATGTGCAGGAAGCAGCTGATCGATGTTTCTCTCTCATCGATGTTTCTAACTCTCTATCTCTCTCCTTTCCTCTCTGTAAAAAATTAATAAAATATATTTTTAAAAAAACATGGTAAGGACTGGATTTGGAAATACATCTGGCAGCAAAGATTTTCAAAATAAGGGACTGAAGACCTATCAGGGCTGCCTCTCAGGGGTGGTGTCAGCTTTAAGTGAAAATGTTTTTTGTTTTTGTTAATCCTCACCTGAGGATAGTTTTTTCCCATTGATTTTTAGGGAGAGAGACAGAGAGAAGAAACATTGATGTGAGAGAGACCCATCAAGGCCGGGCCAGACCCGGGCTTCCCTCGCAGCCCCAGCTTCTTCTGGAAGGTCGCCCCCTTCTGGGAATCGAGCCCCCGACCCGGGCCTGTGCCCTTGACTGGAATCGAACCGGGGACCCTTCAGTCCGCAGGCCGATGCTCTCTCCACTGAGCCAATCGGACTATGGCCCAAGTCAGGACATATTAAAGGCAAGTTGGTGTGGTGGAAGCGGCTCTCGGCTGGAACCCAGAAAACCAGGGGTGCAATCTTTTCTCCTCGACTTAGAGCAGGGCAACGCTTTCCACCTGTGTGCCTGCAAAATGGCAACAAACCCGATCTACTGGGTGGGACGGGAATGGGTCCCATGTGTGACACTGTTTTGGGCAGGAGCCCACAGCTGAGTTATTCAACTCCAGACGTGACGCATTCAATGTGCAAAGAAGCGACGCAGCCAGCTATCTTCCTTCCGCGGAACGGTGTGTTCAGATCTGGCTGCCGCCCATCGCTGCAGCGGTAGGTTTCTTGCAGCCAAGCCCCTCGCCGCATTTCCGCGGCGTTTCACTAAGTTTGAACCTAGCCGCTCGCCGTAGCGGTTCCAACGCCGGCTTCTGAAACTCACGTCTCGCTGGGAACAAAGGCTTGGCGAGGTCGCGCATGCGTGGAAAGAGCCATCGGTACTTGCCCCCTGACCCGACGTCCGCCGCGGGTGCGCGCTCGTACGCCGGAAGAGGCGGAGCCAGGCTGGGCTTTATATATCGCACGCCGAGCGGCGACCGACCTCTACCGGCGGCGTTGGCGGCAGGATGGTAGGTACTGTCTTAGCGCTTCCCTCCTCGGCAATGGCGGCATGGCTGAGTCCGCGCCGCATCGGCGCCATCTCGGCTGTCCAAGCGCCGAGGACCTGCTCTGGGAGCACGGGAAGCTCGGCGGGATCCGCAGTCAGGCCTATTTTCGGGAAACACCGAGGCCTGTGGTTGGCCTTGGGCCTACCGCTCGGCTGGCGAGAAGGCCTTGCGGCGGGAGCTGGGCTAGGGTGTCCGAGGCCGACCGTTTTCAAGCCGTGGATTATTTCTGGGTCTCGGCCTTACCAGTTTAGTGCTAATCGAGGTTGGAGCCCGTGAGCATTTCAGCCAGGAGGACCTAGACGTGGGGGGGCCAGGCAGAGTAACTTGCCAGTTGGGAGGGTTAGGAATCAAAGCAGGAGGCAGGCGGGGAGACGGTGGAGGGTGTTGAGTCCTCTTTCTGAAACTTCTGGGACGCTTGGGGGGACAACTTAGGCCGCTAGAGTTCCCAGAAACCACAGATGATGAACTTGTTGACGGGCGGACAGAGACTCTGTGCTGATTGTCATGTTCTGATTTGGCTCTGAGTTCTAGTGGCCTAGGTGTCATCGAGGGCAGAGGAGCCTCCAGTACCATTGCCTGCTACCCACCCACGTGTCCCAGAAGTCTCTCTCGGTGCTCAGGATCTTTATGACCATAAGGTCACCTGTTAATCTGATTTAAGATCTGGCACGCTTTTGTCTGATTTAGAGAAAAGGGGTTAGTTCATTTTGCTAAGTTGTAAAGTGAGCGTTTGAGATGAATGCAGCAGGATGTGTGACCCTACAAAAAGCAAACCCAGTTTAGCTGGGTCTCTGTTTTGGATTCAGCATTGCTGAGACACCTCATAGGACCGTCTGGTCAGCTGGGGATCCAGAAGTGAATTACAAGTTCAAGTACTAATGTTGGTCACTTTCTTACAGTCTCACAGGAAGTTCTCCGCTCCCAGGCATGGGTCCCTGGGCTTCTTGCCTCGGAAGCGCAGCAGCCGGCACCGCGGGAAGGTGAAGAGCTTCCCCAAGGATGACTCCTCCAAGCCCGTCCACCTCACAGCATTCCTGGGCTACAAGGCCGGCATGACCCACATCGTGCGGGAGGTCGATAGGCCAGGATCCAGTACGTACATGCTGTGTCGTCCTCCAAGCTGGGGGGGGGGGTTAGGAATTGAGGGTGGGGACTGGACTAGTTGGGGCCAAGCTATAAGGGCAGACTTAAGAAATCAATGGAACACCTCAAATGATGTTCTTAATATATTTTAGGACTGTTAACATTCCCAGTCTGTAAATGGCTGGAACTGCCATTTGTGGGTGGAGGGATATATTGACAGGGAGCACTATGTGGGTAAATTTGTCAAGAGCCACAGCATAGAGAAGTATGCTGCCCTAAAAAGATTGAAGACGACCCATGGCCTTGGGTTGTGAGTTTCAAAGTGGTAAAGTTGCCAAGTGGGACACTATGCTGATTACTTAACCATGGTAGCTAATGTCTACCTGACCATAGAGATACTTTGACATCCCATTATACTTAGAATGCTTGTATTATCCAGGTAATAAGAAATATGTCTGTCTATAGAGATTTCCATGATTGAAAAGAATGGAAACCAGGCTGTTAATTTGCTTTATTAGGGTCATAAGTATATATATTTGGTTCCAAAGAGGAAGGGAAAGGGAGATACAAACATCAATGCTGCCTCCTGCACGCCCCCTACTGGGGATGGAGCCTGCAACTGGGGCATGTGCCTTGACGGGGAATCTCCTTCATAGGTTAATGCGCAACCACTGAGCGACACTGGCCGGGCAGGTCCTATATTTTTTGTTAAAAGTTGTCAGTGTATGCTGACATGGGCCCTGCTTCTGTAACCTGTGTTACCTTAAGCAAGTTGCCCTCCCAGCCTACGAGAGCGCTTAACAGGGGGTATCTCCTGCTTCATAGGTTAATGCTCAACCACTGAGCACACTGGCTGGCCAGGTCCTTTATTTTTTGAGTTAAAAGTTGTCAGTGTATGCTGACATGGGCCCTGCTTCTGTAACCTGTGTTACCTTAAGCAAGTTGCTCTCCCAGCCTACGAGAGCGCTTAACAGTTTCTATAAAACACTACCCCTTGCTGGGGGTTCTAGTTAGACCACTTAAGTCTGACTAACGGCTTTCTTTGCAGAGGTGAACAAGAAGGAAGTTGTGGAGGCTGTGACTATTGTGGAGACCCCACCTATGGTGGTTGTGGGCATTGTGGGCTACGTGGAAACCCCCCGGGGCCTCCGGACCTTCAAAACCATCTTTGCTGAGCATATCAGTGATGAGTGCAAAAGGCGCTTTTATAAGAACTGGTAAGGGAGGGGACACCCTAGCTTAGGGTGGGGAGAAGGCGCACCTGTGCAGGGCTTCTCAGCCATAATGGGAGGGCTGCTCTGGTGTTGGGGTTAGTTGCCTCCAGAACAGAACAATTCCTGGAGACAGCCCTTAAGCAGTTGGTGGTTTCCTGAGGTGGGAGCAGCTTAGTGGGTGTTGGCTGAGGACTCAGTTTTCAGTATTTTCTTGGTTTCTGGGAAATAATTGAGAGTCCCGGGAGAAACCAAGAGGCAGCAGTCCTGCCTGGGTGTGTGGTCTGGGTAATGGCTAGACCGGAGCAAGAATTAGTGTGTGCTTGGATGTTTGTGACTTAACATTAATCTTGTGGACCTCTGCTCAGCTCCGCTCGGCTTTGCCCGATGAGCTCCATCCAGGCTCCGCTTGCCGGTGGAAAAGGCTCCTTAGAAGCCGGCAATGAGCCCCATCCCCTCGTGGTGCCCGTGTGCCTTCCTCTCACCCCTCGGAGGGGTGATGAAGGCCTGCACCCGGCCCCCCTCCCCAACTCTGCTCTGCTCCTGAAGGCATAAGTCTAAGAAGAAGGCCTTCACCAAATACTGCAAGAAGTGGCAGGATGACGATGGCAAGAAGCAGCTGGAGAAGGACTTCAACAGCATGAAGAAGTACTGCCAGGTCATCCGCGTCATCGCCCACACCCAGGTGAGCACTTGCCAGTGAGCCCGAGAGGCAGCTGTGCCTGCCGCTTCCTGCCTGGAGTGGCTGATGATCGTGTGGGGCTTTGAATATCAGATGCCGCTTGTTTGGGAGATTGTTACCTCGAGTCCATCCTCAGTGATTTGGTGCCAAGCCTTGGGGACTTAGGGGGTTGGTGGCTGATGATTGTGGGGCTTTGAATACCAGATGCCGCTTGTTTGCGAGGTTCAGTTACCTCGAGTCCATCCTCAGAGTGATTTGGTGCCAAGCCTTGGGGACTTAGGGGGTTGGTTAGGCTGGTTCAGGTTCCTCAAAACTTCTTTTCTGGTGTAGGAGACAGGCCAGTGAGCAGCCCGGGGGTTGTTTGAAGTTAACACAGCAACAGGCCAGCCACTGCCCTGCCCTTGAAGCCTGGGTTCCTGGGGCCAGGTCATGCCCCATTGGACAGTGGCCTGACTGAGTAAGACATCCAGGGCCTCCACTTGTAGGTTGGTCTTTCACTTGTCAGCAGAGGGCACTGTGTCCCTTTTGGTTATTAGGGAAACGATACCCCGTTTTAATGAAAACTGGTTGAAGGAATTGGTGACTCATGATTAACATTGTCAAGTGCCTGACTGAAAGTAGTGAATAGTCAGTGGTGAAATAATGCCTGTTGGCATCTCAAACCTGGCAGAAGGAGCCCTTGCCTGGCTTGGACAGGGGAGTGCCTCCTTGTGCTCTGGGCCACTCCCTGGGTGTGTGCCGTATTCCCGAGTGCTGAGTTAGGGACCACATTAGTGCAGATCGACAGCAGTCCACAGAAGAAGTTCTGTAGGGGTAGCTACAAGCTTTAGGCCTGCATTTGTTTCCTTTTCTAATGCTTGCAGTTTATACAGTGGCTGCCGTGCCATCCTGCTCTCCAAAGTACAGGTGAATTGTTGGTAGTAATAGAGCGAGGTAGGTGGGCAGGCAAACTAGAGCAGTACCCCAAAGGCACTGGCCAAAGGACAGTCAGTGGTCAGGCACATTCGGCTTGTTGGTGCCAGGATCTGGTTAAGTGGACCTATCTTGGTGTGGGCCCTGTGTCAAGGGTTGGCTCATCAGAATTGAAAGGGGACTTGTGCCCCGTGGGGAGTCACTTCACCACGTTCTTCCTCTGCTGGAGAAGAGCTTGAAGCGCAGGGAGCTGAGCTGCATCCATTCCCTTCTAGATGCGCCTGCTTCCTCTGCGCCAGAAGAAGGCCCACCTCATGGAGATCCAGGTGAACGGAGGCACGGTGGCCGAGAAACTGGACTGGGCCCGGGAGAGGCTAGAGCAGCAGGTCCCTGTGAACCAGGTGTTTGGACAGGACGAGATGATTGATGTCATTGGAGTGACCAAGGGCAAAGGCTACAAAGGTGAGCTTTGCAGTGGCCGGGATTGCTGGGCTTAAACTCAGCAGAGGGGTCTCCAACCTGCTGTTCGGTGATGAGGCTCTGGAATGAGCGCTGGGCACAGCGCCCGAGTCACGCTGCGGAAACATTCCTTGCTGCCTTCCTTCTGAGAACAGCCCTGTAGTCCCGGACTGGGGGCATGACCTCTCACTGAGGTCTCCAAGGCCTGAACTCTAGATTCACATCTAGACAAGCATTCAACTTGGGATGATACGGCCATTAGAGGGTAACATGCAGGTTAAACCCACCTCTGTCCTTGAAATGCACTGTCATTGGGTGTTAACAAACCAATGAACTCAGGTGGGCCTTCCCAGGAGAAAAGGGCCAATGTCATGAGTGCCAGACACCCCAGTAACAGCATGTGTCCATTCCAGGGGTCACCAGCCGCTGGCACACGAAGAAGCTGCCACGCAAGACCCACAGAGGGCTGCGGAAGGTTGCCTGTATTGGGGCGTGGCATCCTGCCCGGGTGGCCTTCTCTGTGGCCAGGGCTGGGCAAAAAGGCTACCATCACCGCACTGAGATCAACAAGAAGGTGAGATGCTTGGGGTGGGGTCATAAGGGGGGGGGGTTCAACCCTGGGAGGGAAAGGTGACTCCATTATAGGAAGGAGAGTTACAGTCTTCTTGTCACCACCATTGGTGGGGAGCTTCTGGGCATCACATGGAGTTAGCTGTCCATGTGATTGGCTCGTGTGTGATATGATTTATAAGGTGCCATCCTCAAAGGTGGTTCTGGTGCAGCTGATTTTTGTGAACTATGGGAGCCTGTCCTTTCTTCCCAGGAAGTGTTGGAGTGGCCTCCGTCCACTCTGTTGGATAGCAGTGTCTTTAATGTAGAGCCAGCCAACTCTTTATAACTTCTGAGCCTGGAGCACCCCGTCAGGACTGAGTTCAGAGCTGCTTTCCCAAAGTCCTTTGCAGGCTAGGCCCACCGCTCAGTGGGCATTACGGTCCCTAATGGCCACCCTGCCCTGTGCATGGGAGTCTCCTGCCTGTGTTCTCTTCCCAAGTCTTACTTACACTCACTCCCTTGTGCAGATCTACAAGATTGGCCAGGGCTACCTGATCAAGGACGGCAAGCTAATCAAGAACAACGCCTCCACCGACTATGACCTGTCTGACAAGAGCATCAACCCTCTGGTGAGGAACGGAGCTAGGAGCTAGCTGTCTTCTCTGGCCTCGGAGGCCCGGGGTCTGGCAGATTTCACCCTCTGGAAATTTGCCCCAGGCCTCGCCAGTAGGGCTGGGGCCCTGATGCTCTTGGGGCCTGTCTGACTCAGGAGGCCAAGTTTGCAGTCAGTTACTGGCCCCTGCATAGCAGCCAGCTCTGTTCCCTGTAAATGGCCTGTCATTGGTCCACTGGATGGGGTTGGCTGGAGAGAAGTGGGGTCTCCAGCCCAGCTGTTGGGTGATGAGGCTCTGGAATGAGCCCTGGGCACAGTGCCCGAGTTGGGCTGCAGAAACATCCCGTGCTGCCTTCCTTCTGAAAGCATCCCCGGGCGGGTGGCTGGGGACAACCTAAACCTGAAGGGTCCTGTGTGATACGTGCTGACCTGATGGCCTTGCTCTTTCCCAGGGTGGCTTTGTCCACTACGGCGAAGTGACCAATGACTTTGTCATGCTGAAAGGCTGTGTGGTGGGAACCAAGAAGCGAGTGCTCACCCTCCGCAAGGTGAGGCTTGGGCCCGGGTGGCGCCCTGCACCAGGAACCTGTGGGGAGGAGAGAAGCTTATTAACAGGAACAGTCCACAGACAGGCTGAGCTGTTAGGGAGGGGAGTTCAAAGGAAAGCGGGGTTTGCTGCTCCTTCAACATGGTCTTTGAAGTCCTGGAGGAGGAAATCCCCGTCTGGCCCAGCTGTTTGCTTCTGCTTTCACGTGCCAGGCCAGTTCCTTGGATACAACCAGCCAGACATGACTGCTCCTCTGCCCTCTAGGGAAAGCTGGGAAGTAAGATGGTGCAGCGAAAGCCCTGCTCTTCATAACTAACCTTTTTTCCTCTTGGCCCACAGTCCTTGCTGGTGCAGACCAAACGGCGGGCCCTGGAGAAGATTGACCTTAAGTTTATCGACACCACCTCCAAGTTTGGCCATGGCCGCTTCCAGACAGTGGAGGAGAAGAAAGCATTCATGGTGAGCACCTACCTGTCTGGGGCTGGGGAGACTTGCCCCCCCAGAATCTCTGGTCCCACCAGAGTGTGGCCTGTTCTTACTGACATCCTGCCTTCCTCCACCTCTAACCTCACCTTTCCCAACAGGGACCACTCAAGAAAGACCGGATTGCAAAGGAAGAAGGAGCCTAATGTCAGGAACAGATGGTGCAGCTGGTGGGGTCTCAATAAAAATTATTTTCCAGTGAGAACTGCCTTTGACTTGACCTTTCCCGTTCCTGCCTGCTTCCACATGACCCTTGTGCTCCCATGTGCGTGCTGCCCATGGCCTCATGGCCTCCTACTTCCATTTGGTCTCCTTTGCCCTCCCCCCTGCCTGGCCCAGTACCTGGGGTCTGGGTCCGCCCCTGAACTTCGAAGCCAGCCTGGGGCAGTAGGCTGTGTGTACAATGTGTCGGGGTGAGGCGGCTGGGGCTCAGCTATGGAAGTGTTTGCACAGCTTGGGTGGCAGCTGTGGAGATGGGAAGGAGGTGACGGGCATTTGGTTGCTGATGGGTGTGGCGCGGCAGGGCAGACCCGGGGTCTGTTGTGCACAAATGAGCGGGATCCAGTTCAGGCTTGTTTTGGTCTGTGGCCTGCAGCCAAGTTCTGGCGGTGGGAGAGGGGTGTCATGCAGGAGGCCTGCAGCGCACCTGGAGCTGGGAGGAAACGCCAGTGTTGACTCCAAGGAAGGCCCTGCCCTGTTGGTTTCACTTAAACAGCTTCACAGGAATGTGGCCATGCAGAGGTTAAACACCTTGTCCAGGGTCCCCCTTTAGGGCCTTGCTCTGCCCTTCCCCCTGCAGGAGGTTCTTGTGCTGATCTGTGCTGACCATGTTGAGCACCTACTGTTGACCAAGCTTGGTACCAGAATGCTGGTGAGTGTTTTGGTTGTAAGCTCAAAACAGCCAGGCCTATGATCCCTG
>NW_005363061.1:1911149-1919802 GCF_000412655.1 Myotis brandtii
TTGGCAGAGTGTCCTCTGAAGCTCCACTCCTGCGAGTCCAGCTCAGAGCCAGGCATGGGGCCTATGTCCGGTCAGGTCTAAGGGAGGATGCTGAGCCGGCCCCACCTAATCCACTTGGTCATCTTGCCGGGCCTCCCTTCCCAGTTAGGCCCGCCCTGGAGCCCAGCTGCCAGCCCAGCTCAGGTAGGAAGAGCTTTGCTGGTCTGACATCCTGGTAGGTCTTGACCCCTGACCAGGGTTCTGTCCAGTTGTGGATACAGTAGCCAGGATGGTTCTGTCCTTTGGCCAGTAGCTAGGGGTCTGAGGGTCCAGAGAACCTTCCTCTTCCTGCCCCCCACCCCCACCCCAAGAGTAGTCTGCTCCCTGGCTGAGAACATGCACACACATCCAGCACCACAGATACTCCTCCAGGTAAGGGCTGTTACCTCTCGTGTCCCCACACATGAAACATGCATAGAGTCATTTTCAGGGACAGGCTTGCTTGACCTGGGGGCTGAGACCTTGGCTGCTGACCATCCCCACATCCCCATCATTTCTGCCTGCCCCTGGCCAGTGGGTGACCTTGGGCACATCCCAGCGCAGTTCCAAGCCTCAGGCACATCTGTTGGTGACTTGCAGCCTTGGTGCTAAGTGGTGGTTGGGGAGAACAACCCAAGCTGCGGAAATGGGTGCAAAGGCCCTGAGGTGGGAATGAGGCTTCTGGGCTCAGATTTTGGGAGGAAGCTCCGGGAAGGCAGCGCTGGGTCCCCCTTGCCTCCCTAGCCAGGGCCTGGCATACAGTAGGTGCTCAATAAATGTTACTTCCTGCACCTCTGGGGCCTGCAGTCGTGGGGAGCTGGCTCAGTCTCTTGCGTCCTGTGCCCGTGCCTGTCACTGAGGGTACATCTTTGAGTGCCTGTTGGCCTGTGCTTCCTGTCACCAGAACCCCCAGACAGGTCTCGCTGGAATCCTGCGGTGACAGAACAAAGAGTCTCATTCCATTCCTCCTGGAAAAAAAGTAAAATAACCTGCTGGGAATTTCTGAGCAAGTGGGAACAAGGAGGTGGCGGGAGCCATCATCATCGCCTTAAAAGGCACGACAGTGACTTCGCTGAGCTCACCTGGGGATGGCCTTGGGGGATGGGGGGTTGGGCAGCTGGCTGCCACCTTGTGGCTCACCCCAAAGTGCCTTCCCTTGGATCCTCGCTGACAACCTTGACAGTGGGGGCTGCCTGCTGGGCCCTGTTCCATTCCCCCACCCCACACCCCTAGGTGCCTAGCACCCTCCCATCGGCTCTCAGCACGCAGCTACTTGTCTGAATTTTCCTGGGTCCCCTGCCCGCCATGGGCTGTGTCGCTGTTCAGGCTGGCGCTCAAGGTCTCCAGTATCATGCCTCCTTCAGCCAGGCCCAGACCCCTGGCCTACTCCCAGGAGCCCAAATAGCTCTCCCCGCCCTGCCAGCAGCAGGCTCAGAAGCAGGGCTGGAGGCCGACAGGCGAGGCCTCACCCAAACCTCACTGGAGGCGGGAGAGAACGCCCATGAGCCTGGGAGTGAGGGAACTAGCACCCGGGGACCTTCAGGGCCTATTAACACATCAGAACTTAAAATGTCAGGATCCTTGCCGCGTCCTCCACATCCATCAGCCCCCCTGGGCCCACCAGCACAACTTGCCCAGGGGCCCACTTCACAGTCCCTGGCCCACAATCCCAGCGCCCATAATGACTTGGAATGCCTCCAGAGGTGGGCCCACCAGCACATGCCCAGGGGCCCACTTCACAGTCCCTGGCCCACGATCCCAGCGCCCATAATGACTTGGAATGCCTCCAGAGGGCAGTGCCCAAGCCGGCAGGTAGAGGTATCGTGAATACCTTACCCTACCAGGCACTGCCCGAAGTACTGTGTGTATAGACAGTACATTTGTGTATTTGATCTTCCCCTTGAAGCAGCGTCTATTATAATCCCATTTCACAGATAAGAAACTGAGGCTCAGAAAGGGTGAGCAACTTGCCCGCGGGCACATAGTGTCTGACTGGTAGGGCTGGAATTGGAGACCAGCACCCCTTCACTCTGACCCTTCTCATGCTACTAGGGGTCTGTAACGCATCGTGTAGCTCAAGGGAGAAGGACGGGGCGCTCGTCTGTTGGGCCTTCTGTTGGCCCTTTCAGAGTTGCTTTGTCTAACCCTACAACCGCGATCTCCATTTCACAGATGGGGAACCTGGGCCCAGGGAGTCAGAATCCTCTGAGGTCGCAAAGCCAGAATATGCCCCGCCAGGCGTCTCAGATGCTGCATCTCACCGAGTGGTCATCGCAGCCCCGTGAGCCGTGAGCCGTGAGCTGTGAGTCGGTGCTGCTGTTACCACTCCTGCTTTCACAACGAGGAAACAGAGGCACGGAGCAACAGCCCCTCAGGTCAGACTCTCAGGAGCGGCACAGCAGGGATTCAAGTCCCAGGTTCAGGAACTCCGCGTTAACCACTCAACTGTGGGGGCCTGGCGGCTCCTGTGAGATGTGGGGGTGGGGGCAGGGGGCCCAGCAGCCACTGCGGCCCCAGTGTTCCTTGGCCCTCACAGGCTCACATGGGCCCACTTGCTTGACAGACGGGGCAGTAGGGGATGCTGCGCTTAGAGTGCTAGCAGACAGGTAGGGGTGGGGAGCCACAGCCAGCCCCACCCGCCTCGGGCCCTGGCCCTGCAGCTGGCCTCCAGGTCACTGGCTTCATGTGACTTTGGAGAAGTGGCGCCACCATGCCCCAGCCCCACGCAGCCAGGCAGAGAAAAGTGCTGTGAGAGAAGACGCTAAAGATAGCCGGCCGCCGACTTCCCCATCCTCACGGAACACCACCTCGTCCCCACGGCTCCTTCAGCAGCCCCCACCCCACGCCGGGCCATCCTTGGGGCCTGGTGGCCCCGCCTGGGCATCACACAGGGACCCAGGCAGTGGTCGCGGTGTGAAGACCCACCACCCTCGGGGCACCCTGCCCGGCAGGGATGTGCCTTGTGCTGCTCAAGCAATCCCTCCCACGGGGCAGGAGTGTCATCACCCCCAGTTTATAGGGGAGCCGGAGCAGAGGG
This sequence comes from Myotis brandtii, assembly GCF_000412655.1. Classification (NCBI taxonomy): domain Eukaryota; kingdom Metazoa; phylum Chordata; class Mammalia; order Chiroptera; family Vespertilionidae; genus Myotis; species Myotis brandtii. Next base: position 1,914,205 of record NW_005363061.1, read on the forward strand.
GACACCAGCCCATTCACACACCAGTGTCTGTGAGCACACCTTGGCACGGACACAAGCTCTTCATTTTTCATTGTGGCCTGAGCCCTGAACATGCCAGCATGGCAACAGCACGGCCCGTTAAGACATCATGCGATCCCCCATTCATCTGTGAGCCCGTCTCCTCCATGTGGAAGTGTTTACACCAGGGCCGTCGGTGACACTACATCCGGGCCTTTCTTCCGTAGTGCTGGCTGTGAAACACTTACCAACACCACTGGCCACCCCCTCTGATCTGCTAGAGACTCCCCGTGGCTGAACCCACCTGGGAGCCCGCAAAGGAGCTGGGCTGGTGCAAGCCCTAGAGGGCAACGCCCTGGGGCACAGAGGGGGGGGACGAGGGGGGGTGAACGGTGGATCTGGTTCAGAGCGGCAAGCCCAGTGCTCCAGCACCATGCCTACCACCTCACTCTGCCTCCTGGGGCCAGGCACAACCCTGAGCTTTGCAAAGCCATCAAAGGCAGGCCCTCCTTGCTCCGGCGCTTCTCGTGGCTCCGCGCTGCACATTCATGGACTCATATTCGCAAAACGTTTATTAAGCACTCACTCTGCATCGGGCACCTTGGGGTGGCATTCAAGGCTTCTCACAATTTGGCCCCAGTCTACCTACCAGCACATCATGTGGGGCCACCAGAGTTGTCCTCCCCAGGCCTCGAGGTTGTACCGAGGTGGCTCCGTGTGGTGGCGGAAGAGCCGGCAGGGCTAGGTCCTGGCTCAGTCTCCCCCAGGGCAGTCAGTGACGGCACTCAGGGTGCTGGACGGAGGACCCTGCAAGGGCTATGCCCACCTGGCTCCTGGCACGGGTTCACACGCCACGTGTGGCCCACACTCTCCATCAGTAAATACTGAGAGGATGGCAGCCACATGAGACAACATTACTCCCATTTCACAGACGGCAAAACCAGGGCTTGGAGCGGGCAGCTGACTCCCAGGCTCACACAGCCCACTAAGCACGAAGCACCAAACAGCCCCCAGCTATTGGTTTGGCTTTCGGGGTTTTGGCTTGATTGACATGAGGCTTTGCATTTGGGAGTTTGCAGCGTTGCTTTTGTCTTTAAAAGCCTGATCGGCCCTGGCTGGGCAGCTCAGCTGGTTAGAGCATTGTCCTGATACACCAAAGTTGGGGTTCGATCCTCGGTCAGGGCACATACAAGAAGCAGCCAGTGATGCATAAGTACGTGGAACAACAAATCGATGTTTCTCCCTCTGTCTCTCTCCCTTCCTCTCTCTTCCTGGACACAATGTGAAGGCCCACGGACCCGAGCGTGGCTGAAGGAAAGCCAGGTTTCCGCAGCCCGGGGTTCCTTTCAGCAGGCGGACGAAGGAACCTCCTGGCAAACGAGCGTTTTCAGAGGACTCCTGAGGCGTGGATGGAGCCTTCACATTTCCCTCGTAAGTGTGAGCACCCACGTAAGTCTGATCTGCGGGCTGGGTGCTGTACCGGACAGAGCCTGGGCCGGGCATCGGAATGGCTTGGCCCCGTCCCAGCTGCCCTGAGAACTCAGTGCGCGGGCCTCAGTTTTCTCGTTTGAGGCCTGGGGCCCAGGGCGGGCTGAGGTTGGACAGTTTCTCCCGCCCTTTCAGCTCTGAGGTTGGGGCTCTGAAGGCCAGAGGCCAGTGCAGGGTGAGGAGAGACGGAGAGACGCGGCACGCTGCAGCCATCAGGGAAGGCTTCCTGAAGGAGGGAGGCTTGAGCTGAGCTGTGAAGGCTGAGCGATACCCTGACTGGGGCTCCCCTGAATAGGAATGGGTGGTTCTGGAAGGGCGGGAAAGCATATTCAGGAATGAGTTTGGAATAGAGAGAAGGAAGCAGGTGGGAAGGGGGTTGAGGGTGGGCAGCTGGAGGTTCCCTGAGATTCTCCCTCGCACCTCATCTCAAGGGGCCCCACTTCCCCAGACCAGGATGGGGTGTATGGGGCGGGGACGTCGTTCTTGTGGCCCCAGTAGAGCGTGTGCCAAGCGCCACACCTGGTGCTTGCCCTGCACTGGCTCATTCACTCCTCATTGCGGGGAGGCAGGCGCTAAGAGCCCCCACTCACAGAAGGGGATCTGGGCTTGACTCCCAGGCTCCTCTGGGCCTGTTACCTCTGAGGGGCGGGATAGGAGCCTTTCCTAGAAGCAGAAGGCCAGCGCCTCGGAGCTTCTGCGCAGACTGTCCCCCGCCTGGGATGCCTGTTCTTTTCTGTGGTGGGAAACCCCAGCTCGCCCTCTGGGCTTGGCTCAAACGTCACCTCCTCCTGGAAGCCCCCCTGATCCCCACCTGTGTCAGGGTCCTCTGATGTTTGCTGTTTTTTTTTTAACCTGAGGATATTTTCCCATTGATTTTCTTAGGGAGAGTGGAAGAGAGAGAAAGACAGAGAGAAATATCGATGTGAGAGAAACACATCAATTGGTTGCCTCCTGCCTGTGCCCTGACCAGGGCCTGGCCGGGGAGGAGCCTGCAACCGAGGTGCGTGCCCTTGACCGGAATCGAACCCAGGACCCATCAGTCCTCAGGTTGACGCTCTAACCACTGACGCTCTATCCAAACTGGCTAGGGCTGATGTCGCTCTTTCTGTCCTCTCTGCTTCTTACCTACCATGGGCACTAGGACTGTCACTACATGATCATTTTTGCAGTTTTTGGCTCTATCTTCCCAGTCAGGGCTGTATCTGTTCAGTTATTTTTGTGCCTTCAGCACTCAGCATAGTGGTGAGCACACAGTAGGGGTTCAATGCTATCTGTTGAAAGCCCAGGGGACTGAAGGCATGAATAAACACATTTAAGCATGAATGAAGTGGTTTTTCTGAAGTTCACGGCTGGCCAGGGCAGCATGGGCGTGGGGGAGCCCGGGGGTCCCGCTCTGGGGCTGTGCCCCGCCCTCTCTTGCCTTCGGTCTGGTTTCCCTGCTTCTGTTCTGGATGCTCATGTCTGTTCTCCATCCAGCAGCCAGAGCGATCCCGTTAAAACTCAAGTCAGCCCGCATTTCTCCATATTGAGTTTCAGTTTTACAAGATGAAAAGGGTTATAAAAATGTATATATGCATTTAACACCTCTAAAATGTACATTTAAAAGTAGGAGTACATTTTATGTTATGTGTATTTTACCACAATAATAAAAAATGCACCCCTCCTCTGCCCGGAACCCTGACAAGCCCCCCTGGAGGCAGAGGAGAGCCTGAGTCAGGGCCGGGGCCAGTCTCGCCCGCTCTCGCCCGCGCCAGGGCCAGCTGTCCTCTCCGCAGTGCTCCTCTAACAGGGCGCTGGCTCCTGCCTCAGGGCCTTTGCACTGGCTCCCCCTCTTCCTGGAATGTGCCTCCTCTAGAAGTTCACACAGATGCCACTTTCTCGGTGAGGCCTCCCCTAACTCCCCTGTTTATAGCTGCACCCTGTGCCTGGCACGGATGCCCCTCGGGGCTCACCTTGCCTCTGTCACGGCGCTCCCACCTGCTACCCTCTGTGGATGAGCTTATTCCTCGTGGTTCCTGCCTCTTTCCCACTCCCTTCCCTTCCCTTCCATCACTGCTCTTCGGTTTCCAGAGAATCGGGTGGGAAGGATGTGGTTGCAGCGCGTGAGAGAGAGGGGAGCGCTCCCAACTTCCTCAGAGCGTTTTTAGGAAAAGCTGAAGTGAAAACGGCTGGGGCAGCGGAGTGCTTCCTGCAGCCGCCCCAGGCCAAGGGCGTGTGTCCAGTCTGCGTCTGTGCGTGTGGTGCTCGGAGGGGAAGGGTTTCGGGCCCCTCAGGGCCCTGGGGTTGAGCTGCGGGCTCTCTGGCTCCCGGCTGCTCCTGGACGCCCCAGTGCCGTGGGGCCTTCTGTCCTTCCCATCCCTGGACTGTGTGACCTACTGGCTCCGGAACCAGACTTTCAGGGTCCCAATCCCAGCTCTGCCACCGACTCTATGCCCTCGAGGAAGCAATTTAACCTCAATGTACCTCAGTCTCATAATCTGAAAAATGGGGATGATCAGACAGGAATCCATTTCCTATCCTTGTGGCCAGGATTTGAAGAGTGAAGGCGGTGAGGGCTGAGACCAGCGGTGGGTTAAATACTCACGATTGGTAGTGGCCTGAGACCCAGCTTGTGGGAGAGGCAGCCCGGCCTCAGGGCTGTGCTCCCAGGCTAAGGTCACCTGCCGCGGAGGCGGGGCTGCAGCGGGAAGTCCAGCGAGGTCCAGGCAGGTGGTCTCAGAAGAGGCCTTAGGGATGAGGATGCTCTGGCCAGGGAAGGAGGGAGGAGGGGAAGGTGCCGCAGGGGGTGGGCAATGGCCCGGTGGAGGCTGCAAAAACTCCATGAGACCCAGGGATGAGGCTGGAGCGCAGACACAGGGCCCTCCTTACCTGAGCGCCAGGCTGTGTTGGACTTTGTCTGGGGCAGTCGGGAGCCATGGGAGGTGGTTGAACAGGAGCATGGAGGCTTCAGCCAGGGCTTCTGGTTCCAGAAGACACCACGATAGCATAGGCTGAGAAAATGAGACATTTTGGCACAAAATACTTAGAAAACACACTGCCTTAGGTAGACTGGTAGTCTTCAGAGGCAAAGGGTCCAGGGGAGTGTGATCCATGAAGACTTTCCTGGAGGAGGTGGCCTGGAAGTGAGCCTTAGAGGAGGCAAAGAGAGACTGCCACAGTGTGCTGGCTGACTCTGGGCAAATGGCTGCCCTCTCTGGTCTCTGCCCTGCTTGGGCTAACCGAGGCCCCGCCCCTGCGACGCTCAGCTCTGACATTCCGCGGTCAGGGACAGGGACCGCTGGAATCTGCCTGGGCACCTTCAGGTGTTTGGTTTAGAATGAGCCTCCGCCTGCCTCGGTTTCCCCTCAGCACTGAACGGGGGGCGGGGGCTGGAGGTGAGGCAGGGAGGGTAATAATGCCCGATTGTTTAGGACCTTGCACACCTCCGGGGCCAGATGCCAAGGATTGTTTCCATTCATGGGAGGGTGGGCCCTTCCTGCCAGGAGAAAATTCCAAGCTCCTGAAGCTGGGTGGGGGTGGGGGTGCCTTGCCACCCCCTCTGACCACATACCCGCCGCCCAAACCTGTGGCATCAACGGGTTTTTTCCTTCTCTCTCTTCCCTCTCTTGGCAAAGGTAGCAGCCCAGGGCCCCGAAGAGAGGCCCTCAGCGCCTTCTGTTTGCTCCGGAGCGCCCCCTCTCTTCCCTTCTCCCTTCCCATGTTTGCTGTTCCAGGCAGGGGCCAGATGGACCGACCGCCCCCCCTCCTGCCCCCAAGGCCTGGCTTGTTCCATCCTGATGGTCCGGGTGATGGGAAGAACGCAGGGCTCATGTCCTCTGGGACAATGGGATTGTTGTTTGGGAACTTGCTGCCTCTGAGAGCCTTGCTCCCAGCATTCCCTAAATCTGTTTCGGTGGTTTTGATCTTTGGTCGCAAGATGCTGCATTTCTGAGATGATTTGGTTCTAAGAGTTCTTGCGCCTGGAACGAAGCATGTTCCACTATGTGATGGTCCTGGAATTTTCTGGTTGTAAGAACCTACTTCAAAGGCACTGATTCTAGAGGTTTGGATCCAGTTGTCTGTAGTCCTGATGCCACACCTTGGGTTGCGGTGCCACAGGGGCTGGGGGGCGGG
>NW_005363061.1:1925235-1926965 GCF_000412655.1 Myotis brandtii
CAGCTGGGCAGGGGCCGCTGCCTGAGCTTATGGCACCTGGCCCTGCCCCAGGACAGAAGGGGATGGGGGGTGGCCAGGCCAGGCTGAGGACCTGCATAAGCTCTGCCACCTCCTTCTCTCCCTGGGACCCTCTCCTGCTGCCCATGTTTCACAAGTTCTGGGCCCACCTGGGGCAACCGCCCATTGAACAAGTGAGGCCTCCAGGTACAGCCAGGGAGGGGGGCTTCCTGGTCCCACCCAGGGCAGGGGCATCTCAAGACCCACCCCCTTCCCCCGGCCCTCACCCCCAATTCAGAGCTCTTTCCAGGGGGCCTCATGTTAATAGACCCTCAGACACCCCTTCTCTGGATATTTGGTTTCTGGTTACAGACTGACTCCCCAACCCCTCTTGCCCCCACAACACCCCGTTCTCCAAGATCTTTGCCGATGACGAGGCAGGAGCTCAGAGTTTGACACCAGGGGGCCTCAGTCTTCCCATCTGGGCTCTGACCATGGCCATATCAGCCTCGGACCATGGCCACGCTGACTGTCTGCTTCTCCCATCCCTGGCCCTTCCCAAATCCCCTGTGCCCTCCTGGCTGTGAGTGGGGCTCCCTGCCCCTCCCCGGCCCCGCTTGGCACGCTCCCAGCAGGCTCGTGGGAGCTGGAATTCGGAGCGGTCCCTGGCGTGTGTGTGCTGCCTCCCGCCTGCCGGGGCACCTCCCCTGACTCGGGGCCAGAAATTCCTCCCGCTTCTCCCAACAAGCTCCCGGGGAAGGAGGAGCTGTGGGAAGGGGCAGGGAGCATGCTGGGTGTCAGACTGTGAGGGGTAGGAGGGAGCCACAGGCTGGGGACTCCGGGGAGGACAGGCAGTGGGGGCAGAGGGAGGGCGGAGGTGGGTTCTGACCACATCCCCAACCCTTGTTTTCAATCCCATCGTGTGCGCAGACCAGGAGTTTTAGAGTTCCTTGACATTATGGATTCACTCACTGATTCAAGCATTTATTGAGCACCTACTATGTTTTTATTTTATTTTTTATTTCAGAGAGGAAGGGAGAGGGAGAGAGAGAGAAACATCAATGATGAGAATCACTGATCAGCTGCCTCCTGCACGCCTCCTACTGGGGATCGAGCCCCCAACCAGGGCCTGTGCCCTGACCGTGATCCTGGTTCATAGCCTGATGCTCAACCACTGAGCCATGCTGGCTGGGCAATGAAGATTTTTTAAAAATTAGAAAGTGATGAATGCAAGTTTAAATACATTAGTTTTTCCTAATGACGGTGTTCAAAAGCCGGCGGCAACATTTGTGAGCATTTAATGGTGTGTGAGGAGCTGGCTCCCTGCTATCGCGGGTGTGGGAGCCAGGAGGGGGGGCTGCATGCTTTCTGGGCAGCGGGGACAGAGCACGGAGACGAGGTGGTGGGAGGAGCCAGTGGTGGGAGGAGCCAGGGGTGGGAAAGGTTTGAGCTGTGCCCTCCTCCACGGTGAGCTCCTGAGGGGCATGGGCCACGGCCTGGCCTGGCCTGGCGGCCTCTGGGCCCCTCTTGAACACAACCCCTGTCCCCATGCCTCCCCTAACACCCTAACCCAACAGGGTGTTGGGAAGGATGCCCTCAGCTGGGCACCGTATCCCAGGGAACACGCTGGGAGGGCAGGAGGGCTGGTTCCTCCCTGCATCTGCCCCTAACGGTTTTGTTTTTTTAATATATTTTTATTGATTTCAGAGGAAGGGAGAGGGAGAGAGAGATAG
>NW_005363061.1:1927131-1942463 GCF_000412655.1 Myotis brandtii
CCCACACTGGGGACCAAGCCTGCAACCCGATCATATGCCCTGACCGGGAATCGAACTGTGACCTCCTGGTTCGACAGCCAACCACTGAACCATGGTGGCCGGGCTGCCCCTAACTTGCTCTAAAACCATGGGAAAGGCACTGGCCTCTCTGGCCTCTGTTTCCCTATCTGTAAAATGAGGCCCTGGGACCGGAAGTGATAGGCACGTTGATGGCCTTTCCTCTCGTTTCCAAGGTACCTGGGGGCCAGTCCTCTTCCAAGGCCTTTGCTACTGATGGGTTGGCCCCAGGGCCGATGACATATTTCCAGCCGCCCACATGGCCCGGGCCGCATACCTGGCCCTTCAGCTGCCTGACCAGCCAGTGATGTCACTGTCGGGGAGACAGCGACGTCAGTGGGGTTACCCTGCCCCAGGCTCCTCAGGCCCAGCGCCAGGCCTGCTTCCTGCGGGGAGCCTTCCTGGGTTACTCTGCTAGCCCAGACCCTCACTGTGGGCTAGGTCTTTATTAGGGTGGGGGTTGGGCTTCCCCAAGCCGGCTTGGTGCGCCCAAAGGACAGGACAGGGATCTCGAGGCAGAGCAAGGGCTCCTGGCTCAACCTTAACCCGCTGTGTGCCCTCGGGCCAGTCACTCTCCCTTGCAGGGCCTCAACGCCTCTCCTGAAATAGGACTAAGTTTCCAAACCAAGTCCTTTAATTACCTCCCGGCAGAGGAATCTGTGGCATCAAGAGATGACTCCCTGATAGTCTGGCTAATTCTCACACTCGCCTACTCTCCTGGCTCCAGCATCGCTGATGAGCTTAGGTGGCCCGACTTTCATCTCCAGCCTAAGTCCTGTGCCCAGCTGCCTGCTCCACTCCAACACCCCAAAACAGAACTCTGGATCCCCCCCAAACCTCTCCTGTCTGGCTGCCCCCGGCTCAGTAAATGGTACCAATGCTCACCTGCTTGCTTAAGATACAAATTCCCCCATCACACGGCAACTCCATGCATCTCACTCGGAGAACAAAAAGCCAGGGCATGCGAGGGGCACCCGTGTGGCTCCGTCTGTGAAGGTCAAGAGCAGGCGGAGCAGGAGGATGGTTCCCCTTAGGCAGGGGCAGGGGAGGCATGACCAGAGGGAGGACCAGGGAACTTCTGGGGCCGGAAATCATCTGTGTCTTGATCTTGGAGCTGTTTTGGCGGGTATGCTGAGTTACAGATCTAATCGTCCATCTAGATTCTTCTCTTCCCTCATCTACCTCATACACCGAAGAGAAAAACCCCAACTCGCACACGCCTTTCATCCTAGCAGGGGGCGGGGGGACAAGAAAAACAAGTAAATATGTCATGAATCAGAGATCGGGAGGAGCCCGGAGGCACAGGGCGAGGGGCAGGCAGACGGAAGGATAAGGGTTGGGGAGCTGGGCCTGAAGGGTGTGAGGGAAGGAGCCATGAGGCTCTCTTGAGGTGTCCCGGGAGGCAAATCAGGAACATGTCCTGATTAATGCTGTCACGGGCTAGAATAGGTCACCATGACAACTGAGGAGAACGAGGAACTGGGGGTGGGGGGCAATTAGAATGGTCATTTTAGGGCTGAAATTGGTCGTTGGTATATTCAGGGGTTGATGTTTAATGCTGTTTTATTGCCTGGAGAGCACTCATCGGACTTGATCTGAGTCTGTTTTCTCTCTAGCTGATCCTGAATCCTCCCTCATCTCAGCCTCAGCCTTGCCCGCCTGCCCCGTGGGCTCGTACACGTGCCAAGGACGCGTGAGCCAGCGGGAGCGGAGTGGCCTGCCTTTGTGGACCGGGCACATGTCCTCGAGGCGAGTTTGGTTTGGACATGGCCTTGCTCCTGGATGCTCTCTCCGTGCCGCCCACCAGGCCTGCCCTGTGCCGGCTGCTCCCTGCAGGAGCGCAGGGCGTGGGCCAGATCTCATCTCATTTGCTTCCTCGCTGGGTGGCCTTGGCAAGCTCCCTCCCTCCCTCAGTCAGCTTCCTGGACTGCAAAATGGGGATATCACAGCCCAGGCCTGGCCCCCTGGAGGAGCCGGGAGCTGGGGTGCCCCGCAGCCCACCAGATATAGGGGTTCCTAGGGAGAGTAATTAATTGGGGGCCCTGGGATTTGGATTTTGGCCCATGTGACTTGGGGCTAGTCACCTCCCCGCTCTGGTCCTAGCTGGGTTCCAAGGTAAATGCCATGGGTGCCTTTCGGGGCTGGGCCCTGGGACAGGGGTGCTTCTGCTGGTGGAGCCCCACCTGGGAACGGGGTGGGGGGAGGGTGTGGGGCGGTGTCGGAGGCCGGGGGCAGAGGCAGCGCCAAGTGTCTGGGGCAGACAATGGGCACTGTGTGCGGGGGCACAGGGTGGGGTTTGGGGATGGCACGGTGGCACCCCAGCAGGAATGTGCAGGAATGTCTGGGAATTCAAGCGCATGGCTCCCCTCGCCGTCCGCTCCCCCCTGGTGGGCTCCCTCACTGGCCTCGCCCACCCTGTCACACGGGGTTGAGGGCCTGGAATGGCCAAGGGAGGCGCTGATGGGCCGGAAGTTCCTGGGTCCACCCCCCTGCAAGCCTGAGCATCCTCTCTGGGGCTGGAAAAATGACGGGGGTGGGGCACAGGGCCTTCCCATGACGATGACTTGCTGGTGACCTTGAGCAAGTGCCTGCCTCCCTCCAGGCCTCAGCTTCCCCATCTGTGGCCTCTGATCACCCTATAGGGCAGTGGTTCTCAGCCTTCTGGCCCTTTAAATACAGTTCCTCATGTTGTGACCCAACCATAAAATTATTTTCGTTGCTACTTCATGACTGTAATGTTGCTACTGTTATGAATCGTAATGTAAATATCTGATATGCAGAATGGTCTTAGGTGACCCCTGTGAAAGGGTCGTTTGACCGCCAAAGGGGTCACGACCCACAGGTTGAGAACCGCTGCCCTATAGGGACTTCCTCAGGTTGAAACACCTCTCATGGCCCAGTCACCTCCCTCACAGCCTCGTTCTCCCCTCCGTGGAGGGGGGTCCTGGTCTGTCTTAGTTCCCAGCCTGTCCTCTGGGCCCAGAACAAAGCCTGGCCAAGGAGGTGCTGTAACCACTTGCGGAAGGAGGCGCCTTCATTACTGTTCACAGTACTTTCTGCTCGCTGGCTGCCCTCCGGGCCTTTTGGGGCAGCGGGTGCTGGGGCAGTGGTGCTGGGGCAGTGGGTGCTGGGGCAGTGGTGCTGGGGTAGTGGGTGCTCAGCCAGGAGGCACTGGCTGATGGGAGGGGGGGGAGGAGACAGGAGAGGGTATTTCTTTTTCTTTTTTTTCAGGTAAACCAGAAGTGGTGCTGGGGCAGCGGGTGCTGGGCCAGTGGGTGCTGGGCCAGTGGGTGCTGGGGTAGTGGGTGCTCAGTCAGGAGGCACTGGCTGATGGGAGGGGGGGAGGAGACAGGAGGGGGTATTTCTTTTTCTTTTTTTTCAGGTAAACCAGAAGTTTAATAAAAATGGGGGGGGGGGAATGACAATACAGTGGGCTGGCACTGGGCTGGTTTAGAAGGTCTGGTATGTTGGTGGCTCCTAGGAAGCCACAGGATTGGTCCCTCGCACCCCAAGGTTTTTTAAAAGTATCTTTTTATTAATTTCAGAGAGGAAGGGAGAGGGAGAGAGAGATAGAAACATCAATGATGAGAGAGAATCATTGATCGGCTGCCTCGGGCATGCCCCCTCCCCTGGGGGTCAAGCCTGCAACCCAGGTATGTGCCCTGACCGGGAATGGAACCCTGACCTCCTGGTTCATAGGTCAGTGCTCAGCCACTGAGCCACCAGGGCCGGGCTCACCCCAAGAGTCACTTCGCTCACTTGGCCAGTCCCCATGGGGAGGCCTCTGTCCTCCTGGTGTAACTTGTCACCAGGCTGGTTCTGAACTCCCTCATCCCGGGAGGAAAACCGCCTGGTCTGACCTTCACCTTGATGACAAGGTTCGTTTACATTGCTGTCTTAGGTCCGCACCTGCACCGCAGGTTCCGAGGTTGGCAGACAGGCGAGAGCCCCGAGAATAAGAGCTTTGGGAACGCTGGCACCAGGAGGGGGACTTCTCCCCTGCTCCCTTCCTTGGTCCCGGCTGCGGCTACCAAGGCTCCCTGTGTGTGGCCTTCCTGCCCGCCTCCCCGCTCACTGGCTTCAGGCCCCTCGGCCCCTCCACGCCCCTCAGCTCTGCGGATAGTCATAGGCAGCCCCCCTCCCCTCCAGGGGCTCCACACCCCTCCTGCCCACAGCTCAGAGTGGTCCCTCCCCAGGATTTCTTCTCCTGAAACCCCTGATGTCTTTTCTTGCCAGGATGCTGACCCTGCCTTTGGGCCGGTAACTTTCTTATCCCATTTTACAGATAAGTAACTGAGGCCCAGAGCCGGGCTGTGAAGGGCTCCGAGCCTTGCAGCGGGAATGCCAGGGTTTGAACCTCGGCACTGTGTCTGGAGCCTCAGGTCCTGGGCAGCACTGGATTTTCGCTTTTCTGAGGGTCACGTACTAGCAGCTTGGAGGCTCCGGTGCAGTGCCCAGCGAGCGATAAAAACAACACAGTCATGTTTCCAGATCCTCGCTCGGGCAAAGCGCTGGGCCCTGGGCCAAGGGCTGGTCCGAGGCGTCTCCTCTCCGTGAGGGGCTGTGAGGAGGGCGGTCTAGGCAAGGGGAGCGGAGGGCTGGGAGTCCCTGTGGCTGGTCCCCATTGGTCAGCCAGGGGAGCAGACGGCTCCCCTCCAGGGGAACTCCCCGGCCGGCGAGTCCAGGGGCCAGACAGACTCCCGAGGTGACCCGGGCGGGCGCTGGATGACTTCATGGGCCTTTCCCGCCCATGACTCACCTGTGCCTCACTCGCTGACCCCTCGGGCATCGTTGAGGGAGGGAGGGTGCTGAGTGCTGGTGGCAGGGCTGGGAGAAAGGCCCTGGCGTGGCCTCTGGGGTGTGGTGCAGGGGCATCCCAGCCCCCTCTGAGCCTCAGGGACCATGTCACCGCCTCTGGGGCTCCATCTAGGACGCACCCCCTGTATTCCAGCTTGGTCGGCTGGACTTGGCCAGCTTGGGACTTTGGATGTGGCTGCACCCTAAGGTGAAGGAATCCGTCCCTGTCTGTCTGTCTGTCTCCTCCCTGCGCCGCCCCAGCACAGATGTGAATCAGCCCAGGTGAGAAAATTGACTCACCTGCCCTGCCTGGCCCTGGAGAAAGTGCTACTTTCTCTTCCCGTTGGGTTGGAATAGAGCTTGAACTTGACGGTGACTCTCAGAAGAGACTCTGCCGTGAGGGTGGGGAGGGACACAGCGCCAGGACTTAGGTGTCAGTCTCTAGAAGGAAGACGTTGGCACCTAAGAAGCTCCAGGCTCATGGCCTCCATGTCATCGTGGAGAATCACAACCTGCTGTCTGGGCCGCATTGCAGAGGAGGAAACAGGCTCAGACGGGAGAGTGACCCACCCAAGGCCACGCTGCCCGGATACATGCTGTGGAGGAGGCTGACCAAGCCCAGGGCTCTGGTCCTTGGAAGAACTTTCTTGTCCCATCTTACCCTCCAGCTCCCCAGGCCCCCTGGAGACCAGAGGAGGCGGAGAGGGGCAGAGGCAGGGAGGGCCGGGGGCAGAGCCCGCCTCCTTTACACCCCACCCTGTCACAGGGCCCAGGGGTCACCAGGGAAGGGGTTAGCTCCTCCTCTGTGCCCCCGTCACGGGTAACCCTGTGTCCCACGGTCGGCTGTTGTTAATCTTTAAACGGCCTGATGATGAATGAATTCCCAAGGCCCAGGGGCTCGGTTGAGTGCACCTCATGACTGACCAGGGCCCCGTCTCCCAGCCTCGTGGGGTCTGTTTGAACCCACAGGGCACCCTGGGAGCTTCGTGTCCTGAGTCCAGCACCAGTGACTGGACAGGATGGACCGAGGCCGAGCCTCCGCCTCCTCATCTACCTCACGGTCTGCCCGCCCCCGGGTAAACTGGGAAGGATGATCTCGAGTGGGAACGGGCTGCCGCGGTGGTCGGGGGAGACCTGGGGACGGGGCTCTTGCTGAGAAGCCGTCGGGGGGACAAAGGGCGCCTGGTGCAGGAGGTGACGTTGGCCAAGTCCCTTCTTCTCTTTGGGCCTTGGTTTCCCCGCCTGGGAGAGGAAGGGTGGGATCCGTGAATGCCAAGCCCCGGAGGCCGCTACTGGGTGAGTGGGTCACTGGTGCCACGCTGAGCTCCAGTCCCCCGTTCCCTCTGCCCCACCACGCTCCAGGGCGCCCAGCTCACACCCAGGGAGGTGCTGGGCTGTGAATGTCATTGGGTCATCTCCAGGGACTGGAAGGCTCATTGTCTGGGGGTGGAGGACCCCAGGAGACTTCCGGCCTGGCCAGCCGGGGCAGGTGTGGGAGGAACGCTAGCCCTGCCCACTTGCCCACTTTCACCTTGTCCCTGAGGGGACCAGCGCCCAGAAAACCCGAGACACCGGCCCTGGGCCTTGAGGGCTCTTTGGTGACATCTGGTCTTCTGGGAGGTGAGAATTTTTTAAAGTTGAAATGAAATAACAGAAGTAATACCTAAATTCATAACGTACTTTCATTGCTAGAAGGCACATTGGCCTGTCCACCCTGGAGGGGTTGAATAGTGTCCCCCCCCCCAAATTCAGGTCTACCCAGAACCTCAGAATAAGACCTATTTGACATAAGGGTTTTTGCAGATGAATTAGAGTAAGGACCACACTGGAGTGGGCGGGTCCTAAATCCAATGATAGTGTCCTCCTAAGAGAAAGGAGAGGTCCCGGCCGGCGTGGCTCAGTGGTTGAGTGTTGACCTCTGAACCAGGAAGTCATGGTTTGATTCCCAGTCAGGGCACATGCCCGGGTTGGGGGCTCGATCCCCATTGGGGGGGGGGGCGTGCAGGAGGCAGCTGACCAATGATTCTCTCTCATCATTGATGTTTCTATCTCTCACAAGAAAAGCCATGTGACACAGAGGCAGTGACGGAGCGACGAGGCCACAAGCCGAGGGTGGCAGGACTCACCAGAAGCTGGAAGAGGCAGGGAGGGTTCCTCCCACAGCCTCGGAGGAAGCGCGGCCCTGCTGACACCTTGATTCTGGACTTCAGCCTCCAAAACTGTGAGAGTAAATGTCTGTTGCTTTAAGCCCCCAAGTTTGTGGTTGGTTACCAGCAGCCACAGGAAGCCAACACCCCCTCCCCCCACCCCAGCCTCCTCTGTGCACTTACAGCCCCTGCTCTACCCACTGTGTGGTCCTGGCCTGTTGATTAGTAGCCGCTGGGCTGGGAGCTCCATGTAGGCCAGGCATCGTCAGCAGGGCCAGCCAGTGGTGAAATGTCTGCAGCGAGGACAGGGTCTGTGTGCACACAGGGCCCTGGGGGTGCTTTCGGAGCTGATGATCCTCACCCGGCCTGTGCACCCGGAGTGTACACTTGGGGGGCCTGGGGTGCAGGCAGGCCTCTGTGTGTTTGGGCGGGCCTGTACGAGGTGCGTGTGTGCAAGTCTGTGCACACCTGAATACTGTACACATGTCTGCAGGTACGTGGGGGCGTGTCTCTGTGCATATGAGTGGGTGCACACCCATATACATGCTTCTGTGCGTGACACATGCCTATGCATGCGCTCACGTATTTGCATGAGGGCTGTGTGCATGGGCGTGTCCGTGTGTGTGCATGCGCAGGTCCGGGGCAGGCTGCTGTACTGAAAAGACTCCTTGTAGCAGCTGCTACATTGGGTCCCACCATCCCTCATTTGAGAACTAAAAATAGCCATGCCCAGCCCTGTCCCAGCAGGCAGGGGGCCGATGGGCAGCCCCACAGGGCACCCTCGCCAAGCTGCTGACCTCCTCCCTTCTTGGGCCACCGCCCTGCCTGCCCTTCCCTGCTGTGGGCTCCCATGAGCTCATGCAGGCCCTGCTCAGCCAGGGCAGGGAGAGGGTGGGGAAGTGCCAAGGCCCTGCCCACGTCCAGGCCACTGGACACAAGCAAGGCCTGATAAGGTCAAGCATGGAGTGGGGTCCGCCCCCTCCCTGCAGCCAGGGCCAGCCGGGCGGACATGAGTCAGCACAGGGGGCATTGGACAGCCAGGCCTGACCACTGGCTGGTGGCGGGGGCATCTTTCTGGG
The DNA here is from genome assembly GCF_000412655.1 of Myotis brandtii. NCBI lineage: Eukaryota > Metazoa > Chordata > Mammalia > Chiroptera > Vespertilionidae > Myotis > Myotis brandtii. The sequence goes on from NW_005363061.1 coordinate 1,935,212, forward strand.
CAGGGCAGGCACAGGCCAGGAGGAATCACCTGCTGGTGATGGCCAAGCCCTGACCGCATTCTCCACCTTGAGGGACCTACCTCCACTTCCGCCCAGAAAGCCCCTCTTGGAGGCCCCTGAGGGCTCCCAGCCCTGGTCTGGCCATACCCTTGGCCTCGGGAGGGTTCTGTCAACCCCGAAGAAGGCATTTCTCGCTTTAGCTGCACTGGCCCTGGGCTTCCCTAGCCCCTTCCTCAGGAAGCCCTCGCTGACCGCAGGCTGGCCTGGCCGTCCTCTGAACTTCCCACCCCTGTCTCGGCCGCTCATCTGGAAGTCAAGCCTGTTTTCTGTCTCTAGAGCCAGAGCTTCTAAGGGCAGGGAAGCACGTCTTTTCCATCTCCTTGTCCCATTGAGGCCCCTCACTCCTTCCTTCCCCATCACAGCAGGTGTCCTTCTGTCCTCCTCCACAGGGGAGCCGAGGCCCTGCCTCATCTGCTGTGTGACTTTAGGCTAATGGCCTAAGCTCTCTGGTCTCCAATCAGAGGAATCAATGGGACGCTAGCGAGGCCCTGCTGAGTCCTGACTGGCCCAAAGTCCTCATCTGCTGTGTGACTTTAGGCTAATGGCCTAAACTCTCTGGTCTCCAATCAGAGGAATCAATGGGACGCTAATCTCCTCCTGGCGATGCTGTGTGTTGTCTAAGGGGACACCATGAATTCTTGAGGTGCAAATCCCACCTTGGGCAGCATGCACTGGGGGATCCCCAGGCACAGGCTCTGTCGGGGGCTGTGCAGCCCCAGCTGGACTGGAGGTTCAGGGCCGGAAAAGCTCCTGGCTGGAACCTAGATGGTCTCTGGACCTGAGGTTGAGCCAGGCCCAGAAGGAAACCGCTGCTGAGCCCAGCTGGGTGGGCAGGAGTGTGAGGGTGTAGCTGGGGCAGCCAGGACCTGCCCACCAGCTCTCAGGAAGGAACCTGAGAAGGAGCCGGTGGCCTGGGGTTGGGCCAATGACAGGCCCCAGCTGTGAGTCCTTGGCTGAGACCTGGGGGGGAGCAGGAACACCCTGAGAACCTGGCCCCTGAGCTCTGAGCCAGCTTCTATAACTCCTGGTTGTGTGACTCAGTTTCCTCATCTGTGAAATGGGGTTATAACTGCCTCACCTCACAGACTTGTTGTGAGATCGGAGTGGCTGATGTGCAGGGGCCTGGCACACAGCAGGCCATTCCGGGCAGCTCCCCTCCCCCATCAGCTCTGACTCCCCAGCAGCTGCTGGCCCCAGGCCCCAGGGCACTGGCAGATCCCCTCATGTCCCAGGCCCAGAGAATGAGCGGGGAGAAGGGACAATAAAACAAACAAACAAAAACTACATATTAGCTGAAGAGCTAATACACCCACAGGCCCAACAATCAAAATACATAAAAGTATTTTGAAAAGTGAAAAGTTTCCCTCCCACCCGGTTCTCTGGTCCAGTTTTGGAGTCTCTCCGAGACACGGTTGAATATGGACCGACTCTCCCTCTCCCCTTGGGGAAGGCCTGCATCAGGACAGACAGCACTTCCTCCTTCTGTTCCGTGGCTGCGGCCTATGGGGGTTCCAGCGTCAATTTAACCAGGCGGTAGATGGGAGGGTTACTTATTTACTAAAGCAAGGGAGCCTGGGGTCTGGAACAGGAGACGCGGTGGGGGTCTGGGCTCCGCTACGCACCATGCGGGAGGCTGGCACATCTGGCTTCTCTTTGCCTGTTTTCTCACCGGGAAGATGGTGGCTGCATCCCCAAGGAGATAATGTTGCCAACAGTGGCCAAGGGGCTGTATCCTGCTCGTGGATGGGTTTCACTCCCCCAGTTTTCCCAACATCTGGAGATTTCACATTGAAATTCAGGTTTCTGGTTGCTCTTGAAAAATCAAAAGTCTGACAACAGCTGCTGGAGGCCTTTGGATGGGGCAAGGGCGCTCCGCTTGGCCGCAGGCCCCACCCCTCCCCATTGCTCACTTGCATTCATTCCGCCACAGGAGGGTCTTTGATGCTAGGGTTCGCGTTACACAAACCTAATGGGGGCTTTGTGAACTGCCCATAGGCCCAGCCTCACCCTCTGACGTGCCTGGGGCTCGGTAGAGGGAGCCACAGCTAACCCAGGCCTGGGGACCCGCTCCTGAGCTAGAGGCTCCAGAGTGTCTCCCCGAGCAGGAGGGAAGCGGAAGTGCCGGCACCATTTCCGGGACACGCTCTGGGCTGCGAGCCAGGCGGCTGCGTCTTGGGAAGCTGCTGCTGAGGCTTCTTCTCTGGGCTGGAGCCGGAAGCTGGGCTGCAGGCACCTGGAGTTCCCATCTCCTGGTCCCCAGGATGCAGATTCCTGCGCACGACCCCCCACGCCTTCCTCTTCCCCACCTACATTTGGCAGCCACATCCTGCCTTCAGGGCTGGGCCAGGCCTGAAGGGAGGCAGGGATGCGGGTGGAGTCCGGGGGGACCTCAGGAGCATCCTCTCTCAGGGGTGTTTGAAACCTCTTCTTGGCCCCAGGGTGCCTTGGAACACAGTTTGGAAACCATTGCCAGAGCCCTTTAGACAGATGGGAAAACAGAGGCCTGGAGTTGGGAACGGTGGGAGAGTCAGCCCCTGGGGCCCCTGCAGCCAGCCCCCCACCCCAGTCTACTACGGAGCCTGGCACGTGAAAACACAGCTCAGGGTGCCCCCAGCCCACCTCCCCTGGACATGCTGTCCTGGCAGCCCCCACCCTGCTCTCCTTTGCCCAGAAGGCCAGGGAGGCATGGGGGTCCCATCATTTCCTGTGTCGGACACCCCACTTCTCTAACCTCACTTTGCCTTACCTGCCAAATGCCCACCTCACAGGGTTGTTGTAAAGAGCAAAAGAGATGATAATGCCAATCACAGGAACTCCATCCTAGCTGCTGCCACTGGCTGAGCTCTAACTAGACCCCCAGCGGGAGGCTGGGAGCATCTCATTTGTTAACACAGATGTATTGACAGATAATTTACAAACCGTAGAGCTCACTCATTTACAGTGTCTGGTCCAGTGGTCTTTGGTGAGTTTACAGAGTTGTACCCCCATCCTCACCATCTAATTTTAAATCGCCCCCAAAAGAATCCCAGTGCCACCAGCAGTCACTCCATCCCCCTGCTCCAGCCCATGGGACCACCAACCTCCTCTCCCTGGCTTGCCTGTTCTGAACATTTTATATAAATGGAATCATACAATATGTGTCTTCTTTGACGTAGAAAAATGCTGTAGCATGTATCATCCTTTTATTTACTTATTTTTTAATCCTCATCTAAGGATATGTTTATTGATTTTAGAGAGAGAAGAAGGGAGAGAAAGAGACATCAATGTGAGAGAGAAACATTGGTTGATTGCCTCCTGTATGTGCCCTGACGAGGGATCGAACCCACAACCTTTTGGTGTATGGGACAACGGTCCAACTGAGCCACTTGGTCAGGGCACACTTTATTCTTTTTAGGGTTGACTGTCACTCCATCATATGGATAGACCACATTTGGTTTATCCACTCGTCCATGGACAGGCCTTGGGGATGTTTCCACTTTTTGGCTATTATGAGGAAAACTGCTCTGAACATTCCCGTACAAGCCCTGCGTGGACACAAGTTTTCATTTCTCATGAGTATAGACTTAGGTGGGGAACTACCGGTCACCTGGTAAGTCTATATTTAACATTTTGGGGAACGGTTCAACTGTTTCCAACATGGTTGAATCATTTTACATGCCCTCCAGCAAGGCATGAGGATTTCAATTCCTCCACACCCTTGCCAACACTTGTTACTATTTGTCTTTATGACTAGAGCGATCCCAGTGGGTGTGAACTGGTATTTCATCATGGTTTTGATTTTGATTTCCCCACCCACTGATCATGTTGATCCTCTCCTCATGTGCTTATTAGCCATTAGATAGTCTTGGAAAAAATGTCTATTCAAATGGCAGTAACTCATCCAATTCTCACAACATCATGAGGTTTGTACTATCATCAGCTCCACCAATGGCGATGAGAAAGTTGAGGTTCAGAGAAGCTAATGAGAGATGGCAGGGACAGGGCTGGCGAGCTCTGGGTATATACTTAGGTGGGGAATTACTGGGTCATCCGGTAATTCCCCGGATGGCACTGTATCTGAGGAGGAAGGGCCCCATGCATTACACAATCGTGGGAGTGGAGGGTGTGGGTGAGTGTGTGGTGGGGGGGACAGGAGGTATGAGGAGTCCCATCCCCACCCCCGGAACAGCAGACTGGAAGAACTGAACTCTTGGTCTTATTTCTGTCTGCCTCAGTTTCCCCATCTACCCATGCCTTTAATATATATATATATTATTGATTTCAGAGAGGAAGGGAGAGGGAGAGAGAGAGATAGAAACATCAACAATGAGAATCATTGATCGGCTGCTTTCTGCATGCCCACTACTGGGGATCGAGCCCACAACTTGGGCATGTGCTCTGACCAGGAATCGAACTGTGACCTCCTGGTTCATAAGTTGACACTCAACCACTGAGCCGCACCAGCTGGGCATCTGCTCATGCCTTTATTTTTTTTTTAAAATATATTTTATTGATTTTTACAGAGAGGGAGAGGGACAGAGAGTTAAAAACATTGATGAGAGGGAAACATTGATCAGTTGCCTCCTGCACACCCCCCACTGGGGATGTGCCCACAACCAAGGTACATGCCCTTGATTGGAATCGAACCTGGGACCCTTCAGTCCGCAGGCCAACGCTCTATCCACTGAGCCAAACTGGTTAGGGCCTGCCCATGCCTTTATTCTGCTGTGAGGATCGGATTTGGTGCTGCAAGTGGATTCACTGAAGGCAAGGTGAGGGCTTGGCCGTTCCAGGCTCCTGGGTCTCCCCCTCAGTCGCTGGCCTGTGGGGCTGGCTGTGGGCGGGGTCTCTGTCTGGGACTCAGGCCAACCTGTACTCTTGGGCACCAGATGCTGGGAGGTGCGGGGCCTGCAGGGGGACCTTGCTCAGGCTGGCGGAGAGCAGGTGGGCAGTGCCCGGGCGCTGGTCTGCGGGAAGCAGCACATTTGTCCCTGGGTGAGCACGTCCTCCCCACTGTCCACCTGCTGCTTCCACCTGGGAGCGGGGGTGCGGCTGGAAGCTACCAAGGGGACAGGGCGGGGTCTGGCTGAAAAGGAAGCTAGGTTGAGAGCCCTCCTCTGGTAAGAAACCGAGCAGATTGACTCATTCATTCATTCAATCCATTCACTCATTCATCCATTCCCTCACTTACACTGTTCATTCGTCAGTCATCCATCCAGCCCTGGGTGCTGCCCCCCAACAGCCCGGGCCTTCCTGATGCCAGCGCTGACCACAGCGTGGCCATCACCTCAGGAAACTTGCTGGAGGGGCGGACACAGCGAGCCTGGGCCCCGTGCTGAGAGCTGAGTACACTCACCCCTGCCCTCACGGAGCTCCCAGGAGAGCAGAGAGAGAGAGGGGAGAGAGCCGCAGCACCGGGCCAGGCCGCAGGGGCTTTGTGAGGGGCGGGGCGCTGTCCTAGGGCCCTCGAGCAAGTTCAATCACTTCACTCCCTGGGCAGCACCCATGGGAGTGAGTATTGTCTCCATCACAGATGGGGAACTGAGGCTCAGGACTGTGCCCAGCTGCCCCGTGAGTTAGGGCAGAGCGAGGGCAGGACCGGGTGTCCCGCTCCCAGCTCTGGGCTCCGCCCCAGCCCATGTGCCCCTTCCTCTCAGTGCCGCACCCCACCCTCTAGAATTCGGACCTGGGGCTCGGTGTGAGGACGGCTGTCTGGTGTGCTGAGCCAGGGCATCTGGGTTCGAGCCCTCACTCCACCATCAAGGTGCTGAGTGACCCCTCCACTCCCTCCCGCCCCCCAACCTCTGGTTCCAGCTCCTTCCCTAGTCAGCCAGAGGGCTGGACCGCTGCTCAGGGCTCCTTGGTGGGGGCTGTGCCCCGGGGCGGCTCAGGGTGAGTTTCCTGGGGGAGGTGTGGGTGGAACCAGGCTTAGGGAGGGCGGCGACAGCCTGTGGGTCACTTTCCTGGGGACACTGGAGACTGACCCCCCTCCCCACCAGCTCTGGCCCCACTTATCATCTGTCCGTCTCGGCGGCTCTTCCGAGCGGCTCCTCAGGTTTCAGCCTGGAGTCTGTGCTAGTGGGACCGTGGGAGACCGGGGGGCCGGTGGGTGGCCTGCGGTGGGTAGGGCTCCGGCACCCTGTCTCCCCGGGTTATCTCTGGTCTGGGACAAGCTGGGAACGTGAGAAGCTGCGTTATCTCCTCTACTTCCCTCCGGAGATAGAGCTGCCTCAAAGCCCTCTTGTTCTGACCCCCTCATACCCACTGGCCCCCCGGGAAATGGGGGGGGGCACTACTGCATCGCCGAGGCCTCAGGGGGAGACAGAAATGAGTCTGCGTGGACCAAGCATGGTGCAGGGAGTAAGGGGTCCTCAAGCAGTTTCAAGTCCCCTCTTCACTCACTCAGCACCGACTCACTGAGCACCTACTATGTGCCAGAGCCAGGGAGAGAGTTACAGTAGTTCACACCCTGCGTGGCCCAGGCACTGGCCAGTTAGGTGGCCTGGAAGCAGGTCCAGAGACACCCCTGTTGAGACAGGCTGTGGTGTTACTGACTCGGGGAGGGCCTGGGGGCTCTGGGGGAGGTCCTGGCAGTGTGGGGGGGCATTAGGAGGCCTGGAGCAGAGGTTAGGTACCAATTGCTCCTGCTGTATTTCAAGATTTTAGCAACCTGCAAGGCCTCCTGGTGACTCCCAGCCAACGGTGTCATGGCGGAGAGCCTGGGGGGCAGAGACACCTGGGTGGGAACTGCCACCCACCTGCCTCCTGGGTCTCCCACACCCCCTAGCACCTGGGTGAGTGTGGTCTCGGTTTCTTATCTGTAAAATGGGCCTGGGAGTGGCTGTTCTGCACAGACAGTTGAGGGGAGCCAGCCCCTCTGTGCCCAGGGCTGAGGCTGTGCTGGCCTAACAAGGGGGCCCTGGTGAGACTGCTGCGATTTGACCTCTTTGGACTACCATGGCCATTTCCTTTGCTCAGGTCTCCCAGGCCTCGTCCTAGGCACCGGGGACACAGCAGCAGGGGAGGTGGGCAGGCCCTGCTCTCCGGGGCCAGGTCCACGGGCAGACAGGTAATCCGGGGTGTGAGGTGGCTGGTGGGTCCGAGGAAGGTGTGGCAGACAGAGTAACAGCCCCCAAGGATGGCTGTGTCCTAACTGCTGGAATCTGTGACTATGTCATTTTCTTTGTTTTAAACTTTTATTATTATTATTATT
>NW_005363061.1:1943342-1952299 GCF_000412655.1 Myotis brandtii
TATTTCAATAAAGCTGTTTTAAAAACACCAAATGGAGGGACACTTTACAAACTACCCGAGCGGCACTCCTCAACAGTGGCCACGCGGGGAAGAGCGGGGAAGACCACAGATGGAAGGAACGAAGGGGGTGGCGACCAGTGCCACGCGGGGTCCGGACGGATCCTGGAACAGGGGACAGACCCGGTAGCAGAGCTGGGGACCCTGAGTGGAGGCTGTGGTTCACAAGGCGTATCAGTGTCATGTGTTCACTAGGCAGCACAGTTATGTTAGGTGTTCACATGAGGGGAATTGGGGTGACGAGGCCACGGGACCCTGAGTTATCTCGATAACTTCTCCAAAGCTAAGGTGAGTTCTAAATAAAAAGTAAAAGGAAAAAAAAATAGAGGGAGGGGAGAGGGTCAAAGTCAGGGAGGAGCTGTGACGACAGAAGCAGAGATCAGCCACGGCGTCGCTGGCTTTAGAGACGGAACAAGCGCAGGAATGCAGGGGCCTCTGGAAGCCGGAAAAGGCCAGGAAACCGATCGTCCCCCGAGCCTCCAGGAGGAACACCGCCCTGCCCCCATCTGGACCTCCGAAGCTGTAAGATCTTCAAAAACTGTGTTGTTGAAGTCACTACGTTTATGGCCGTTTGTTACAGCAGCCACAGGAAGCTCATACGGAAGGTGAGGAGGTATAATGGTGATGGGCACGTGGGGGCCGGGCGTGCCGCAAGCACTTTACCTGTGTTAACTCAGTGAACCTTCAGACACCCCTCTGCAGAGGCACAACTCTTATTCCCCTCTTACAGATGAGAAGACAAAGGCACAGAGACATGAAGCAACCTGCCCAAGGCCACAGAGCAGGAAGCAGTAGAGTGAGATTCTCAAGGGTGGCTGTGGCTGCCCTCGCTGCCCGACTTCACCTTGCGTGTGAATTCTGATCCCACCCACTCGGGTTAGGCCCTTTACAGAAAGAATTGGGTTAATACCACTACCTCCCTCTGGGGTAGATGCTCTTGTAGTTCTCCAATTTACGGGTGGGGAAACCGAGGCTCGGTGAGAGGCCCCTGTCACAGGAACAAGGCTGAGGAGTGACCCCCAGTGATGCCACGGCCTCCAGCCCCATCTCCACATCCCCTGTGCTCCCGAATGGTCATGGCATCCTCATCAGATGGCCCACACCCCTGCATGCCGGCTAAGGGACATCCCGCACCATTGTTCAGGCCAGGAAGCCACCCCCTCCCTCCAGGGCCAGGGCCGGCGGTCTCTGGGGGGAAGGTTCCTTCCCCGAGAGGTGAACGCTCAGGGAGCAGGCCCTGGAGGGCCCGGGACAGAAGGCACACGGTGGCCCTTTAAGGGCAGGGGCCAGGGTGGGGGCTGCTCACCCATGGGTCCCGGAGTCTCTTCTTATCAGAAACTCCTTCCGGGTGCGGACCCAGGACCTGGGCCAGGGCAGCTGGCGACAGTGACTAGAGTGGGGGTAAAGGGCTCTTGTTCAGGCCTGGCCTCCTCCCTGCCTGGACTCAGTTTGCTCAGCTGTAAAGTGGGGGAGTGGGGCTGGGGCTCTCTAACCCCCCCCTCCCCTGTGAACCTATGACCCCGTGGGTGCTCCCTGTTCATTCATAACAGGGTGAGTGCTTCCTGGGGCGTCCGCGCCAGGCCTGCTCCAGCTACGTCTCCCAGTGACTGGGAGCGAAGCACGCCATCAGTCCGTGTGAGAGGTGAGGAAACAGGCACAGAGAGGTTAAGGAATTTGGTGAACGAACGCTGAAGCTGGGATAGCACCAGGATTCAAGGCCCCCAGCCACACCCACCGTCCTGTGTCACTGTTCCCGCTCCCTTTCTCTCCTAACCTGCACAGAGCTGAGGCAGGGATCGGGGTTGGGGAGTGAGGCTCTCCCATGGGGTGGCTTGTGGGAACTTGAGGATGTGGGTGTTGCTGATGGTCCAGTCCCTCTCACCGGCCAGGCCCCATGGACCAGGGATCGGGGGCCAGCTGTAAGCGAGGACTTCTCGGAGGAGGAGGCCTATCAGCTGAGCAAGAGTAAGCATTAAGCAGGTAAAGGCAGAGGGAGAGGGCATTCTGAGCAGAGAGCGATCCAGGCTCAAGGAGATGGGAGATCTCGTTCTGACTTCACTTCCAGCTCCGGGTTCATTTCTCAGTGCTGCTTCGGGGGCCTGTGCTGTCCCGGGGGCTCCTGTGGCCCAGGCAGGGCTGTCTGCCCACCTGTGGGACCCCTGGTCCCTGACGGCTTCCACGCTGCACCATCCGCCAGATGCCGGAGCCCGACTGCCCAGTCCCAACCCTGCCTCTGTCGCTTACGGGCCCATCACCTGGCCCTCGCGACTTCACCTTCTCGTTACTTATCACAGTGTTACTATCGTGATTGTTCTTATTACTGAGCCCCTCCGGCCCCGCTCACATTAAGAAAGGCCCATGGACTGATGCGTGTGGGAAGGATGGCCACAGGGTCGAGGTGGCCAGGCAGGGCCTGCGCAGTGGGGATGCCTCTGCTGAGCACTGGTTCCCAGGGACCATCTGAGAATCAGGCCCAGCGTGGCCAGGTGTGCAGTGTCCAGGAGATGCATAAACCCAGGCTCCTGTGAAATCTCCCAATGTTTAAGGAAAGGCCAACTTTTAGAAAACAATTTGGGGTCAAGAAAACTGGGCAGGACTCTGGTCCAGGGGCAGCCAGATGCCACCCTCTGCCTTTGGCCTCTGATATGGAACAGGATTAGAACATGGCTTTTGAAGGCCCAGGGCCCTGATATGCAAATGATCATAGTGATGCAAATGAGCATCCTGATGCAAATGAGCACCTTGATTTGCATATAGCCAAATGCAAAGGTAGGTGCAAATGCACCTGCCCTCTTTCCTGTTTGCTCCTTCCCTCCAGCCTTTGGGATAGAAACACCTGGAGGGCAAGGGGTTTGTCTGTTTTGTTCACTGCAGCATCTCCAGGGCCTAGACACACAGTAGGTGCACCATATCTTGCACCTGGCACACAGTAGGTGCACCATATCCTTTGAATAAATGAATGAATGAGTGAGTGAGTAGAGGGACAGGTGGTGATGGAGAGAGGTGAGGTGCAGAGGAAGGATCTCAGGCATGATGACTGAGGGACAGTTCATGGCACCTCTTGGGCCTCTCCTTGCTCATCTGTAGAATGGCCCGGGTCCTTCAGAAAACAGTCTGACTGAGAGCAGCAGAAACGCATATGACTCACGGACCGAGTGATTCCATCCCAGCCATGGAGCCACCCCTATATATGGAAAAGGAAAGCTTTCCATACAAAGATCTACCAAAATATATTATTTATAACATCAAAAAAGTGGAACTAACTGAGATGTGCAACAATAAGGAAACGGCTAAATAAACTATGGAACTTCCACTTCACAAAACACCAGGCACCCAATAAAACCAGACTCAGAGAAGAGGAAAAGAAGCAGGGTTGCGGAGAGTGAATTATCGAAATGTGCCCGTGATAGAATGGCAAGTCAAAAGGCAGGATACCACCGTTTTGTTTTCTCTTTTAATACACAGTATGATCTCAGCCATGTTTTTAAAAAAGTCCCCAAACAAAACACTATGGAAGGAAATACATCAAACCTGAACAATGATTGTCTCTGGGCGGCGAGGCTGTGGGTGGTGATTTTTCTTCCTTATTTTGACTTTTCTGCATTTTTCAGACTTTCATAAGTGGACATGTATTGTTGCTTTGATGGTAAAGCCATGAAAAAAAAAAGAAGAAGAAATAAAAACTGGGATTGGGGAGTGGGAGTGGGTGCTGGTCTAAGATCTGCCTAGTCTCCCAGAAGGAAGGTCAAAGTCACCTCCGGGTGTCAGGAAAGGTTCTGGGTTCTGGGTTTGGAGCTGGCCACCCGAGTGTCAGACTCGGGGCTGCCTGTGAGACCCTGTGGGCGTCAGTGGCATCACCCGTCCAACAGGCCTGGTCCCCCATTTCACAGGGGGTGGTGAGGACCGGACCGGACCGGAACTCGGCTTTATAAGGCTGTGGGGACTCCGAGTGAAGTGAATGGTTGTTTACTAGCCGTTCCTGGGAAGGCTGGCTCCTCATCAGACGCCTCAGGAAGATGTCAGCATCCTTGTCAGCCAGCCCCGGGGGTGTTTCTGGCCCCCGGAGGTGCAGGTGTCCCTGACTCATGTTGGAAAGTAGAATCAGGGTGATTTCCAGGAGCACATCACCGTGTGGGGGTAGAGTCCCGCGTCCCAGCGAGTCACTCACCTTCCTGTGTCAGCTGCCCTGGGCCACCGGCTCTGGGCACAGAGCTCACTCAGATTCCTAACCTCTCTGTCTAAAGCGAGGACATCTCATCCAGACTCTTCTAGGCAGGGACCCCAGAACCTGAGAGGCAACTTTACACGCTGGGGTCTCCGGAACCTCCCATGTTGGCCTGTGACCTCGGTCCTAGTCCATCGTTCCCTGGGAGGTGCGGGGTGGGGGCCGTTTCCCGGTGGGGCTCTAGAAGCTCAGCCTGCCATGGTGGGGTTACCCTCAGTTCCTCTCAAAAAGTGACCGTCTGTCACTTAATATATATATTGATTTCAGAGAGGAAGGGAGAGGGAGGGAGAGAGAGAAACATCAATGATGAGGGAGAATCATTGACTGGCTGCCTCCTGCACGCCCTCATTGGGGATCGAAGCCGCATGTGCCCTGAGCGGGAATTGAACTGTGACCTACTGGTTCATAGGTCGACGCTCAATCACTGACCCCTCTGAGGGTCCAGCAGTTCGGAAAAGGGTGGAGCCTGCTTCAGGGGGGCCGTGTGTACCAGCAGCCTGCGCACGCCCGGCCTGGGGTGAGAGTCGCCGGTCCCTGGCGCCACCAGCAGTCTCAGAGTCTCAGTCTGGGACACTCCCAGCCTCCTGCCTGACACGCAGTAGAGGTGTCTGCACAAACCCCTCATCCGTGTCGGCACAGCTCAAGGACCTCCGACCTCATCGTGGTCTAATTAACCACGTGGTTAGTGCTGGGCCAGGGCTGCCAGGGCTGGGCTTTCTGCAGGGGCCACCGCAGGGAGCCATTCTGGGGGACCAGCCCGGACGCTCCTCAGCACTCACAGGTGGTGGAGAGGAGCCCAGAGAGGTTAAGAGACGGCCCAAGGTCACAGAGCCAGCAGGGGGACGGGCCGGGGTGGGCAGCCAGGCTGTCTGGCTCGAGTCCACGTTGTGACTGTGATGCGCTGCGATCGGGCAGCCTCTGCCAGCTGCCGTTTTGGCAACGAGGAGCAGCTCAGCACAGGTCAGGGCTCCCAAGGTCACACAGCAAGTGAGGCCGAGCCCAGACCTGCTCCAGACCCTGGATCTGGGGAGCGGGCTCTTTGGACGTGAATGCAGGTTTGTCCGGCAGAGTCATCCCTGGCGTCTGTGCCCAGCACATGCTCAGGACACACGTGTGGATAATGGACCGGTTGGCCCGGAACCGCGCCCCTGTTCACTCATTCGTTTATTCATTCATCCTGTTAGGCACTAAGATTTTTCTTGCTGCCAAGCCCTATGCCTGGCCCTGGGGGTATAGAGATGAGCAAGGCACATCTTTCGCTCACAACCCAGGGACTTCTGGGAGGAGGTAACAGCTGAGGTTTGGTCAGAGGGAGGAGGGAGAAAGGGCGTTCTGGGCCTAGGGAATGGCTGATGCATTTGGGAAACCCCATGGATTCTGGGAGGATTGGTTAGAGAGGAGAGGAGGCTGTCAGGGTCTGGCACCACCAGGGCCAGGGGGGGCGGGGTGATGGACGGGAAGGCAGACGGAAAGTACATGAAGGGAGTCAGCCACAGGCTGAGGGTCAGCTGCTCCCCGCCGTCCACTCTGGAGGGCTGAGGGAGGGGACGCCTTTGAGAAAAGGATGCGGTTGCTGCCTTCCTGGGGCACAGCTGGAAGGGGAAGTGGGGCTGAGGGCTGGGTGGGGCGGAGGTCACAAGGCAGGAGCTGCCGTGGCAGAGCAGCACCCCAGCTCAGGTCAGGGTGCTGGTCCCTCGGAGGCCGGAAGGGGGAGAGGGAAGTGGACCCAGCAACCAGCTGCTCTGACCTCATCTCCCACCACTCACTTCCCCGCTCACTTCCCACTGTCCTGGTCCCTGGTTCTCCCAGGCATCCGGCTCATTCCCACCTCAGTGCCTTTGCACCTGCTGCTTCCTCAGCCCCACAGGGCCTCTCCGGTGGGCTGGTTGGGCTTCTTTTCATCACGCACCTCTTCAAATGTCACTCCCCAGAGAAGTCTCCCGCTCCCTCTAACTGCACCCCCATCCCCATCCGTCTTCCCTACCCCCAAGGCCCCACAGGGCCTCTCCGGTGGGCTGGTTGGGCTTCCTTTCATCACGCACCTCTTCAAATGTCACTCCCCAGCGAAGTCTCCCTCTCCCTCTACACTGCACCCCCATCCCCATCCGTCTTCCCTACCCCCAACATCGTCATTGCCATCGTGCCTGCCTGCCATTTCATGTCCCCTGCTCCTCCTCAGTGCCTGTCCCCTCCAGGGCATAAGCTCCCTGGGGACAGAGGCTTGGTTTACCTCGTTTGCCACTGAATCCCCAGCTCCAAGCACAGTGTCTGGCACACAGCGGCCCCACGCAGCACAGCGCTGAGCCCTGGACGTGTGCCAGGCACCGTCCTGTGGGCAGTAACTCACTTCGTTCTGATCCGAGATGACGGGGCCAGACTGCAGGGTGGCGGGCAGGAGGGGGGAAGCCAGTCAGGAGCGACCGCATTTGTCCGGACAAGAGATGATGGCGGCCCAGGTAAGGGAGGTGGGTGGAGATGTGAGAAGCAGTTGGATTCTGGATTATTTTTGATCATCGGCCAGACAGGATTCGCAATGGGTTGGGTTCCAATGAACTCCTTCTGTGTAACAAACCAACTCAAACTGAGTAGCTTATAACAATAAGAATACTTGTACTGTTTCTCCTCGTTCCTGTGCGTCAGGAGTTTGGGATGAGCTCGGCTGGGTTGCAGCCGGTGGCTGGAGCTGGAACAGCAGGTGGGAGCAGTGCGTCTCTCTCCCCTCCTGCACTCCTCCTTGGGGCCTCTCCTGTGGCCGGTCCCGTGGGCTGGTTGGGCTTCCTCACAACATGGCGGCTCAGAGCTGCAGAGGCCAGTGTCCCAGGAGAACCACGCAGAAGCTACATTGCATTTGGGACCTAGCTCAAAATCCAAAACATTGCTTCTGCAAGTGCAAGTCTACCCAGATTCAAGGGGCGGAAATACGGGAGGAGCGCGTCTCCACGGGAGGAACACCAGCGTCCCACTATAAGACTGAGTGGGATGAAAAATATGGCTGTGGCTCTCTCTGGGAAATGCAACCTGTCGCAGATTGGAAAAGCCAATTTGAGCGCTGTCACTGCAAATTGCTCAGCCCCCTCACGCCCCCGTTTCCTCGTTTGTAAGAGAGAGCAGATACCAGCTATGTTCTAAGGTGGGGGTTGCAGACAGGGACAGGCTCCGTGAACTGGAGCTTCCGCTCCCCGCTTCCCACCAACCGTGGGCCGCTACACCGTGCAGCGTGGAGAGGTCTCCTCCACAGAGAAGACGCAAACCGGCGTGGAGTGGCTGTGCCTCCAGGGGCCCGCGCCTCGGCTGCCCTCCTCCTCCTGTGTGTACACGTGTGTATGTCCCTGTGGCCATGAGTGTGTGTGCACAGGTGTGCTTGCGTGTGCACACCCATGAGCTCATGTGCTGTGAGCACATCTCTCTCCCAACCAAGCCGTGAGGGGCCTCTTGGCCGCCAGCCAGCTGCTCCGTCAGGAAACCTGGCCGCATCCTCCAGGGCCAGATGCTCACCTGGGCCTGAGGCTCTTCTCTCAAACCCAGTGCTCAGGTGCCCCCTCACCTTTCCTGGGCCAGGCCTGTCACCGTCGCTCCATCCCTGTGGGCCCTTCGTCCTCCTGGTCCTCCTCCCCCGGCCCCAGCGGCTGCCTGAGTGACCTCCTCAGGTGCAGGCGTGGGATTCTAGAAAGGGCAACACCACAGCATCAGAAGGCAGGCCAGCGGCTGCCAGGGGCGGGGCGGGGCACGGAGGGACTTTTAGGGCGACCGAAAGGTTACACATCCTGGCCCAGGTGGAGGTTACACGCCTATTTGCATTGAGGTTTGACACCTTGATGAAGATGACAGCGGCAGCAAAACCTGCCCAGGATCCTCAGCCATCCAAGGGCTCGTTGAGCACCTACTGCGTGCCTGGCACCGTTCTAGGCGCAGTTGACAAAATCCCCATCCCGTGGGGACGGTGGGAGCCCGCAGACTCAATGACTACGGGAATGTGACAGGCCGGATGCTCTGCAGAGAGCCATGAGCAGGAGACAGGAGAGACCAAGTTCACCCCAAGGTCTTCAGGGGCATGTTTCCTCCCAGGGGTGCCCCTCTGAGGAGGGTCCCCAGCACCCCGAAGCGGGGCCCGGCCCTGGGAGAGGGGGCCTGCTGCTTCCTGTCCCAGCAGGAGGAGGTGACAGTGGAGGCGACACATGGACACACCTGTGCTCCCACCCCAATGTCAGGGTGAGGGGACTCAAGCCGGTTCAGGTCCTTGTGAACGAGGCCTGGGAACAGAACACATCCTCGGGCACCAGGGCACCTGCACAACACTAGGCTCTGGTCCAAGTGCAAGTCCATACTCCAATCTGGGTGCGCGTCTCTTTCACACCCATTCTATGGCTTCCGCACTCGCCGGAGCACAGCCTGTGGGCACAGACACGTACAGACTGGCGCACGCGCACGTGCACACGCCCGCCTCGGCCTGCGGCACACACAGTAGGAGCTGATGCTTACCGAGCACCTGCTCTGTACGCACGTGTCTCAGTCTCGCCACCAGCCCTACGAGGCAGGCACCCTCAGGATCCCACAGATGGGGAAACAGAGGTGCCGGGGTGGTGGTGCCACAGTCTGAGCCTGACCGTGGAGAGCCAGGATCTGAGGCCAGCTGTCCGGCTCTGGAGTCTGGTGTCGGTGGCCGTCCATGGGCACC
>NW_005363062.1:0-848 GCF_000412655.1 Myotis brandtii
GGCCATCCCCACAGTCCACCAAATCAGCTGACACTGGTTGACAGGGTCCATAATAAGACTCATGAATTCGAGTGTGAGTCCACTGCTACATTTCCTTTGCGGTAAAATGTATCCTTGGTCAGAGGTGATGGTATGCAGGCTAACATCAAGATTGGTAAGGCATCTATAAATGGTGGTGTGGGCAGGGGATGTCTACCAGGAATGTGTGTATCCCCATGAGGACAAAGCATTGCCCTCCATAATGGGAGGAATCTAACATAACCCAGCTGCTCTCAGGTAGCTCTCAGGCAGTGGTGCCACCTCAGGGATTTGGCATAAACCTCTCTAGTCGGTCAGGCAATCTGTAGAGGCAGAAGACAGATCTACTTTTTTGTTGAACCCACAGATAGTCCCCATCCCTGAACCATGGACACTGTGTAATGGGCCTCTTTTTTTTCAATTACAATTGACATGCAACATTATATTATTCATTTCAGGTGTATAACATAGTCAATAGACATTTATATAATTTACCTGTTGATGTCCTAAATAAGTCTAGTACCCATCTGACACCATACATAGTTAACATAATGTTACTATTTTCCCTATGCTATACTTTACATCCCCATGACTGTTTTTATAACTGACAATTTGTACGTCTTAATTTGTAATGGGCCTCTGAGAAAGGACTGAAGTGGCCCCGGGGAGAAACTAAATGATATCTCTAAGATGAATCATTGTATCCACCTGATTGTGGAGCGCCTCCCCGCACAGAGAACCTGGGAGAGGGGGCTTTCAAGACAAATAGAATATCTGACACTCTGTTGGTAGAGTTCCTTTCCAAGAAGTCTCTGCAGCACAGATTCTAG
>NW_005363063.1:0-452 GCF_000412655.1 Myotis brandtii
TCTCCTTTTTGTCCAGGGGTTTGCCAGCCGCTGGGCCCCCCTGGGGACTCAACCTGCCTCTCTGATGAGGATCGGAGATAGGCCCAGAGATGCTGACAGGGATAGGAACTGACCAATCGGAGCCAAATCGGGGTGCTGTGGGGGCCAATGGCTGCCTAGAAGGTGGAGCTATAGATGCTGACTGGCACAGGAACCAACCAATCAGAACCAAATATGGTTGCTGGGAAGAACCAATGGCTGCCTAGGAGGTGGAGCTTTTGACACTGACTGGCATAGGATCTGACCGATCAGAATCAAATCTCAGCGCTGTGGGGAGCCAATGGCTGCCTAATAGGTGGAGCTTTTAACACTGACTGGCATAAAAACCAACCAATCAGAACTAAATCTGGGTGCTGGGGGGAGTCAATGGCTATCTAGGTGGAGCTTTTGATGCTGACTAGCATAGTAACCAA
>NW_005363064.1:0-770 GCF_000412655.1 Myotis brandtii
TTTTCCTTTCCTCCTTTCTTTCCTTCCTTCAACAAATTTTTTTTGGTCACCTCCTATATGCCTGCACTTTGACAGGTTTGGAAGGATAACAAATAGCAAGACAGACAGGTGACAGATCTGAAAGAGAGGAAGCAGTCCATCAAGAGAAGAGCTGTGAGGGAGGAGGTCAGGAGTTGGTGCTTACCCTTCTGGAGAGCATCCACAACTTTCCTCTGTTGGGAAAAGCACTGCCTGTTCTAAGATCCTGTGTGCTGGGAACAGCATGCCTGCCAGTGAGTGTGTTAGAGAAGAGAGAGCATAGATAGGTAGGCAGGATTGATATCATGCAGTGCCTGGTAGCCTGGGGAGGGAGTTTGGCTTATCATGCTTTTTAGGGAGGGAGGGAAGGTGGGAAAGAATCAAACTATTGACATTTTGTAAAAGATAATAGTAGAAACCATTTTCTAAAAATATATGCTACTCTAGTTTATATGTAATGCTAGAAAATAATGTAATACAAGTACTTTTAAAAAAAATATTTTTATTGATTTTTTACAGAGAGTGGGGGAGAGGGATAGGGAGTTAGAAACATCGATGAGAGAGAAACATCGAACAGCTGCCTTCTGCACACCTTCTACTGGGGATGTGCCCACAACCAAGGTACATGCCCTTGATCAAAATCGAACCTGGGACCTTTCAGTCTGCAGGCCGACGCTCTATCCACTGAGCCACTGAGCCTAGGGCACAGGTACTTTTTTTTTAAAAAAAAGAGTGGTGCTAAATACCCATAT
>NW_005363065.1:0-1156 GCF_000412655.1 Myotis brandtii
GGTATTTTAAAATTAGGTTTATTAAATTATAATTTACATATTGTAGAATTCTCCATTGATAGGTGTACAGCCATATGAGTTTGGCAAGTATACATAGTGTATAACCAGCACCACAACCAACATATAAAATATTCCTATCCCTTTTGATTCCCTCTCTCTACTCCAGTCTCTGGCACCACGGATCTCATTTGTGTCCCTACGTTATTGCTTTTTCCAGAATGTCGCGTAAATAGAATCACACAGTATCCGGTTTCTTTCACTTCACATAATGTTTGAAATTCATCCATGTTGTTGCCCGTATCCGTGGTTAGTTCCTTTTAAATGCTGAGTTTGTATTCCATGTGTGGATGTACTGTAGTTTGTTTATCCATTCACCATTTGACGGACATTCAGATTTTTTTCAAGTTTGGGACAATTATGAATAATGCTGCTATAAACATTAGTGTTCAGGTTTGTTTTTTGTTTTTTTATGTTTTTTTAAAATTAAATTTATTAGAGTGACATTAGTCAACATGAACGTATAGGTTTCAGGTGTGGTTTCTCTGTTAGAAGATCTGTATATTGCGCCGTGTGCCCACCACCCAAAGTCAAATCTTCTCCTGTCACCATATATTGGGACCCTCTTCTCCCCTCACCCACTTTGTTCAGGTTTTTGGATATTTGTCTTCATTTCTTTTGGGTTAATAAGTGCGATTTCTGGGTCACATGGTAGGTGTATGTTTTAATTTTATAGGAAACTGGGGGACTTCTTTTTTTTAAGTGGCTGTACCATTTTGCATTCTCATTACGCAAAATAGAAGACTGCTGTTCATTATTGCTGACACTTGGCATTGTGAACATTTTTGTGTTTCTTTTTGTTATGTTTTTAGCCATTTCTCATACATAGCTGTACATTGGTATCTCATTGTGCTCTTAATTGGTATTTCCCTAATAACCTACTTAAATCGTTATTTCTTGTCCTTGTTTGCCATCCATATCTCTTGTAATGAAGTGTCTTTTCAAATCTTTGGCCTAAATATGTGTACATATAACTACTGAGTTGTAAGAGTTTAATATATTCCAGGTACAGTCTAGTCTGTAATCTTTGTTTTTATTTCCTTAACATTTTCTTTTAGAGACAGAAGTTTTTTTATTTTGATGAAGTTCACTTATTTTT
>NW_005363066.1:0-840 GCF_000412655.1 Myotis brandtii
CTGATACAGTGTCCTTTCACTTGTAGATCTCCGCAATCAGACAACATGTTGAGATCACTGAGTAGGACATGGAATAAGGAATCTGGACAGTTATCCCTAAAAGCAGGCAGTGCTTGCCTGCTGATGTGCAGGGGGCCAGGTTAACATGGGATCTTGGGATGTGAGAAACCGCAGGGGTCTCAGAGTTGTTCTCATCAAGCCCTCGCATCTGCACAGAAGGAAATGGGCTCAGAGATGTCCAGAGACACTAAGTTAGGCTCCTGGTTGGTGGGAGGCCATGGCCCAGCTCCCACTCCCATGCTGTCAATCATGCCTTCTCCTGAGGTTCTCAGCCCATTTAGCATCGGGAAAAGACCAGAGAAGATCCTTAAATACACATTTTCTACCATTTTATGTGAAATATTTCTGAAAACCTTAAACCCATGAAACGCCCATTACACCCCAGATGGTCTCCCATCCCCTACACTACCGCTTCCTGTGGAGGGTGGCTCATGTCACCAGTGAGAGAGGCGTGTTCAGAGAAGCGAAGCTACTGTCCAGCACAGGAGCAACAGGCTTTTCTTTTGGGCCCTGTCCCAGGACACCTGCATCCCCACTTCCCTCACCTGCATCCCCGCTTCCCTTTACTGGACCACACAGCGAAGGCCTGGCTGTGCCATGTTTTTCTAAATCCGCCCTGTCTCACTGTATTTTAGGACACATGACGGGTCTGCACACTTCCTGGCTAGCAGCCCTTCCTATTTTGTGAGTGATTACTCCTCAATAATAGCCGAAGCTGACGTTTACGCAGTGCTTACTGTTATACTCTGTTCAGGTGCGAACGTGTGATGTGTTATTATG
>NW_005363067.1:0-1032 GCF_000412655.1 Myotis brandtii
CAGGGCAAGGAGGGCTCTTTCAACCAGGTCTTCAGAGGTGGGTCTAAGAAGACGCAATGTCAGGCTTCAAAAATCCAAAGGAGTCAATGCCTCGCAGAGCTGGAGGCCAGTGTTCCAGGCAGAGGAAACTGAGGCACAGAGAGGGTCAGGAAGGGCACGAGGTCACACAGCAACTGCGCAGGAGAGCCAACATTTGAAACCCTACTGCCAGGTGCCAAACTCCCCAAACTCCCCTCCGTGAGGTCCTAGTAGGGCAAGTCACTGACTGGCTCAGCGTGGGGCTCACACATGGCAGGCCCGAAGAAAAACCCCCTTTGCTGGCTCCTAGCTGGACGATGGCAGCTCAGGTCTGGGGTGCGCGGCCAGGCCTGGGAGGGCTGGAGAAGGGTTTGTCTTCCCGGGCTCCCGCGGGGAAAGGGGAGGGCGTTTCATCCCATTGTCCTTCCCTTCCTTCCTGCTCTCTACTCCAGCTCTGACAAAGCAGTTTTAAAGGGCTTATTAAGGCCCCTTTGTCTTCTGTCCACCTTTGAGCTGGGCCTTTCCGGGTGGGGGATGGGTTGGGGCGAAGCAGAGGGGCCGAGAGAGGGTGGGGCCGGCAGGGAGTCTTGGCCCTGGAGGGACTGAAGAATTCACCTCTCGTACGTTACCTTTCCTAGAGGGCTCCCTTCCCTGCGGTATGTGTCTGCGGTGCTTGGGTCACAGTAGCATTCAATTAATATTTGTTGAATAAAACAGTTATCTGTGCTCTTCCATGTGAGAGGCATGGGGCTGGGCCTGTTAACACCACTTCCTGTCCACCCCACTCTCCATCTCCCCAGTGGCAGCCATGTCCTCACCATAACGACCAAGAATCTTCAAAGCACTTCTCACCCTGTAATTACGTGCGCCGTGTCAGTGCTCAGGGTGTAAATTCCAAGAAAGCAGGAGTGCTTGGTGGTGTCAGCTGCTCCCCAGCTCAGTGTCTGACCCATAGGAGGTGCAGGAAATCATCTGCTGGGTGAGTGAGTGAGTGAATGAATGAATGAATGAATG
>NW_005363067.1:4421-5263 GCF_000412655.1 Myotis brandtii
CCCTTCCTCCCTCCCTCCCTCCCTTCCTTCCTTTCTTTCTTCCTTTTTAAAAAATATTTTTTTATTGGTTTCAGAGAGGAAGGGAGAGGAAGAGAGAGACAGAAATAACAATTATGAGAGTGAATCCAATCGGGCTGCCTCCTGCCCCCCGGGCGTATGCCCTGACTGGGAATCAAACCGTGACCTCCTGGTTCACAGGGCCACGTTCAACTACTGAGCCACGCCCGCTGGGCTCAGGACTTTTCCATCCTAGAAATATTTCCTCAATTGTCTGCCCACCCAGGATATACACAATGTGCCCTCCAGCACAGCTAAGCATCTGTCTATTGTTCATGCATTCACTCCTTTCTTTTCACATATAAGCCACATAGAACTTGAACATTATAAAGAGAGGAAAATAAAAGTTACACTACCCAGCCTGGCCAGAGCGGTTCAGTTGGTTGGAGCATTGTCCCATGCACCGAAAGAGTGACGGTTTGATTTCTGGTCAGGGTACATACCTGGGTTTCAGGTTCACTTCCTGGTTGGGGTATGAACTGAGGACAACCAATTGATGTTTCTTTTTCACGTCGATGTTTCTCTCTCTCTCTGCTTTCCTCTCTCTAAGCATATCCTTGGTGAGGGTAAAAGAAATAAAAGTTAGAGCAGCGAAATAAAATCTAAAAAAAACCTTCCAAAAACGTGCCCAGCTGGTGTGGCTCAGTGGTTGAGCATCTGCTCATGCACCAAGAGGTGGTCAGTTCAATTCCTGGTCAGGGCACTTGCCTGGGTGGTGGGCTTGATCCCCAATAGGGAACATGCAAGAGGCTTGGCATTTACACTGACTGCAGAATCAGTCACTA
>NW_005363068.1:0-861 GCF_000412655.1 Myotis brandtii
AGCTTCAGTCTGGTCCTGTTTTTCTTTTGTTGTCGTTATGGTGACCACAGCAAGGGCACATCTGATTACAGACTTTCCCAGCTCAGCACCTTCAAAAGCCTTTTCACTGTTTCCTCAATCAAGATCTTGCAAGCCTTTTAGGGAAGGGCTCTTCCACTGGGCTCCCTGGGCATCTCCCTCCCTACAGGTGCCTTCTTTAGACTAGGCCAGTGGTTCTCAACCTTCCTAATGCCACGACTCTTTAATACAGTTCCTCATGTTGTGGTGACCCCCAATTTCATTGTTACAAATTGAACATAGAGCATAGTGATTAATCAGGGAGAGACCAAGATGGCGGCATAGGTAAACACCGGAGACTGCTGCCGCAAATAACCACTTCAAAAATACGACTAAAAGACGGAACGGACATCACCCAGAACCACAGGAAGGCTGGCTGAGGAGAGACTCTTCAACTAGAAGGAAAAATAACAGCACACCGAGGCTCAGAGGAGGCGCAGTGTGGAAAATACTCAGGTGCGGAGGTGCGCGCGCAAAGCGGGCTGGTGGCTGAGAGCGCGGTTGTCGTTTTCGGTCAGGGGGGAGTCTCAGACTCTGAGCTCCAGATACGGGCGAATCGCTGGGGACTCCACTCCGGATATTCTAATATTTCCTTGACTTTTTAGTTCTTTCAATAATTTATCTGTATTTTTCTTTCGTAGTCTTATTTTCTATTGCTTATCTACATGTCTCTGTTGCGGGCACTCACAGAGAATACATCGTGTTATTGTTCGTAGTGATCCTTTTTACAGGAAAGGCCTCTTCTTTATAACTATGCCCAAACCATAGGATGAAGTTAAACTCAAGGCTACCTATTTGTGAAGT
>NW_005363069.1:0-1300 GCF_000412655.1 Myotis brandtii
GAGAGTTCAGTGACTGCTTGGCCCCTACACTAATTAAGGCGTGTTTTTACCATGTCTTTTTAAGTACTGACCTTTGGAACCTGGAGAGAATCAAAGATCTTACCTGCAAATGGCCCTGAAAAGTATCCCAGGAAACTACACAATTTTTTAGTACATAGTCTAACACGTAAACCTAAGTAATCAATACTGTATTACATTCCTTCCTTTTAGTCTACATGTCCCTACTCTTTCAAATTAGTTAGCAAGTCTTACCTGAAGGAGATATATATGTGTGACCAGGACAGCTACAATTATTGTTTTTCTTTATTTCTCCGAGTATATTCTAGAAGTAAACCCAACATGTATTTTGTTGTGGGGGAGGGAGTTTGAGTTACTTATTTCCTCATGTGTCATATTTCTTCAATGTAAAAGGTAGAATAATACTTCATGAAACCAATATGCTATGAATTCAAGTATTCAATAACAACATGCAATTAATTTTTATTGTGCTTCTATGACATGCCAGGAATTAAGAATGAATATATTTCCCCCCTGATACTTCTTAATTTCAATTAATTTTTTTATCTTTTAATGTACAACATTTTTGAACATAATTTGTACTTCTTTTATTCATATGTTACTCACTAATTTATCCATATCTTAGCATTTTGATGATGGATATTTATTCTTAATTAATGAAGATCTTCTTGATATTGCTATTTTTTAGAAAAGTGTTTATTTTTTGTCTGATTTATTATTGGCTTTTAAGTTTCATTGCTTAACTAGACCAAATACAAAGTAATTCTTATGCCCATAAGTAGCTTGCTAACTGTTCCAAATGCCAATGATAATGTTTAAATAAGAAAATTTGATAGTTGAAGATGCCAAATAATCTTCATTTAAAAATTGGCTTAATGACAGTTTCTAAGTTCCATCAAGTAAAACTGAAGCAATGACAGCTCTGAACACCCTCTCCAACCTGATTTCAGTACTTGAAAATCTTTGGGTTTCATTTTTTTAAAAATTTTAACGTATATTTTCATTGATTTCAGAGAGGAAGGGAGATGGAGGGAGAGATAGAAACATCAATGATGAGAGAGAATCATTGGTTGGTTGCCTCCTGCACTCCCCACACTGGGGATTGAGCCTGCAACCCTGGCATGTGTGCACGCCCCACACTGGGGATTGAGCCCGCAACCGGGCATGTGCCCTGACCAGGAATAAAACTGTGACCTCCTGGTTCATAGGTCTACACTCAACCACTAAGCTCTGCTAGCCAGGCTGTCTTTTCAATTTTATTTATTTTATCTTTAGCTTTTTA
>NW_005363070.1:0-552 GCF_000412655.1 Myotis brandtii
TAAAAAATATATATATATATTTATTGATTTCAGAAAGAAAGGGAGAGGGAGAAAGATAAAAAAATCAATGATGAGAGAGAATCATTGATGACTTCCTATTGCACTCACCCTGGGGATAGAGCCCGCAACCCGGGCATGTGCCCTGACCAGGAATCGATCTGTGACCTCCTGGTTCATAGGTTGATGCTCATACCACTGAGCCACGCCAGCCGGGTGACACACTAAGCCTTATAGCACCTACCACAGATCCTACATGGACACCATTCATGTGGACCTGGAACAGCCACCACTGTCACCACATTGACACACAAAGAGGTTCTACGGCACCTGGGGTTGCCATCGTGTCAATGCGACAGACACACGTAATCCAGCAGCCACCCTGCTCCTTCCCAGAGGGAGAGAGAAAATCCACACGACACTGATTTTGTGTGAAGTTTAGGGGATTCCTGGATTTCTACAGGACTCTCTGTGGTCCCAGGGTAGGACTGCTGGTCTAATGTCCATTTCCCACCATAACACTGCCCCCCAGGACTAGAGGAAGAAAGATTTTTC
>NW_005363071.1:0-559 GCF_000412655.1 Myotis brandtii
CCTTAACAAGCAATCAGCAGGGACCTGAGGCTGCGCCACCCCCCCCTCCACCCCAATGGGGCTTGACAGGGGACCTCAGGCTGAGTCCCCCACTCAGCAGAGCTTGACAGGGAACCTCAGGCCACGACCCCCGCCCTGGTGCCAGGCCAGGGAACCTCAGGCCACACCCCCCGCCTTGCAGGGCTTGATGAGGGACCTTGGGCCAGGGGACCTGAGGCTGCTCCCCCCACCCTGGTGCCAGGCTGGGACCCCCGGCCCGGCAGGGCTTGACAGGGGATCTCAGGCCATGTCCCCCACCCAGCGGGGCTTGATGGGGGACCATCAAGGCAGCCCCCCACCCTGTGCTGGCCCAGGGGACCTGAGGCTGTGCCCCCCACCCAGCAGGGCTTGACAAGGGTGGGACCGGCCAGGTCTAGATCTAGCCCAATGCGGGGGGGCAGGGGAGGGTTCAGCCGGGTCTGGGTCTCATGTGATTTTGAGGTGCATGTGGGTGGATGGGAACTTAACTCTGGGTCCCGTGGTGTTCCCCAGACTCTGACAGGAGGAAGATTTTCATATA
>NW_005363072.1:0-540 GCF_000412655.1 Myotis brandtii
TCCAAAATCCCCAAAATTCGGGTTGGGATACTTTCCATTTAACGGATTCATGTTGTCTGACAGTGTGTGCCTGGAGAAGCCATAAGACTTGAGGAGAGACTTTCTCCGTGGCATTGGAGCAATTGAGAACAGTAAGAAGTTCAATGTATGCTCCAAGAACTAAATCAGAGTCACCATTTTTTTTTCGGTTTAAAGAAATTTTCTATGTTGGACTGGGTGTCATTTGGGATAAATGCAATGAAGCATATGCGAGCTATTTTACCAAATTTAGGATTGTTATTAATTTGGAGTAAAGGATTGTTGAAATTTTCAAGTAAGTTGTGTAATGAGATCTGTAAGAACTTGTGGAATATGTCTGTATGGCCAGAAATTTTGGTCTGAGGTTAAAAATTCCTGAGGGGTTAGGGCGTTCTCTAGTGGTGTTGTAAGAGGTGATGTAAGTGTTGGTGACTCCTGAGGCATGGTACATGAGTCAATGCAGAAGTTGCCAAAGATTGGAAAGATAGGAAAGCCTATGAGATAGTATTGATAACATGTAAT
>NW_005363073.1:0-755 GCF_000412655.1 Myotis brandtii
TATTATAGTGAATTTCAAGTTATTTTCACCACACTCTGGCAAAAACGTCAACTCATTGATTAGGGATTAGGAATTTAAAACATTATCCTACCCATTGCACCACAGTTTCAAGGCAAAATCCTAATGTTTTAACACTCCCTTCCAGACATTAAGGCTATATTTACATTAATGCTAGGTTTTTCAATCACTTTTCTAATCATTTTTCTCGTCTATCCTAGTACAATCTGTTGGAAACACTTCTTTACAGTTTATTTAGTTTTAAGAACAGGAAATTTTAAATTTTTAAAACACCTTCTTCCCAAAACGCTAACTCATCCAGGTGCAATTATGCATGGAAACACTCTCCAACCCATTTCAAAGCTGTTGGAAAGCTAATTTTCATTGATTTAATACTGCCCTGCACATATGAAGGCTCTATTTACATGTATTTCAAGTGGTTCATACACATTCGTTACTAATTCACTGGTCTGTCATGGTGAATCCTAATTGATTTAAAGACTTTCGGGCAGCTCTCTGCACTTATAATCATAAATTTTAAAAGATAAACTACCTTTTTAAAAAATTGCCCATTAAATGTGCGGGAATAATGAATGGTAACACTATTCTACTCATTTCACAGCTGTTTGAACGTGAATTCTCAGTGATTTTACACTTTCCTACAGATATTAAGGCTCTATTTATATGTATAACAAGTGGTTCATAGATATTCATACTATTACACTGGTTTCTTATAGTGAATTTCAAGTTATTTTCAC
>NW_005363074.1:0-1052 GCF_000412655.1 Myotis brandtii
ACTATGAGATGAACTATAAGTAAAAAATTAGTTAATGTTTAGGAATAGTTTCCTGCCTAGTACAACTAAATTTCCCTGAATATTTACTTATTTTAATTTGCCAATTTAAATTAGTCTTAAATAAGACTTATTTTTAATTTTACTTGTCCTTCACTGTGGACAATAAATGATACTAATTGAATTTCTGCTATCAGTCTGAGTATTTTTACATAAGCTTTGTTTAGGGAGGCAAAAAAACAAATTACTTACTTTTCTTTTTGAGGCCTAATATATTAACTCTTAATTAGAGTTTTCCAGACATTTGAAGGAAACCTTTCTTTATTTCCTTCCAGAGTAATTTCAAGGTCACCTTTAGAGAGTTTCCTTTAGAGACTTTCTTTCAAAAATCTTTTTTTTCTTTTTCACCAAGCAACAAAAACAACAAAGGTGGTTGCTTTTGAAATACTAATCTATACCCTCATGTTTATATTTAAGTGACTCTCTTTATAGTTATGGGGAATACTATTAATTAGATTTAATGCTTGAATAATAACCTTCAGTTTACCCTGTAAATATTAGTGGAAGATATTTTAAAATTTTTAAATTTCTTCTTTTAATTAAGCTTAAAATTTACTTTTAAATGGCATTTTTTTGGCTCATTTGCATATACAGAGGGATTATGGTAAGTCTCAGTAACTTTCAGAGGACTTTACTAGAATCCAATTGCTTATAAAAATATTGGCTTCTCATTTAGCTGAAATTATTTGAGACCTTGATTATATTTTAAAAAGCTATTTTTAAGTATTTAAAGTAGGCATTTTTATTGAAAATGGAAATTTAGTAAATTTATATGTCTGATCCACAAGGTATAAACATCGCCCCACCCCCAACCCATTTGAAGTGCAGGCTTCTAGGGCTTTTGTCTTTTAAAATTTCATTGCTTTTGTTTTTTAAAATTCCACTGCTGAAGAAATCTGGTTCTGCAACTTTGCTTTGCCCTCAGAGGTTAAAACTTTATAACATTTAAAATATATGCATATAAGTAAAATATATTTATTAATTTTTATTTGATA
>NW_005363075.1:0-874 GCF_000412655.1 Myotis brandtii
AATGAAAGCTGGATTTGTTAAAGAAGGAAAACTAATCACCAATTCCCACTTCACTTCTTTTTCTTTTTTTGTACTTAAAGCATAGCCTGGCCCAACCAGCATGGCTCAGTGGTTCAGCATGGAGCTATGAACCAGGAGGTCATGGTTCAATTCCCGGGCAGGGCACATGCCCAGGAAGTGGGCTCGATCCCCAGTGTGGGGCATGCAGGAGGCAGCCAATCAATGATTCTCTCTCATCATTGATGTTTCTAACTCTCTCTCTCCCTCTCCCTTCTTCTCTGAAATCAATAAAAATATATTTTAAAAAAAGGCCTAGCCCGGCCAGTGCAGCTCAGTGGTTGAGCATTGACCTAGGAACCGAGAGGTCCCCATTTATTCCTGGTCAGGGAACCTGCCTGGGTTTGGGGCTATATCTCCAGTAGGGGATGTGCAAGAGGCAGCTGATTGATGTTTCTCTCTCATAGATGTTTCTATCTCTCTATTCCTCTCCCTTCCTGTCTAAAAAATCAATAAAAAATATATTTTTAAAAACAGAAATATATTCACCCTAGCCAGTTTGGCTCAGTGGATAGAACGTTGGCCTGCAAACTGAAGGGTCTTGGGTTCGATTCCGTTCAAGGGCATATACCTCTCCCTGACCCTGGTACGTGAAGGAAGCAACCAATCGATGTTTCTTTCTCTCTGTCTGTCCCTCCCCCTCCCTTCCATTCTCTCTAAAAATCAGTGGGAAAATGTCCTCAGTTGAGGATTAAAAATAAATAAATAAAAATAAATTTTAAAAACCCTGCTTTAAAATAAAAATATTGGGGGAGGGGGAGGAGGAGAGCCTAGCAGGTAGGGGCTCTCCTCCACTTTCAGAACCTGAGGCTGTTGT
>NW_005363076.1:0-810 GCF_000412655.1 Myotis brandtii
TACATTTCAAATAAATAAATAAAATATGTTTAAAAAAATAAAGAGAGAGGGAGGTTATGGATATGAGACGATTCCCCAGTGATAGAGAATGTAACATCTCAACAAGGACCCAAGGGAGACAGTCTACGTGCTGCTAGGATGGCTTTTGGAGTTGGAGGAATTGACAGCTCCCACGTATGAAGTGGATATGCCAGAACTACCATGGAAGATGGCAGAGGCAGGACCAGAAGACTCGGAAGCAGACCTGGTGGAGTAGCTATACTATGGAAGGCCAGAAAGTTCCTTGGCATGTGCTGCCTCCAGAACTTGGATGCTCATACACTGGGCAAAGGGGAATTCCCAAACATTTCAGACACTGTTCGCCAAGGGGTCTGCGCTGACCTTGACCCTGGGGAGCTGAGGTGTCATCCAGGCTCCTGTTAGTGTGGGACAGGAGGCCAGGTAATAAAGGAGGTCCTGGTCAAGTCCGCTAGGCACACAGACCCACAGGGTGGTCTCTTCCCTAAACCTGGAATGTATAATTGGAACAGAAATAGCTGGTAGTTGGTGGAACACCCATGTTAGCTCCTTAGCTGTGGGATAAGAGCTATCAGTGTGAGGAAGGCCAAACAGAAACTACCCACTTTCCCCACTGACCAAGATGGTAAATAAAAAACAACTTCACAACCAAGGGGGATGGCAAAGATTATAGTGCTCTCCTGGAAAAACCTAAAGGATACTGGGGGGTTGGGGATAATGCCAATTATATCCCCATTAATTCACCAGTTGGCCCACAACAAAAGCCAGACAGAGCTTGAAGAATGAGATAGT
>NW_005363077.1:0-585 GCF_000412655.1 Myotis brandtii
TTTGCTGGTTATTTGCTGGAAACTGTATAAAGGGTTCCGACGATGGCGTGATCTGAAATCCAAGTTGAATTCTTGTCCCTCAGGTTGGCCCCTTACTCTGTGAAACGGGCTATCCCCCTACGGATGGGGAGAGACTGCCTGCCAGAGAAGGAAAACAGTGTCTGCATGAAAAGTTTCCATAGGAAAAAAAAAGAAAAAAAAATCACCGTGCCCATTAAGAAAGAGCCTATACGCTCAGCCGGCGTGGCTCAGTGGTTGAGCGTCGACCTATGAACCAGGAGTTCAGGACACATGCCCGGGTTTCAGGCTCGATCTCCAGTGTGGGGCGTGCAGGAGGCAGCCAATCAATGATTCTCTCTCATCATTGATGTTTATCTCTCTCTTCCTCTCCTTTCCTCTCTGAAATCAATAAAAACATATCAAAAATAAAACAGAAAGGAGTCTATGAGTTTGCAAGGAAAATACAATGGGTTGCTTTGATTAATTTTACTACCTCGGTCAGTTCTGATGCATAAAAATCTCATTATTCCCCCCCCGTACTCCATATGACAGTTTTTTTTTAATTTTTTTATTGCTTAAAGTATT
>NW_005363078.1:0-340 GCF_000412655.1 Myotis brandtii
TATTATTGAGTTGTAAGTATTCTTTAACTATTCTAGACAAAAGTCCCTCATCAAGATATGTGATTTATAAACATTATCTCCCATTCTGCATTTTTTAAGAATTTTATTGATTTTTTTTTGAGAGAGAGAGAGAGAGAGAGAGAGAGAGAGAGAGAGAGATATTGGCTGCCTCCCGCATCACTCCGATCAGGGATCAAACCCACAACCCAGGCATGTGCCCTGACTGGGAGTCGAACCCGTCACCCTTTGCTGTGCAGGACAATGCTCCAACCATATGAGACACACTGGCCAGGGTTCCCATTCTGCATTTTTTATTCTAATTAAGTAGCAACATTTAAAA
>NW_005363079.1:0-811 GCF_000412655.1 Myotis brandtii
GAAATCAGTAAAAATATATTTTAAAAGAAGAAAAATGTATTTTGTCTTAAACTGAATAAAAAACTTGTTGAAAGGTTCTAAATTGGGGGCGGGGGGAAGTGTCTAATCATAGATATTCACACTTCAAACATTAGTCTAGAAGAAATAAAAAATAGGCAAATATGTTCCCAATTTCTGTGCTAATTTTTTACTCAAATGGCTGAGCCCATGAGATTCCAGAACTGAGTAATGTCTGTCAAATCTTTAGCTTATTTATTAGCAGGGAAACCTTTTCCTTACAAATGGGTACTCAGCACATTTTAGACTTCAAGGATAACTCATGGAAAAAGGGAACTTTTTATAGCATATTAAAATTCTCATTTACTATTTCAGCTACTTGGAGATAAAACCGACTTTTAATGTTAATCCAAAATATTAATCATAAGAGTGTGTATTTGAAAGGGAAGATATCACTCAAAACAGAAGAAAGGCAAAAACATCATACATACATTTTATTGATTCTAAGATGAACTTCTTCACGTTTTAATATTGCTGAAATCAGGATGATTCTTCAAATAAATGATGTGTGATAGTGTCATTGGAAGCATTTTTTCATTTCTTAGGGTACAGAAAAATAATTGTTAATCTTAAAATTAACGATTTTTAGATTCACTGAAATTATGTCATCTGTCTTCTGCCTCTCTCTGTTTAAATCAAATGGATATTTCTCTGCTACTTGTATTGCCTCTGCTTCTTTTCCCTATCTTTTAAAATGCATTTCTAAGAATCTCCTACTTTTCCATAATGTTTGCGTTAGTATTGTGGAGTGTTG
>NW_005363080.1:0-460 GCF_000412655.1 Myotis brandtii
TGTTGACTAATGAGTTTGCCGACCACTGGACTAGAACATGCCTCTCCAACTCTGATCTATCTTATCTTTCTATTAATTCCATCACCTGCATGTGAGAGCTGGTCAGTTATTTTTGTATAAAACATTCTACTGGCCTTAAGCAGATGCTCTGTTCAGTCTCCAGTCGCTATGATGTGCACTGACCACCAGGGGGCAGATGCTTTGAACTGTAGGTTAGCTTGCCGTTGGGGTCTGGTTGATTGGGACTGAGCAAATGGCCGGACACGTACTGGAGCCCTCCCGCAGTCCCTCCCTGGCTGGCCAACCTCCTGCATCCTTCCCCAGCCCCAATCATGCACCAGTGGGATCCCTTGGCCTGGCCTGTGCCCTCTCACAATCTGGGACCCTTCAGGGGATGTCAGAGAGCTGGTTTCGGCCCGATCACACAGGCGAGGCCAAGGGACCCCACTGGTGCATGAAT
>NW_005363081.1:0-766 GCF_000412655.1 Myotis brandtii
GATTGTCAGTCCAATGGATTTAGAGACTATACGTAAGAATATCTCCAAGCACAAGTATCAGAGTCGAAAGAGCTTTCTAGATGATGTTAACCTTATCCTTGCTAACAGTGTTAAGTACAATGGGCCTGAAAGTCAGTATACTAAGACTGCTCAGGAGATTGTGAACGTCTGTTGCCAGACATTGACTGAGTTTAACGAACATTTGACTCAACTTGAGAAGGATATTTGTACAGCAACAGAAGCAGCTTTGGAAGAAGCAGAATTAGACAGTTTGGACCCAATGACCCCAGGGCCTTATGCACCTCAGCCACCTGATTTATATGATACCAGCACATCCCTCAGTATGTCTCAAGATGCCTCTGTATTTCAAGATGGGAGCGATATTGTCTGTCCTGGATATTCCCACTACCACTCCAGAAAAGCAGGTGACACAGGAAGGTGAAGATGCAGATGGCGATCTTGCAGATGAAGAGGAAGGAACCGTGTAACAGCCTCAAGCCAGTGTCCTGTATGAGGATTTGCTTATGTCTGAAGGAGAAGATGATGAGGAAGATGCTGGCAGTGACGAAGAAGGAGATAATCCTTTCTCTGCTGTCCAACTGAGTGAAAGTGGAAGTGACTCTGATGTGGGATCCGGTGGGATGATACCCAAACAGCCCCGAATGCTTCAGGAGAACACAAGGATGGGCATGGAAAAAGGAGAAAGCATGATGTCCTATGAGGGAGACGGTGGGGAGGCTTCTCATGGTTTGGAGGATAGCAACAT
>NW_005363082.1:0-2491 GCF_000412655.1 Myotis brandtii
GGTTAAATTGGTGTCACCAGGTACATTTGGGGGACAGTAGACCACATTCTTCCTCTTCTTCACCATCAGGACCTTGGCCTTTCTCACCACTCACCTTATTATAGGGTCTCTTTAAGCAGCCTCCTGGTTGCCATGGGAATCTATACTAACAGTGATGAAAATTGCCTCAGTTGCTAAGAGCTGACAGTTTGAGCTAGAATTATGTGCAATCAGATTTTGGAAAGGGTTTGGACAATGATAAAATTGGGTTCTGATCAGAAGATTAGCAGTAGGTAGAAGAATTAGCACATGATAAAGGAGCTAAGTATTGGGTGATCAATAACAAAGATGCAGTGTGTGTGGGGGTGGTGGGGCGGTGGGGAGTGTCTGGAATTTTCTATTTTAGATGCAATGGCACTACTATGCTGGGATCCATATAGAGTGAATCTTCCCAGAAAATGATTTCAATTTGGGACCTTCCATGGCCACCAAGACACAGTTCTGTAATTTATTGAGGCAAAACCTGGCCAGAGGGGTATAGAGATGGAAGTAGTCTGTGTCTGAGTCTATGTGAGCCTGGTTGAGGGGCCCTCAGATGAAGAGACTTCTCAGTTTCTCTGAGCTCAGGGTTAGTGGTGGGGCAGGAGTGGGCAGAGTTCATTGAATTCTATGAAAGGTAGAAATGAGTAAATATTCTGGAGATGAAGAACCAAATGAGAAAAACTCAGAAATGGTGAGATAGAAAGTAGGTTAGAGGGATGGAGGAACTGAAAACCAGAGTGAATGGGGGAAATGCCAATGTGAGACCCATGGGTTAAGAGGGGCCCATGGGGTGTCTTCTGGTCCAGTGTCTGACATGACTGGAAGCCAGCTTCTCCTTACCAGGAGACCCACTGCTCAGAGCCCTCCCCTCTCCTCACTGCACACCCTCTAACCTCTGATGGGTTTATATCCAGGTGGGAATACTGCTATATTTGTATAGTGCCTGACAGTTTTTAAAGGGCTTTAGGTTTTCACACACACCATGCTGATTTTCATTTGGGTTGAGTTTCAAGTTAAACTTTTCACAAATGTTTTAATTGTGAGTTATGCAGAACAAAATTATCTCAATTTATAGAAGATAAGACTGGGAATCAGAAAGGTTCTGTCTCGCCTGATTATACAGATCTGAAAATGGTCTCAGGCCTACAGGAAGACATGGGAAGTGTAGAGAAGCATGAGAATCATGGCTGGTGGATCTAAGAGAATGTTTATTTGGGATCAAGTCAGAGGGCAAGCTCCATCCTGATCCCTCCTGATGCTTGTCTTCCTGGCAGAAATAGAAGATGTAATTAACCTTCCACTCCTGGAGGCTAAAGCAAACAGCGGTTAGCATAAAAATGCAAAAAGAAACATTGGAAAACCTATGGACTTTGATATTCAGCTGGGTTGAAAATCAGCAGAAAACTGCCCTGCAGTGGGCTCAATGGCTCAAAACAATTTCCCAACCTAATAATCCTTACATTGTTCATCAAACTTTACCTTTGATCTGCCTGTATGCATTGCTAAAGGGCAAATGTGTATTCAAGTGAATAAAAATCGGACCAGGCCAGAGGTTGGTGTGTCTCTTCAAACTGGAGCTGAGGAACCAGACCCCGGCAGCTGTTCAAGAACTTGTCCTGGACAATTGCAAATCAGATGATGGGAAAACTGAGGGCTTAACAGCTGAATTTGTGAACTTAGAGTTCCTCAGTTTAATAAATGTAGGCTTGATTTCAGTTTCAAATTTCCCCAAACTACCAAAATTGAAAAAGCTTGAGCTCAGTGACAAGAGAATCTCTGGATGTTTGGACATGTTGGCAGAAAAACTTCCAAATCTCACACATCTAAATTTAAGTGGAAATAAACTGAAAGATATCAGTACCTTGGAACCTTTGAAAAAGTTGAATGTCGGAAAAGCCTGGATCTGTTTAACTGTGAGGTTACTAACCTGAATGACTACTGAGAGAGTGTCTTCAAACTCTTGCCCCAGCTGACCTACCTGGATGGCTATGACCAAGAGGATGGAGAAGCTCCTGACTCAGAGGCTGAAGTGGACCTTGTGGATGAAAAAGAGGATGATGAAGAAGGAGAAGATGAGGAGGATAAGGATAGTGAGGAAGAAGAATTTGATGATGAAGAGGATGAAGATAAAGACAAAGTTGTAGAAGGAAAAGAGGATGTAGATGAAGTCAGTGGGGAGGAAGAAGAATTTGGACATGATGGAGAAGTTGATGAAGATGATGAGGATGAGGATGAAGAGGAGGAAGAAAGCAGGAAATGTGAAAAGAGGAAGAGAGAAAAGACGATGAAGGAGAAGATGATTAAGAACCCAAATAATCTGCAAAAAAAAAAAAAAAAGAACTGTTCAGTATTGGTTGGACTGCTCATCATATGGATTTGGTAGCTCTTTTAAAAAAAATAGGTAGCTGTGATACAAACCCCAGGACACCCACCCACTCAAAGAGCCAAAGAATAGTTCCTGTGACATTCC
>NW_005363082.1:3892-4886 GCF_000412655.1 Myotis brandtii
TCAAGGTCACCTGGTTAAGGAATAAACTGATGACACCTCTTTAAGCTAAATTCATTTCCATTGTGTTGCCACATATTAGATTCTTTCAGACCTCCCAATAGTCTGAGAAGTAGATTTTGGTCAGATTACAAATAACTAATTTCTTCCTTTTAAATCTCCAACTCAGTTATTTCTTCTCAGCTCATAATCAACAATCAACTCCTCCTTGGGCCTCAGTCTCCTTCATCACTCTCCAAACAGATTGTCACATTCCGGGCTATCTTTCTTCCAATCTCCCAGCTCCTTTCTTCCTCCATTATTTTTCTAAACTATATCTTTTTCCTTTATCCAATAAGGACTATTTTCTTGAATACCTTATCCTGAAGGTCACTGAATCTGGATAGTGGCGAAGCCCTCTGTGTGATCCAGAAAAATCCAAGAGTGAGAGAGATGTGGAGGCATAGACAGGTCATGGCTGGTTGGCTAAATGGAGTAGCCTCTGCTCCTCCCCTAACCCCATCCTATCCCCCACCTTGAAGCCAGGGAGCACAAACACGTTTTATGCCCAGAGGGAACATTTGCATATTTTATACAGTATTCTTAGGACTCTATGGAGGGGTGAATAGGGAAGTGGATTGAGGTTATTTTTTAATGTAAATATAGATTGGTCTCTGTACTATAATGGTCTTTCTGTTCACATTTCAGTCACTCTTTGTCCCATCCTTGGACCTACTACAATTGCTTAAGTGACTCCCAAGGTTACTGGAGAATAAGCAGAAGAAATCGGGAGAGAGCCCAGGAGGACTACACATGTGGGCCATTGTTATTGTAGCAGCCATGACTTCTCCCATGATACTCAGAGTTTAATGAGTAACATGTGTATTTATTTTCCAGTTCATATTATATCCAGATTGAGTCCCATAAGCCCAGCTTGGTGATAAGCCAATTGGCTCCCTCCAATCATTTGGCTCATAAAACTCTAGACCAGTGGCTCTCAACCTTCTGGCCCTTTAAA
>NW_005363083.1:0-788 GCF_000412655.1 Myotis brandtii
CTCTGACAGGTTGCTTGCCTCCATTGCCTCCATTTTGCTTACTTCCTTTTCTGATGATGCCGCCTGTTTTTCTTTCATATGTGAGTTGGTTCTTTGTTTCACCAAGATCTCTCTTCTCCAGGTGTTTGGTTATGTAGTTCTCTCTCTGCTGAGTTTATTTAAAGGCACAAAATACAACACAACAAGGCACAATGTACAAGGCACTGAATACAAATGTATTCACGATATTAATAACCCCAAATAAAGATGACCACCCGAGCAAAGAGAATTAGGGGATAAAGAAGAAAAAAGAGAAAAAGATAAAAGATAAAAAGAAAAAACAAAAAGGAGTGCAGAAATGAGATTGGGAAAAGGGATAGAAGGAAAAAAAAAGTAAGAGAGAGAATGAAATAGAAGTGGGGAAGATCCTATTTATATGGGGAGAAAACTCTAATAGAACTGCTACTAATCCCAACGAATTCTAGCAACAGATCCCTGGAGATGAATGCAAACTACAAACAACCACTAATATCAAGTGAGGCAAAGGAAAAGAGAAGCAGAAAAATAACCAGAGAAAGAAAAAAAAAAAGCAAAACAGAAAAATGAAAATAAAAAACACAACAATCTCACAAACAAGCATAAAAAACTCAATATACTCAAAATCAAGCAAACAAGAGCAAAATGACAGAGAGAGAGAAAAAAATTGGATAGTGAAGAAATATAAGAGAGAGGTCTATATAGATTTTCAGCAAGGGATTGGAAATTAGATGTGTAAGTAGGGTGAAATTTAGACAGTGGGTAAAAAGAAG
>NW_005363084.1:0-810 GCF_000412655.1 Myotis brandtii
TGCTGAGTCTGAATTTCTGTGTGGGGTTATAGTTTGTAACCCCATAACCTCATATAATCCCAACCCACTCCAGCCCCTTTCTGGGAGCCTGTAGGATCCCGTTCACATCATAGCTCATTAGAGAGAATCCAGAGACAGTGCAAGTGAGGGAGAGGGTCTGTGAGAGTTACTCCAGTCCTGGGCCCGACTCCTGCAGCTGCACCTGGGACAGGACACCTGGGGACAAGGAGCATCAGTCCCTTTCAGTCACCTGCAGTCACAGCCATCCCATGACCCCTGTATGACCCCTGAGACCCTCGCCTTGGGGGCTGTCACCAGGCACAGGAGAAGAACCAGCAGGCTCATCTTCTTCTGACCACAGCTCTGCCTTCCCAGAGACCTCAGCCCTGTGTGAGGAGAGAGCTGTGAGCCCGCACAGCCCAGGAGAGGATTCATCCTGGAGCTTGAACAGACATTTGCATGTGGGGAAGCATTTTCCTTCTAAGTAGAGGGACTGAGGTAGGAGTTCCCTAATCATTTTGGTGTCCATGTTGGGGCATCTCTTTCCTTGACCTCACTCACCATGTAAGTCAGAGACAGGGAACTACCTGGGTCATAAGACTCATTGGAACTACGTCAAGGACAATCTTACCTGAGCAGAAGAAGAAATGTTGAACTAGATAAGTAGGTTTCATTGGTAAATTCTCATTCATCTTTCAAACAAACAAATTTAATAGGGTTTATCATTTTTTTAGCTTTTGAATCCTACAATTACATATATCTACAAGTAATACATGTTTATCATTGTCATTTTATATGCTAATTATGTTC
>NW_005363085.1:0-924 GCF_000412655.1 Myotis brandtii
CTGTGTCCCAGACACCCACCAAAGAAGAAAAGATTTTATGTAATCACTTTATGAAGGGGAAAAAAAAAGAAAAATCAACTATCATGGAATAAAGACCTGGAACAACAGTGAAAGGATTAGTTTGTGGTCACAACCAAAGATTAAAAAGATAAAACATTTTCCCAGAGGAGTTTGCCAATTTCTTGACCCCACAGGTTATCCTATAGGATAATAGTGGTCTTTGATCCCACTTTCTCTTAGAGAAGGACAGTTACACTCAGTAAGAATAATTTTTAAAAGAACCTACCATTCACAGAAAGAAGGGAGCAACCTATTGGTCCAACTGAGACAGAAACAGCTGAACTAGGAGAGAATCCAGAACCTGATATGGTTAGAATTGTTCTTTCTTCAGAGGACCCTGAAAATGATGTTTAAATAGCAATGTTAACATGGTAAGACATAGAACCTGTAGCTATGAAATCAGCTTATTTCTCAGAGAAAAATAAGTCTATCTTTTAAAACAGTGGTTCTTAACCTGTGGGTCGCGAACCCTTTGGTGGTCGAACGACCCTTTCACAGGGGTCGCCTAAGACTACATTACGATTCATAACAGTAGCAAAATTACAGTTATGAAGTAGCAACGAAAATAATTTTATGGTTGGGTCACAACATGAGGAACTGTATTTGAAGGGCCAGAAGGTTGAGAACCACTGTTTTAAAAGATATAAACAATCAGCTATAAGCCAGCAAGGGGGGAGGGGAGATGCATTTATTCAGCAATGGTATTTTTTCCATTGAATTCCTCTACATTGATTTTTATTTTGAATCTGTGTATTAGTAGAGATTAGTGGGAACAATTATCTTACTGAAAGTAATTAAGTAAGTAAAATAAAGTAAGGAAAATGATTCTTACAATAAAGAAATTAAACAAACATCTCTATATGG
>NW_005363086.1:0-277 GCF_000412655.1 Myotis brandtii
GTGGGTGTTTTCAGTTGTTGAGCACAAGCTGTTTAACGCCAAAGTCACTCCTATGAGCAGGTCTGGGTGCCACCAACGACCATAGATGTGGGGCCCCGTTTCCAAAGTCCCCCCCAATTCCAGCACCCGAAACCGGCCACCAAAGTCCTCCCCAATTCCAGCACGCGAAACCGGCACCAGCCCACCAGTCCCCCAGTGGTTAAGGTCACTTTACAGAATCAATGTCACATAAAACCAAATTAAACTGCCACTTCTCTCCAAAAATAAAAGCATCCAG
>NW_005363087.1:0-704 GCF_000412655.1 Myotis brandtii
CAGTTAGTGTATTTGCAAAATGTGAGGGAATAATTAAGGGGGATGTGGAAATGAAGTTATATAAAAAATAATACCTGTGATTTGAAAAAAATTACAGAGAGTTCAGAGGAGGATGTGTAACATTAGAAATGAAAAGTATGAAATATGGGACATGGCTACAGTGTTTTGGACCGGTTCAAGCCTTGGATTAATGAGAGGGCACAGTGTTCTCATGGCCACGTGCAAGTCCCAGCTGGAGGGCAGAGCCTTCCCAGCACAAGTGTAGCCAACAGCTATAGATGTAAGCTTGAACCTATAGTCCCAACACATGGCCCCATGTGCTGTGTGATAGAGTTCAGGTGCATGCAGTTGAGTAGGGTTGAGAATGCTGTTAACAACTTGACACGCCCCTGGTTTGCCTCCTGGCATCTGCTATAAAATAAAGACTCTGCTTGTTGGCAATGGCGCTGTCTCCTCATCAGGGAGCAGTGTCCCACTGAGACCCAGCTTTCATTCTCTTCTCTGTCTTTTCTTAATCCTTTCATCCCCTCCACTCAGGATCACTGTAGGTTGTGCTGGTTCAGCAAAATGAAAGATTGAGTTCTGAAGGGATTAAGATAGAATATGGGAACTAAGGACTAGCAATCTAACTCTTAAGCACTCACTGAACAGAATTGTATTCATAGTAAAAAATACATGCAATATATTACCCACAATATCACTTT
>NW_005363088.1:0-268 GCF_000412655.1 Myotis brandtii
CTCAGGCCCCGGCCGGTGTGGCTCAGTGGATAGAGCGCCGGGTCGCGGCCGGAAGGGTCCCGGGTTCGATTCCGGTCAAGGGCACGATTTTGCTCAAGGGCAGGTACCTCGATTTCAGGTTCCCCGGCCCTCCCTGGTCGGGGCGCGTGCAGGAGGCAACCCATCGATGTGTCTCTCTCACATCGATGTTTCTCTCTGTCTCTCCCTCTCCCTTCCATTCTCTAAAAATCAATGGGAAAATATCCTCCGGTGAGGATTAAAATATAAA
>NW_005363088.1:286-652 GCF_000412655.1 Myotis brandtii
CTGAAGGGTCCCGGGTTCGATTCCCAGTCAGGGCACATGCCCGGGTGGCGGGCTCGATCCCCAGTGGGGGGCGTGCAGGAGGCAGCGGATCCATGGTTCTCTCTCATCGTTGATGCTTCTATCTCTCTCTCTCTCCCTCTCCCTTCCTGTCTGACATCAAAAAAAAATATTTTTAAAACAACAACAAAAAGCCAATATTGTTGTGCCCCTTGCCGGCTGTGTGGCCCTGGGCGAGGCCTCTGCTCTGTGAGTCTCTGTTTCCTGGTCTGTGAGGCCAGCAGAGCCCAGACCGTTCCTCCCTGAAGGTGGAAGGAGATGACAGACATGAGCACTCGGCCCCCGGCTGCGAGGCGGGGCTCTCACGCT
>NW_005363089.1:0-406 GCF_000412655.1 Myotis brandtii
ACATTGTGGCTGGCTATGAGGCCACCTCACAGAGGGGTGACATTGAGACTGGCTATGCGGCCACCTCCCAGAGAGAGTGATATTTTGGCGGCCATGGCAGTGACCTCACAGAGGGGTGACATTGAGGCTGGCTATGGAAGCCACCACTCATTGGGGTGACATTTAGGCTAGCTGCTGCTGTCACCTCACAGGGGGGTGACATTAAGTCTGGATATGGAGGCCACCTCAAATTGGGGTGACATTGAGGCTGGCTACGATGACCACCTCACAGAAAGGGTGATATTGAGGCTGTCCATGGCAGCCACCTCACAGAGGTGTGACATTGTGGCTGGCTATTGGCGCTAACTCACAGAGGGTGACATTGAGGTTGCCTATGGAGGCCACCTCACAAAGGGGTGACATTGAG
>NW_005363089.1:520-751 GCF_000412655.1 Myotis brandtii
ACAGAGGGGTGACATTGAGGCTGGCTATGGAGGCCACAACGCAGAGGAGGAAACTTGAGGCTGGCTGTGGGGGCCACCTCACAGAGGGTGATATTGAGGCTGCCTATGGAAGCAACCTCAAAGAGGGGTGACATTGAAGCTGACTATGGAGGCCACCTCACGGAGGGGGGACCTAGAGGCTTACTATGGCCGCTACATCAGAGGGAAGACATTGAGGCTGGCTATGAGGCC
>NW_005363090.1:0-860 GCF_000412655.1 Myotis brandtii
AAATTATACCTTTTATTTTCAGAATGGCCAAAAACATATATTTTGGTGTGCCACAGAATTTTAGCAGTTTGTGTGTGCCATGAGATGAAAAAGGTTGAAAATCACTGCTCTAATCCATCAAGCATACAATAGTCAGAATGGCCATCTTACTTATCACCCTGAGTATGTCACTCTCCTGCTTAAAACCACTCATCAACTTCCTACCTCATTTCAAATAAAATTTTAGTTCCCCTAGAGTGTATAAAATTTGGCCCATACCTAACTTTCAAGCTCATCTCATGGCATTTTCTACCTTGTTCAATGGGATCTATCTGCCTTGGCCTCCTCTCTGTTCCGAGAACAGCCCAACTTCTTCCCCATTTCCGTGCCTTTCTTTTATTTTTTCCTGCTCTTGGCCTAAGTCTTCCTCACACTTCAGATCTCAGCTTAAATAACACCACTTTGTCTAGAGAGTAACCCTATTTATTCTCTAGCACAGTAGTCTATTTCCATCACAGCAGTTACTGTTGATTATTTGTTGAGCTAGTAAAATATTAAGTACCACAAGGGCAAGGACAGCATCTGTCTTGTTCACCATGTTGTTCCCAGTGCCTTTAACAGGGCATAGCATGTAGTGTGCCCTCAATAAACATTCCGTCACCTTAGCCGGTTTGGCTCATATAAAATAATAAACAAGAGGTGGATAGAGCGTGGGCCTGTGGACTGAAGGGTCCCGGGTTCAATTCTGGTCAAGAGCACATGCTCGGATTGTGGGCTTGATCCCCAGTAGGGGGCGTGCAGGAGGCAGCCAATCAATGATTCTCATCATTGATATTTCTTTCTCTTTCTCCCTTCCTCTATGAAATCAATAAAAATATATT
>NW_005363091.1:0-779 GCF_000412655.1 Myotis brandtii
TAGGGCAGAATTTGTGTATTTCTGGGACACTGGTCATGACAGTCAATATAACCCTCATATTCCAGTAACACACACACACACCTCCAAAATGCTGAGTTCTCACCTCATAAATCATTGAAATTTATAACTCTTCTCAGCACTTTTGTGCATTTTCAGGTGACCTATATATTTTTCCTTACTAATATTTTTATTTTATACACTTGGGATAATAATTGCTGATCTTTTGTTTTCTTTCCTCAATGACTTTATTTTATAGTAACTTTATGTTCACAGCACAATTGAGCAGAAAATACAAATATTTCCTGTGTACACCCTGTGCCCTCACAGGCACAGCCTCCTGCATTGTTAACATTTCCCATCAGAGTGGTACATCTGTTACAACTGATGAGCCTACATTGACACATCATTATCACCCAGAGTCTGTGGTTTACATTAGGGTTCATTCTTGCTGTTGTACATTAGATGGGTTTGGGCAAAGGTGTAATGACATGTGTGCACCATTATGGTGTCATACAGAATTGCTTTATGGCCCCAAAAATGCTCTGTGCTCTGTTACTTACACTGTCACAATGCTCTGGTTCTGATTCCCTGCATGTGTTAATTTTAGTGTACATTTTAAATTATTCTCTTACTTCTATCCAGGTAGCTTTTTTCTCTCGAATCTTTCCCATCTCCTCCTGAAAGTAGACGCACATAAAAATATGATGCATATAACATACCTTGACTAAAAGTTTAAGGGCCATACGGAAGGGAGATATCTTTTTTTTTATATATATATA
>NW_005363092.1:0-378 GCF_000412655.1 Myotis brandtii
AGAAAGACAAGTACCATATGATCTCACTAATATGTGGGATCCAATGAACAAAATAAACTGATGAACAAAATGGGACCAGTAGCATGGACACATGGAGCAGACTGGTGGGAGCCAGAGGGGAGGGACATGGGGGTGACTAGATGAAGAAGTTGAAGGGATTAGCTAAAGAACATATATGCATACACCATGGACATGGAAAACTGTATGGTGAAAGCCAAAAGTGGGGGAAGCAGGGTTAGGTAGAGATGAGAAAGAGGGGGATGAAGAAGTTGTAGGGATTAGCTAAAGAACATATATGCATACACCATGGACATGGAAAACTGTATGGTGAAAGCCAAAAGTGGGGGAAGCAGGGTTAGGTAGAGATGAGAAAGAGGG
>NW_005363093.1:0-781 GCF_000412655.1 Myotis brandtii
GCGTTTGCTTTTACTTCCTCAACAATAATTCTTAAGACGATAATAATAGTAAGGGCTGTTTCTCCAGCATTTACTATGCCCTTGCCACCTTTGCAGCAGCTTTGTAATA
The DNA here is from genome assembly GCF_000412655.1 of Myotis brandtii. Taxonomy (NCBI): domain Eukaryota; kingdom Metazoa; phylum Chordata; class Mammalia; order Chiroptera; family Vespertilionidae; genus Myotis; species Myotis brandtii. The sequence goes on from NW_005363093.1 coordinate 110, forward strand.
ATATCCATGACTCTCTTTACTCTCCAAACGAGGAAACGGAGACGCAGAAAGTGAAATCCACTTGTTGGAGTGTTTTCCTTCCTCTACCTCACTGTGAGGCTTCTACTCTGCTCACCACCTGGTGCTTCTTGCATACGAACTGCACTTTCTCTTAGATACCAGTATCCTGCATCCCTGAAAGGAAAAAAAACAAACAACCTGGCTGGTTATTAAATGAATATACATTCAAGAGACCGTTAGGCACCGAATGTGTCCTGAGCAGCTCGGGGGACTGTGTGGAGCACACCACGCCCACCTTCAAGGAGTTTCCAGTGAAATGATGCAAACAGTTCCCAAATCAGCTCGTTGCAACCCGAGAGGTTATGCCTCACACCGTTTCGTAGTTATCATCTCATCGAAGCCTCAAACGTCTTAAGGAATTGGTATTACTGTCTTCATCATACAGACCAAGAAACGGAGGGATAGAGTAGATTAGGTGAGTTGCCCATGGACACACAAGAATGGCATCAAGCCCTAGCAGGTTTGGCTCAGTGCAATAGAGCCTTGGCCTGCGGACTGAAGGCTCCTGGGTTTGATTCCGGTCGTCAAGGGCAGCCCGGGTTGCAGGCTCCATCCTGGGTAGGGGGCGTGCAGGGGGCAGCTGATCAATGATGATCTCTTATCATTGGTGTT
>NW_005363094.1:0-543 GCF_000412655.1 Myotis brandtii
AACCTCATTCCACAAGCATCCACAGTTGCTCCCAAGCTATATCTCCATTTTTGTTCTACTATTTTCCAAATATTGCTTCAATTATCCTGCATGTCAAAAAGATTAGTCTTCTCAGCATACTAGAACATGTCTGATAACTTCCCATGAGGCTAGCTTTGCTTTTAAACATAACTTGAGCTGAAAAGCCTTCTCTAAAATATGAGATATTACCTCATCTTCAAGACACAGCTCAAAGGCTATCACCTCATTGAAACCCAGTGTGCAAGTGTACTTACAAGACTCATGTCTTTAATGGGTCTCTCAGCATATTGGGAGCATTTAAATGACATTCGCTTTAGGAATGTGCCTCTCTCTCTCTCACACACACACACACACACACACACACACACACACACACCACTCCCCAGAGCACTTTCCCCAAAGTTCTTGCTCATCCCTTTCTTCAATGTGAGTTTATCCCAACAGTTACAAAGTCTCCTGCAAGGTTTCTAACATAGAAACATCATTATTTTACTATATTCAATGAGACAAATATGTACAAAA
>NW_005363095.1:0-509 GCF_000412655.1 Myotis brandtii
GAGCAGTAACACTTACCTTAGCCTCTGCTTCATGTATCCTAAATAATAAATTTATGGTAACAATTTGATTATGTTAGTTTCAGTGTCAAACTGAGCAGTTTTGTGTGTGTATATATACTAGAGGCCCGGTGCATGAAATTCATGTACTGGGGGGAGAGGGGGGCTGTCCCTCAGCCCAGCCTGCACCCTCTCCAATCTGGGACCCCTTGAGGGATGTCCGACTGCTCCTTTAGGCCCAGTGAGATTAGGCCTAAATGGGCAGTCGGACACCCCTCTCACAATCCAGGACTGCTGGCTCCCAACCTCTTGCCTGCCTGCCTGATCACCCCCTAACCACTCCCCTGCCAGCCTGATTGATGCCTAACTGCTCCCCCTGCTGGCCTGGTAATCCCCAACTGCCCTCCCCTGTTGGCCTGGTCATTCCTAACTGTTCTCCCCCGCAGGCCTGGTCCCCCCCCCCAACTGCCCTCCTCTGCAGGCCATCTTGTGGCGGCCATCTTGTGTCCACA
>NW_005363096.1:0-913 GCF_000412655.1 Myotis brandtii
CTCTCACTGACATGGCTGCACATAGAGGTGTTGGATCCGACCCTGTGTGCCCTGCCCTTCTGTGAGCCTCTGAGGTGGACCCAGCTCCCAGGGTGTCCCCAGACAGAGGCAGGAAGGAGGCCCAGGGACAGGCCCTGTCACAGCCCTGCTGGGCATGTGGGTCTCAGAACCTGGTCCCAGGGGACGTGCCCCAACACCTGTCCTGCTGCCCTTGGGGATCCACCTGGATCCTGATAACCTGCTGAAGGGAGTCATGGTCCCACCCACCTCTGCTGTGCCTCCAGCTCCGCAGACACCACCCCATCCTCACCCTCTGTCCTCTGCCGCCCACACTCTCACCCCATGAGGCCTGCACAGGACGTCCCATGTGGATGTGTCTGCCCTTTCCTTCCCCCCTGGTAGGTATACCTTAAATGCACCCTGACTTTACCCCCTCATGCCCATCTCCTGTGCCAGGCCCTCCCTGAGACACCAGGGCCTAGGCCACTCAGGCAACCTGCTGATTCCATGTGAAGTGCCCACATGTGATGTCGGGCCCTGGAGGCCCCACTGTGTTCGGTGGAGACACAGTTGAGCACTGAGCTCAGAGCACCTCCAACAGCTCACATCTGTGCTGAGGGAACCTCCAGGGGCCCGTGAGCTGCAAAGCACCATGGTGGACGAGCCCGAGACCAAGGGGGTCAGAAGGCAGTGAGGGAAGAGCTGGGCCTGGTCATCTATAATGGTGCCAACATCTCACTGACCAGAGCCCAGGTACACATGAGTTCTGTGAATCCTAAAAGTGCAGGGACGACTGGGACTGCATGGCTCAAAGGTTGAGTGATGACCCATCAACCAGTTGGTCACTGTTGGATACCCAGTCAGTGCATATGTCCGGGATGCAGGCAATATCCCCAGTGTGGGGCATGCAGGG
>NW_005363097.1:0-571 GCF_000412655.1 Myotis brandtii
GAACTGTCCCTGTCTTTTTTGTTCAGAATTGTTCTGGTGTGTTATCTCCTCCATCTTCTTGGATGCATTATTTGTTTGACCAGAGTTCCTTTTGTGGTATTTTTGTTTGTTTGTTTTTCAGTAAGGATCTTAGAACTCACATACAACTGATAAACGTGGTGATGCAGATAGCTTGTGTTGCGGGGAGGGAGGAACATATTTCCCCAGGGATAGTATGTTTATCAGGAGCACTTTTAGTGCCCCGGGGTCTTCTTAGTGAATGATCTTGTGTCCACAAGTTCTTAAGCTCTATCCTTGGGGGCAAGGGCCAGAGTCAGCTGATCCCTCTCTCTCACTTCTTCCTCTGCTGGCCTGTTTGGATCCCTTCAGACTTTGCTTCACTTTGCCTCCAAGCACTATGCTAGATTTCTAACATGGATTATACTGATTAATCTTCTTTTGCACTGGCAACAATTTCTAGCCTCACCCCATGGCAAACAAGAGGAAATGAAGGTTCACGGAAGTTAAATAATGTTCTTCAACTAGTAAGCAGAAAGGTTAAAGTTTGAACCCAGATAGGCAGTCTAATCCC
>NW_005363098.1:0-49173 GCF_000412655.1 Myotis brandtii
GATAGGGATAGGGATAAGGATAGGGATGGGGATAGGGATAGGGCTGCTAGGTCATGGCCTCTAGCAGCATCAGATCTGAGCCTAGCTGTGCATCCCGTGGAAGGTGGGGGTGGAGGCTCCAGGGAGTCTTGAAGGAAGTCAGGCCAGGGCTGGGGGAAGGAACCTTCCAGGCTCACAGAGAGGCCCAGGGGCCTGACTCTCCTGATCTCGCCCCAACATCCCCTCCCCAGGGGCGTCAGTACATCTTCTGACGACTGGGTAGAATGGCCTCTTTGATGAAGGAGAAGACAACCAGGATCCCTAAGCGTTTGCCCCGCTTGCCTTTGGTGAAGTAATTGGAGACCACGTCATCTCCTGGCTGCACGGTGGAGGGCAGGACGTTCTCCCCAGCCGACAGTGACACGAAGAACGCAAACGGGATGATCCACAACAGAAAGTGAAATAGGCCAGGACCTCTGAGAAAGGATAATATTCCTCCGCAAAAAAAAAAACTGAAATGCTAGGATGATATTCCTCCGCAAAATCTGTCACACTAGTCCTCATGACAGGATGAAGTTAGGCGAGGTCAGCATGATGAAGGGGAAGGTCTGCAGGAGGCCAAAGTAGACGAGGTTGGTGAAGAGGCCCACGCCAATCATGCAGGTGGGGAAGCGCTCAAAATCGTAGAGGCCAATCGGCACAGCTGTGGAGAACCAGATCATGTATTTGATGATCCTGCTGGTGGCCACTGTGTACCCTTCTATCAGTTCCGCCAGGTAATAGAGTCCGGCCGCGACGGCCAGCGTGATGGACACCTGGATGAAGAGCGACAGCCAGCTCAGCACGTACATGAACCACATGGCGCCCCGCCCTGACCGCCGGGAGGGTCCTGCACCGTTGGGCTTGGACTACAGGGAGCCCCTGCCACCGCTATGCGCTGCCGCGGAGAGGAGCCGGGCTTTTTATTATTATTATTATTCTCACATATGTTTGACCTTCATCACTCTCTCTCACCCTCTGTCACTCTTTCCCTGTGCTTTATGAGGAAACAGCAAGAAGGCAGCCCTCTGAAGCCAGAAGAGAGCTCTCCCCAGCACCTGAGCATGCTGGTGCCCTAATCTTGGACTGCCAGCCTCCAGAACTGTGAGAAGATAAATTTCTATTTAAACCACCAGTCTGTGGTATTTTATTATGGCAGCCTGATCTAAGACAACTTGTCAAGATCCATAAGGTAAGAATCACTTGCATCTCTACCAATCAAAATTAACATTTAGGTCTATAGACAAGAGTGACTTGGCATTGCTATCAGTTTTCTACAACTTACAGAGTTGCAAAATAGCCCAAAGATGATGAAAGGACATAGAAAATTGCACTAGACAGGATACCTAGTAATCCTTCCTGGCAATTTCAAGCTCTCTCATAAGTTTCCCTGACATATCTAAACAACCATCTATAAGATAATTGCCCTGAAGTTACTCCAGAGGAGACCTGCTGTCACCTCTTTTGATTAAATCTTTTTTATTCAAGCATAGGCAACTTTTGTTTGTCTTTATTACAAGTGCAATCCAAGTTCGTACCAACCAAAAGGAACACTAGGGAGTCAGAGCCACAAAGATGTCATCTTAGCACCCAACTTGGTCCTCACTAGCAAACTCTGGAACCCTCATGCCCTTCCTATTTTGTTAAGGGATCCAGGCTGCAGCGTTGTATAAGCTCTGCTATAAATGGTTGTTCTCATCATGGCTAATTCAAGGCTTCAGATCCCCTTAAGTTTTTACCTTGTAGTTCCCTGGACACCACTGATCTCCTTGGCCTCAGCCACTACTATGTGACACCTTACTGAGGTCACCCATAATGTCATGTGAAGCTGCTTATTCTACTCTCCCAGTCACTCACTGACAAACAAAAAGGAACAAATGAAAGTGAAAAGAGTTATCATTTATTGAGCTCCTACTATGTGCCAAGCCTTTAGGTAGTATTCATTCTTTAAACTTGTGACATTTTTGTTTCTGCTTTGGCAGTTAAAAGTAAATTGTACCTCCCCTAAAAGAATGTGCCCCAAATAAAATTAATTTCACATTTTTAAAATTTTTTAGTATCTCATACCTCATCCATATCTAAATTTTCCCAGTTGTCCCAAAAAAATGTCCTTTGCAGTTGGTCTATAAACCAGGATCCAATCCAGGACAGTGCAACTAGTGGTCATGTTCCTTTAAGTCTTAATCTAGAAAAAGATCCCTCTTCATTGACTTCTTGTTGAAGAGGCAGGACTAGTTCTATAAAATGTCCTTCTTTCTGGATTTGAATACTGCTTCCTCATGGTATTTATTTAACTTGTGTATCTATCTCCTATATTTCCTCAAAATTAGGATAGCTATAGATTTGATTCAAGTTCAATATTTTTGTCCAGATGGAATATATAATCAGAGGATTAATATCTGCTTGCCCAATAATTAGTGATGCTTAGATTCACTGATTTTTCGGCCCTCCAATGAGGCCACCAGCAGTTTACAAGACTTGGAGCTACATTAAGCCTTAAGATTATTTTGATGAAATAACCACCAACACACTTCAGAATCCTCAACAACCCATCTACAAATTATTATTTTGGAATACTTCCTTTTGAAAACAAACTGCCTATAGTAAATTTTAATTAAAAATGGACCTTCAACTAACGGGATTGCTTTTTCCCCTCCAGGCCAGTGTTGGTTGCTGCCAACAGCGAGTGGGCCACGGCACAGCCCAATGTGAAGGCTGCAGTGACGGGGTCAGGCCTCTGATGTACATTTACCCAGTTTCTCCACTTTTCCTCTCACAGCCTTTCCTTATCTTTGTGGTTCTCCTCTGAACCCTTCGTGTTTCATTTCCCCCAGGGATCCCTAAAGTGAACACAACATTCCTAGCACATACTCTGAGACTCTGATCCTTTACTGCATTTCAAGTTTGAGGATCTGTGGAATTAGCAATTATAAAATGGACTTGAAAATTTGAATCAAGAAACTTAAATTCATAAGAAAATTCACTCCAAGGTTGGTTTTTAAGTGCCATCTTGAGTACTTTATTTTCAGTAGTTATCATTCAGGAAATCAATAATGATAATATGATGCTGAGAAAAGTAATTCTAACTACCATTACAGTAATGCTTAATGAGCTGCTGGAACCAGAAGTCAAAGAAAGTATTCCTGAAACCCAGAAGACCTGCAAATCTGTATCCAACCCACGTTCCAAGGAAAAGAAATAACCTTTGGAAGTCAAATTGAGAAGTGTAGTCAAATTAATTGATTATATGTTCATTAACTGTACAAAGCAGGGACTTAATCTGAATGTCAGGAAGAATTATCTTTATTGTGGCAAAATACATATAATATAAATTTATCATTTTAATCATTTTCAAGTGTACAGTTCTGGTATTAAGTACATTCACAATGTTGTGCAACCATCACCACAATCTACCTCCAAAACTGTTTCACCATCCCAAACTGAAACTCAAACACATTAAACAATAAATCCTCGCCAAAACCGGTTTGGCTCAGTGGATAGAGCGTCCGCCTGCGGACTGAAGGGTCCCGGGTTCGATTCTGGTCAAGGGCATGTACCTGGGTTGCGGGCACATCCCCAGTGGGAGATGTGCAGGAGGCGGCTGATTGATGTTTCTCTCTCATCGATGTTTCTAACTCTCTCCCTTCCTCTCCCTTCCTCTCTGTAACAACTCAATAAAATATATTTTTTTAAAAAAAATAAAAATAAATAAATCCTCATTCCTCCCTCTCCCCAACCCCTGGTGACCACCATGCTCCTTTCTGTCTGCATGATTTTGACTACTACTCTAAGTACTTCTTATAAGCAGGATCATAAGTATCTGTCCTTCTGCATCTGGCTTATTTCACTTAATATAATGTCTTTGAGTTTCATCTATGTTGTAGCTTATGTCAGAATTTCATTCCTTTTTAGGGATAAATAAACATTTTGTTTACCGAACCATCCATACATGGACATTTGAGTTGTTTGCAACCTTTTGGCTCTTGTGAACAATGCTGTTATGAACATGGGTGTACAAATATCTGTTTGAGCCCCTGCTTTCAGTTATTTTGGGTATATATCCAGAAGTGGAATTGTTGGGTCATAGAGTAATTTTTAAGTTTAAATTTTGGGAAACTGTTATACTGTTTTCCATGACTACTGCCCTATCTTACATTTCCATCAGCACAAGGGTTCCAGTTTCTCCACATCCTTGTCAACACCAGTTCTTTTCAGCTTTTTAATAATAGCCACCCTAGTGGGTATGAAGGAAGAATTTTTAATAACTAGATCTGCACTACAGTGGACCGAGCTGTCCAGGAGACAGGGACTGATGGATATGCTCTATCAAAGACTGGATAGACTGACATGTTCACTAGTGCAAGTTGTGCACTGTCCAAATATATCTGATCACAGGGTGAGTAGGGGCTGAATCCAGCACACGTTTCACATGCCAAGGTACAAACCCAGGTGTAGAGCTGCCCCTTCTTGGAGGAAGCAATAACTTGTCAGGTTCAGAGAAGCATCAATCAGAACGTCAAACCTCAGAGGGAAGGTAGGGGAGAGATCAACCAAAAGACTTGTATGTATGCATATGAACCTAACCAATGGACACGGACACCAGGGGGGTGAGGGCATGAGCCGGGGTGGGGGGTGGGGGGCAATGGGAGGATAAGGACACATATGTAATACCTTCATCAATAAAGAAAAATAAATGTTGTCAGCTGACCGGGTCATGTGCTCCAAGGGGCACCATTTTCATTTTTTAATGCAAATTAAGGCACTTATAAAAGCTACTGGTTATCCTGGCTGACTGACTGATTCCTCATCATGGGGATACTGTAATACAATAGATTAGTAATGAGTCCAATTGGTAGATGACTATTAAGGCCCCTTTCAATGGTGATACTCTGTGGATCTCTTTGATGGTTGTACAAAATGCCCCCCAAATTATTTGACACTGTGCACTGACAGTGGAATCGATATCCTCTCACCTTGCATCTGGGATCTGTGACTGTTTGGCTATAGAATTCTGCAGAAGTAACCCTGTACCAGTTTCCAGGCCCAGACCTTAAGAAACTAGCAGCTCCCACTTCCTTCTCCTGGAACACTCCTTCTTGGAACCTAGCCACCATGCTCTGAGGAAGCCTAAACCACTTTGTAGAGAGACGCCCATCACCAAGTAGGTGAACTATCTTGGAAGTGAAGCCTCCAGCCCCAGCAAAGATGAGCTGTCCTAGCCAAGACCCACCCAAATTGCAGACTGATGAGTAAAGTGGCCACTACCGGTTTAGGGTGATTTTCTTTAGTTACAGTAGATAATCAGAACAGTCTGTAATATAATGTGACCATCCAGTCCTCCACATACACATTTCCACAATAAGTCTCACACCAACAGTGAACGAAAGAACTCTGAGGCAAGGCCTTCTCTAAGGAGCCCTCAATTTTTTCTCACATGTCACAGGCAATGGCCTTTGTCTCTCATTTCCTCTCCCACTGCCTAATTTAGGATAAACTCACTATCATATAAAGATGCTAAGATCCATCTTCTGCAGCATCTGCACCCTCACTGTTTGGATTTCCAGAGGAATCATAGGTTTCTCTGAGCCACACACTGGACCCTCCATAGACTTTCCAGGGCTCCTGCTTTGTCCTGGGCTAGTAGCCTTTGGGTGCTGGCTTCAAGAGACAAGACAGAAGCAAAAGGTACTTGATCCAGTAAAATACAGTCCAAGTGGGCTCTTCAACCTGCTCTGAGTTTAAGAGGGAGCATATGCCAAGCAAAGGGGCAGGGAAAGCAGAGGAGCAGCCGAGCTTGGACCCTAGCTGCCTCTGTCTGCAGTGGCTCCACCACCGATAAAATCTGCCTGCATTTCCCAGGAAGGGAATGGGTTTCTCTGCTTGCCTTCCTCGAGTCGGGCTTGTGTGATGAACTATCCTCCTTCCTGGATTATCACTCTCCACGCCCCCACGCCCCCCCCCCCCTCTTCATTTCAGGAAGGAAATAGTTAAAACAAGACTCCTGCCCTGCAGGGCCTGGGAGGGGGCGGCTCTGTGCTTTATAGTGGCTGCCTCTAAGGAGGGCTGGAAGCTTAGGACGTTCTTTCTGTCCTAGAGTAAAGCAGAAGGTCGGGGAGATTTTGGAGAAGGGGAGGACAGACAGTCGGGGGGCGTGTGCTCCTCTGGAGTTTCCTTTTTCTTCCAGTCCTTGCGCGCGCAGTCATCCCTGTGGTCTGGCGATTGTGGATCGAGGTGGCGAGGCTCCATCCCCGCTGGTGGCCAGAGGCTGGGGGCTGGGGAGACCTCCGCACAGAAGCGGTGCCCAGGAAGTTTTCCGACGCAGAGGCAGCAGTGCAGCCCGCGCGGGAGCCCAGGACCCAGGCCACCCAATCTCTCCAGCTCTGCTTCTCTCGCCCAGCCGCCCAGCCGCCCAGGTGCCGAGCGGACCGGGGCAGCCGTCTGCGCCCGCCTAGCTCCACGGTCGGTGCAACTCTTTCCTCTCGGGGACCCGCCAGGGGTGGGGGAGATGTCGCCTGAGCCCCTCGGTTGGGAGGAGAGGGAGCAGGCATCAATTCCGCCCGGCGCCCTGCACCTTGGGCCACCCTCCCACAAGGTCTAGGGGTGCGTGGTGGCGCCGGCGCCTTCCTAGGAGGGGCTCTTTGCGGGCACGTCTGGGGTTTGAGGAACTGATTGAAAGCCCGCTGCCTACCCAGGTGGGATTCGGATTTTTAGTTAAAGGAAAATATACAGTTCTCCCTGGGTCTCCCTTTTCCCCGGGCACGCAAGAACTTTATGGAACATCACACCCCTGTTGCAAGCTCCAAAGCCTACTTGTGAGAGGTGTCCCGCAGCCTTTTCTTAACTCGCCTGCTTCTGCTCCCTGCACACCCGGGGTTGTCAAGGGCAGCCAAGGGCACTCGGTGTGCGGGACACATGTTTTGGAAAACCCCCGGGGCAGCTGGTTTGGAAACCTGCCTGTGGATGTCTGGGCGTTTGGTTCTATGCTGTCCTTTAAAGGCCACTTGTTGCCTTTCACGTGCAGAAAACTAGGGCTGTTTCTAGATAATCATCCTCTGTTTACACCATCCTAATGGCGTTCCGGATAGAGCTGGCGGCGGAGAGGGGTGGGTGGGAGGCAAATTAAAGTCAGACATTGTCAGCAAGGACAGTTGCTGACATCTTACCCAGCGAGCAAAACGCACAGAGAACTTGTAGAAAGTACCTAGTTTTTTGTTTTTCCTCTTGTAGATAGTCATGGCTTCCCTCGATCCCCGCCTCCCCCTCCCCAATACCTTCTGTTTTAAGTGGCAACTAATTGGGAAACATCTTGACAATCATTTCATGTAACTACCTGCTCTGAACTCAGACCATTTAGGTAAGGTTGGAATTTCCAAATTACTAATTACAGTACAGGTCCACTTTGATCCTGAGAATCAGAGATGTTAAATGGTTAAAGTGTAAGCATAAGGGTCCAGTCCTCTTTCTTAATAATAACTTTTGAACTTAAGCGAATTCTTAGACCCCAAACAGAAGAATGCTGAATGTATAAACCATGTCCCTGAGGTCTGAACCTCAGATGCTTCACTAGAGCTATGACTGGGTATGACTGATTATTCCAAGCACAGCACGACTTTGATCCATGGAAATGAGCTACAGGCTCATCCTTGGAGGAACATGCATTTGAAGGAGCTTCTTTTGTGTGGTTTTCTATTTTTCATGCAATATGTGGTATTCACCTGCCTTTGCCAAGTATCCGGTAGCTCCACAGCTTAACATGTAGAGAGCTGATGGAGGCACCATCAGAAGTGATTTCTGTGGTGGTGTCATTGTTGCAGGGGAAGGAAAGTGGTTTTAATAGTAGCTAGCTCACACTTTGATAAGAACCCACAGCCTTGGCCTCCTTAGCTCCTGCTATAATCAGCTGACCAAGCAGACCAGCAAGCTAGTGTTCAAACACTAGTGGCACCTTTTGTGGGTGGCGGAATACGTTAGCCAGGTCAGTTTACTAAATATCCTCTAACAGACTCTAATGGGCAGGGAGTCATTCCATTACTGAGAAAAGCCTTCTCTCTCTTAGTTTTAATAAAACCATTAATGAAGGTTCCATTCTGATTGGGAAACTGGGAGGAGGCTTTAGTCATTAAACAGCAACAAGATATTGAAGGATTTTTTTCCTCCCTTCTCTGATCTGAAGAGGATGACAGTATGCTTTGTTCTCAGAGTCCTGGTCCCCAATGCTGAATGGAAACAGGGTCTGTCAATATTAGGTTAGATACTCACTCCACAATGTAAGAAGCAAGAAAAAAACTGCTTATAAGTCCAGGCAGATTTGATATGTACATAGTATGCCCCTAGCTTAGAAAAATTGATGCTTTTTATCACTTTTTATTATTTATTTTTATAATATCAGACTGAGTCAAGTCCTATAAGCAAAGTAAAGTGAAGCACTCTATCTGCTGAACTGCTTCTTGGCCATGAAAAAGACTCAGTTCCTTATGCATAAAATGGGGATATTGGCCCTGCCCACCTAGAGTTGTTTCTGAGATCTATTTACTTTAGATCTTCTATACAACATGAATAAATCTCATTTCCTCCACATATTGACTACGCTTTATTGATAACTGTCAAAGATAACTCAAAATCCCTAAAAGTGGTTAATTCCAACCATGAATAAACTCAGAAAAAGGACACAATTTTTAAAAATTAAATTTTATGTCATAGACACACGCACCATTGATGGGCATAAATGAACTTAGGGCCTTCATTTTAAAAGATTGTTAAAAACTCACAAGCAAGAAAATACAAAACTATTTAAATGTGAGGAGCCATTTTTGTTTACCTTTGCTTATTGTGTTACCACCAACCCCCCTCATTTTCCCATCTTTTCTTTAAGGATTAAAGTAGAAAAACGTAGACTTCCTGGGCAAGAAAGACCACTTGCTCTACAAAAGTGACTAAAACAAGCAAGCAAACAAACAAATGGTCTTTTGAAAACATCTCACCAACCTCTAAGTCCACTGCTTTACTGAAACTCTGGAGAATTCATTCAAACATTTCAGGTGCTAAGAAGGCATGAGAATGAGAGGCAGTGCAGGCTAGAGGTTAAGAGCTCAACGTTGGATTAACTTGCCTTAGAATCACAGCATTGCCATCCACCACCTGTGCTTTTGACAAGCATCTTGACGTTCCTGAGCCTCTGGTTCCCTACCTTTAGAACGGAAAATGTATCTGCTTCACAGGGTCAGGGAGAGTGTAGATCAGATGGCAACATGCCTATGGAGTGCCCAGCACCGTGACTAGGCATGAGACAGATATCCCTCGGAAAACCAGTGGTGTGCCTGCCTGGGGAAGTCCATTACTCCCAGTTTCACTTGTTGGCAAATATCATGCCGTTAATTTCTCAGGAATGGAAAAAGCCAAAACTCCTGTCAAAAGATGTACTAGTAGATTGTACACATTAATCATCAGGGTTTTCAATAAAAAATAAATATTTTGTCTTTATCAGTTATGCCATGTTTATTTCAAACTAGTAGTAAAATTGTTATGTAGAGATGGTGTTAACCAGAGTTCTGATTTTAAATTAACGTTGTGTAATGCTTTAAATGGCTATCTATGCTGCATTTTATTACCATGTTCATTATTTACCATATGCAAACTAGCACATATTTTGGAATATTGGATTCTTAATTATAGAATTGGTAATCTTATGCCTTAGCACAGCGGTTCTCAACCTGTGGGTCGTGACCCCTTTGGGGGTCAAACGACCCTTTCACATGGGTCGCCTAAGACCATCGGAAAACACATATATAATTACATATTGTTTTTGTGATTAATCACTATGCTTTAATTATGTTCAATTTGTAACAATGAAAATACATCCTGCATATCAGATATTTACAATACGATTTGTAACAGTAGCAAAATTACAGTTATGAAGTAGCAACGAAAATAATTTTATGGTTGGGGGTCACCACAACATGAGGAACTGTATTAAAGGGTCGCGGCATTAGGAAGGTTGAGAACCATTGCCTTAGCACTATATAACTTTCACTCAGCATTTAATGCCTTTTCTTTTCCACTAATAAAATGTATCTCAACTCTCCAAGATTTTTGTAATTCAGGTTCTTAGCAGAGGTATAGTGGATGGAAAACAGCAGCTTTTAAGCTACTTCTTTAAAAAAAAAAAACCTGACATATCCTCATGCGTATTATAATCTAGATATAAGTATAGTTGTGGACAGAGATGAGAGAGAGAGAGAGAGAGAGAGAGAGAGAGAGAGAGAGATATAACTTGCCCTAATAGAGCTTTGCTCTTTTCTGATTTTGTTCTGCTTTGGGGTAAGCTGACATAGATATATCTTATCTAATTACCAAATATATCCTGCTTTTTAACTGGAGCAGTAAATAATCATTGACTGCAGTCTTACTGGCAGCTGGATTTTGTAACCAAAATTATTTTTCTTTTTTTTCTAGGTGGAAAAAAAAAGTGAGGGTGTAAAAGCAACAGAATAAGAGACATTTCCTCAAATTTGCATCAAGATGGAAACCTTTTGCTTCAGGGTGTCCTTTTGGGTGGCACTGGTTGGATGTGTAATTAGTGATAATCCTGAGAGCTACAGCACAAATCTAAGCACTCATATGGACGATTTTACCACTTTTCGTGGGACAGAGCTCAGCTTCCTGGTTACCACTCATCGACCCACTAATTTGGCCCTACCCAGCAATGGCTCAATGCACAACTATTGTCCACAGCGGACTAAGATTACTTCAGCTTTCAAATACATTAACACTGTGATATCTTGTACTATTTTCATCGTGGGAATGGTGGGGAACGCAACTCTGCTCAGAATCATTTACCAGAACAAGTGTATGAGGAACGGACCCAACGCGCTGATAGCCAGCCTTGCCCTTGGAGACCTTATCTATGTGATCATTGATATCCCCATCAATGTATTTAAGGTAGGAAGTAACCACAAATGTATTTGCAAGTTTGAACATATGCTCTGATTCTGCAGTAAGAGAGTTGCTGCACACTTTTCTGACCTTCTGGATTTTAGTCTGTTTTTACTGAGAGCAGTTTCTGCTATCTTACAACTAGTGGCATTTTAAATGTTTATTATTTGTTAAATGTTACACTTAATTTTCTAACTTAATTGTTAACCAAATAGTATTGCAGGAGTGACTCCTCAAAGTGAAGGTCTTTCATGCAGCATCGGCTTCTTATTGCTGAGTGGATAGGCAATTTTGGAGAGATCACTTAATTTTTCTGAGATTTAATTTTCAGGGTGAGACCTACTGAGCCCAAAAAGTGCTCTACATAAATGTATTCAGTTGCAGTTAACCCTTTTAATGTAATGTTCTGCAGAAGCCCAATGTCCACAGTATGGCTTAGAAGGAAAAGCACCGGTTTTATTTTGACTAGATTGATGAGTGAAGCCCACGCACATGCTAGCTTTCTTGGTTATCTGGGTGACTTAGAGATAATAGGATCCACATGATAGCAGGCCCCTGGGGACCTCAGTGACCAGTATTACTAAACTGTTTAAAATAGGCATCAGTTTACCTTTGCTTCTTTCATTTCTTCAGTTTACGTTTAAGGAGTGCCTACTGTGTGCCCGCCCCTGAGCTGGGCAATGGGCTCCAAAGACAAATGAGACAAAGTTAGTGGGAGAGGAGGATAACTCGCCCACTGCTACCATGGTCACCTTGCTTTCAGGATGAGTTAGTACCAAAACAAACTAAAGCCAAAAGGAATTAGATGTTACATATTTGATTTCTGGATGTAAGGGGGAAATTGCTGAAAGAATTCAAATGAACTAAAATTCAAATGAAATCACGATCTATGCCAGATATTCTGGAATGTCTTTATTCTAAGCCCAGAAAAAAACACTTTCTTCAGCCTTTATTTTTTTTCTTCTCTGTATTAGCCATAGAAATGAAACAATTCTGAGCAATCATATTCTGAAATAGGACTTTAAATGGCAAGTTATGTCAACTGAAACACATAGCTTTTAAATAGACCAGTAGCTTTCGGTTTCCAATAGATACACTTAAACTGTGACAAAATTTTATTAATGTACCAGGAAAATCAGTGGGCTAACAATAAAGTTGTAAGCAATGATTACAATTTTCAACACTACAAATAAAAAACATTTCAAAATTCCTTCAATACACTGCAAAATTGGGGAAATTAGGCAACAAATAATATTTTTTTAAAAAATCACATATCATCTCTTTCCACAGAATAGCATGAATACATGTGTTTTCTATTTGAAATTAAAATGGGATTTTAGAACCAAACAATGATGCAAATGAAAATGTGTAATTAATTTAAAAGGTTTAACGTATGCTAGAGAACTTCAATTTTTTTCTTTACAAGGTTATTTTCTCTTTATGAAGTATTATGTGTACTCAACACCCACTTTCTTGTGACATATTTATTTAATCATAGATTTAAAAATGTTGATATGGCTCATTCAAAATTTAACTCTTCAGCAGTCATGGTGTGGAGTAATAAACATTAATTATTCATGTTTATATACAAGTTAACCATATGGCTCAGGAGAATAATTAACCATCTCTGAATTAGTCCCATTTGGCCATGTACAAAGCAGCTTCTTGACAAATTAATATCTGCAATTGCTGGGAAGGGGACTTGCTTGTTGATTTAAGGTGCTACCTGCCAATCAACAGACCAAACTTCATTTCTATTCCATAGTAACATTTTAAGTCAGATCATGTGGACTGTCTTCAAATTTGTTGAAAATCCAAAAAGAAAAAGTCTTTGTTTTACATTCATATAATAATGGATAAAAATTAATACATTCTTATTTGACTATATGGTTCTTACCTCTTGGGAATCTAATATGGTCAGCCCTCTGTATCCACAGTTTCTGCTTAAGCAGACTCAACTGACTACAAATTGAAAATAATCAGAAGAAAAGGCTATGCTGTTGCAGACATGACTATGTAGTTAGGCGTACAATGGTTGTGTCAATGATTAACATATACAGACTTTTCTTCTTGTCATTATTCCCTATATAATCTATATAATAAAAGCCTAAGCAACTGTTAAGCGGAACGACCAGAATGACCAGTTGCTATGATGCGCACTGACCACCAGAAGGCAGATGCTCAACACAGAAGCTGCCCCCTGGTGGTCAGTGCACTCCCATGGGGGAGTGCTGCTCAGCCAGAAGCCAGGCTCATGGCTGGCAAGTGCAGCGGCAGTGGCGGGAGCCTCTCCCACCTACGTGGCAGCACTAAGGAGCTGCGAGCTGAGCAGTAAGGAACAGCTAGCAGACAGGCGGTAAGGAGCAAAGGGTCCCGGACTACGAGAGGGATGTCTGACTGCTGGCTTAGGCCCGCAGCCGGTGGATATTCCCCGAGGGCTCCCAGACTGCGAGAGGGTGCAGGCCGGCTGAAGGCCCCTCCCCGCCCCCCCCCCCAGTGCACAAATTTTGTGTACCGGGCTTCTAGTACAGTATATCAGCTATTTACATTGTATTAGGTATTATAAGTAACCTAGATATGATTTAAAATGTACAGGAGGATGTATGTAGATTATATGCAAATACTATGCCATTTTATATAAGGGACTTGAGCATCCAAGAATTTGGTTATTGGTGGGGTCCTAGAACCAAACGCTGCAGATACTGAGGGATGACTGTACAGTAAAACCTACTGTAGTTTTAAATAATGTAGTCAGTGTGAATGTGGTGCTGTTGCATCACAGGAGTACATTTGTGTAATTTCTATTTTTCTAAAACTCATATAGTGAGTTATTTAACCAACGTTACTTTTAGAAAATAAACCTTTTGGTTTCAACAAAAATACTCTTTAGTCATTTCAATCTTGTACTATTTTCAATCTTGCAGACTGAAAAGAGAAAAGCATTGGAGTGAGCTTAAAATATTGGTGGAGCTATTTCTATTTGCTTCTCTCAGTCTTCTTCTCTAGGTTAGGAGGCCCTAAGATATTGCTGCTTCTCTGACTTCTGACCACAAGAGTCAAGAGAAATCCTTCCAAGCAATGTGAGTGCCAGGTCCTCACGCCTTTGCTCCACAGTTGTCTCCTGTTGTAAGATTCTGATGCTTTGGGGTCTCACATAATGGGCCTGTGACTTCTCTTCAACTATGTTAAACTATCTCTTTACTTCAGGGCAAAGTAGCAGCTGTCCATCTCACTTTACTATTATGCTTAGGTATCCATGAAATGAAAACAATGTGTAGACTTGGAGAACATTCTGTTAAAAGGATGCATGAAGTTTTCCCCCAACCCCCATTAGAAGAATTAGGTTGAAAGAAGAATGTGAAAATATTTGTTATGCTCTTTAAAGAACGATGAGTTTTCAAATCACACAGGTTACTGTGTGTAACAATTCTATCAGTTGCTTTTATACTCAGTTCCAAGGTGTCTCCAGGCAGAGAACATTACCCTGAGTCTCTAGAGCCAGCCTAAGTGGAAGGAGACAATGTGAAGATTGCATCTTTGGGCAAGGGAGACTTGCTGATTAGACTGCAGTAATGTTACAAGTGATTAAGTGTTCCTTCTATTCACATTTTATTCCCTTTCTCTCACTTTGAAAGAGAGTGTACTGAAAATGTTCCATATATGAATGTGATGTAAAACACAACTGAAAAGCAAAGCAGCTGAGCTGTTTCTAATCTGTCATTATTCCGTTCAGGTAGTGCAGAGTAGCTCTGGACAGTCTGTGGGCATGCAAGAGGGGATCACTCCACACAATTTCCAAAAGTTTCCAAAAGATCTCTACATCATCAGAGTTTCTTCCCACCGGCCTATACTGGACTTTGCTTCTATTTATTGATTGAATGTAACTCTGCCCAAAACACCCAGGAGCTCCCATGTTTAGTAGTCAAAGCCCTCCCCACTCTGGACATACTTTACCTACTTCTTAACCACTTCCCAACATGCATGCTCAGCTCTGTTGGAATGCCTTCACTATCCCTAAGTAACATGCTGTGCCCTAAATAACATTCACAGAGTCACCAAATTGCTGCTGCAGAGACCTTTACAGATCCTAAATTGAAAAATGAGTTATGCCTGGAGTTATGTTGCATTGAGAAAAAATAAACCAAAAGCTGGAAAGAAACTCCTCTAACCCTTACCTACACTCACACACGTAGACACGTTATATTAACTGGTGACAAAATCCGACATTCTGAGATAGTAAAATGTAAAGCAGAAGGAACCTAAAAAAGCAAATTAATGCCAGTTACTTTCTTAGTTTTCAAGCATAAAAGGGCCTTGCAAATGGCAATACTGAAGAAAACCTATTACTAAGTTTATCAAAGAATCACTCTATCTAGTTTTTAATTGTTCAAAAAACATAGTATCTCTAATTTCAAGAAAAGACCAAAAAGAACAGGAGGGAGGAAGGGAAATGAGTTAGCAGAACCTTTCAAATTCCCACACTTATAACCTAACTGATAATGAATTCAATTTGTCAAGAAATCACATTATTTTATACCCTGAATTTTCAAGAAATGCAAAAACTTAACCATGTAAACTAATCTATATATAAAATATATACATTCATTACAAAACAATTAAAATATTGTATGTTTTTAGGGACAAAAACATAACCCCCAATTACTTAGTGGCAATATGGATAGAAGTATAGAACTTAATAATTATATTCTTTAATGATTCATAAGATTTTGTGTATGGAGTGTTGTCTATAGCAAGTTGGATTATAATCCTATATAATAAAAGGGTAATATGCAAATTGACCCTAACAGAACGACTGGTCGCTATGACAAGCACTGACCACCAGGGGGCAGACACTCAAAACAGGAGCTGCCCCCTGGTGGTCAGTGTGCTCCCACAGGGAGAGCTCTGCTCCGCCACAAGCCGGGCTGATGGCTGCGAGCTGCGAGCACAGCAGCGGTGGCAGGAGTCTCTCCTGCCTCTGTGGCAGTGCTAAGGATATCCAACTACAGCTTAAGATGTCTGACTGTGGGCTGTCAGAGGGATGTCCACCTGCCAGCTTAGGCCCGATCCCCTGGGGAGCAGGCCTAAGCTGGCAGGTGGACATTCCCCGAGGGGGCCCGGCCTGTGAGAGGGTGCAGGCCGGGCTGAGGGACCCCCCCGAGTGCACAAATTTTCATGCATTGAGCCTCTAGTTTTGAATAAAGTAGAAACCCTAAAAGTGATGTTTGTGCATGGGTGGGCCAGGGCTTATTGTGCCAAGCTCATCCATATGTGCACGCAGACAGTCCCATAAACTACTGTACCTTGGCCTATTTACATAAAAACAGGAATGTGGGAAAATACAAGTGAGAAAAGTAGAGTGGAGAAGATTAAAATGGTGGTCATGGGAAGAATGAAGAAGCTGAGTCCAATGACTCAGCATAGAAATCTCTGACATGCATAGTGGGGAGTTGGAACCAGAGATAATACTGTAGGTGATTACTGTCTTCATTGAAACACAGAGGGTACAGCAGATCTGAGAAAATAGGTTAAAGAGCCAGTGAGAGCATCCAGTAACTGACTGTTGATTACTAATTGGGTCTAATCTAAGCAACCACCTCTTGTTGAGGGCAACAATGAAAAACAAACTAATATAATTTCTGTATGAAATGATCAGGAATGTTCTGCAATGGAAAGTCAAGGCTCCCAATATGTCACTCTGGCAGAAGATCTGAGAAATGTGGAAACCAGAGATGTTCACACCAAGCCAGTTATCTCCATATTCACACAGCCTTTGACATCTTGTACAACTGGGATCCATCCTGTCAGGGCAGCCATACAAAAGTTGTTTCTCAACACATCAAATCATCAAGACAATTTCTGTCTCAAAAGCAAATTGCCACAACTTATAGATTTTATGCTTCAAACGCAATAGCTGTTCAATATATGCTTAGAATTTGATTAGAGCCTTAGCTGTTAAAATCAACTTCTAATCAGATTCCTCTGAGACCTTCAAATTAAAATAATGATAATGTTGATAATTTCTCAGAGGAATTCTTCATTTATGGACAAGGCACGGGATATTATCTGTGGTCTGCACATGCTAGTCTCCCAAGTTGATCAAATTACCAATGAATTGCATATGTGATAAGGATATTGTCTAACCCTTTTACTCATCATCAAGCAAATAAAAGCAAACCTTTCTCTTGTACTCCAGTAATAATAATAGTGCAAAATTAGGTATAGAAACTCTATCCCTGAATTTTAAGACAGAAAATGTGTCCCTTTACCAAGATTTCTGCCCCTTGATACAACGCCTCCCAGCTAGTTTTCCTTGTATGTAGCTCTGGCTCTGCCTCCTTCCAGGTGCCTCTCTCTTTATGTTTTTCTTCTGCCTCTACCTACTCCAGCTAATCTGCTCCATCTGAGAATGCCATGAACCTTCTACCTAAAATATTTCTCCCTGATGCCTCCTCTGGCTTACTCCACTTTGTTCTTCAGATCTCAGCTTAAACATCTCTTTGTCTGGCAAATATCCATGACCAGCCTAGGTTAGTGCCTTTATCCTGTGCTCCCAGGGCACCCTCTGTTAACCCTGTAATAGCATGTAACACACACTCTATTGTATTTGCCAATTCACTTGCCTGTCTGACCCACTAGACCGAAAGTTCCTTGAGGCAAGCTGCCATCATTCTCATTTATCACTGTGTCTCCTGCATCTAACACTGAGCCCAGCTTTAAAAATATTTGATGAATGAGTCAAATAAGAAAATGTACTGTCGTTGCCTCTATAAGAATGGTTTTCTCACACGCAATTCCAGATCTAAAGGCAAACCTGCTGTTCTAATTTACTGAATTTCTACTTTTTCCTTCAAACCAGGAATGTCTCAGCGTCCATAAATGCACAAGCAAAGCAGAGCAGCACATAACAACAGGATCGCTTTCCCCCCTTCCCTTTGTCTCTGGAGGTCAAGAGTTCTTTTCCTATGGTTCAGGCATTGTGTCGTATAATTTCCTCTCTCTCTGTAAAGATAACCAAGCCAAAGGTTCTTTCCAGGATTTCTGTGCAATATACATTCTTTGGGTGTAGTTGCAATTGTGGTTTGATTGAAATATTAATCCTACAAGTGGTGTGGAATATGAAAATGAACACTCATAGCACAAAAGATTTTGTTCTTTAGAGAATAGGAAACAGTTGATTTTCTGCCATTGCTAAGACGTGCACCGCAAAACATTATGCTAACCAGGTGATTTAAGAATATATGTACATATCAAATGCCAGAGTGATAAATTTATTACCCAATTTGCTGTTAGAAGGAAGTTGCTGTCTGGAAAGGCTTCAGAACCCTCTCCAACTCTACCTCCCCTTCTGACTTTTCGTTTCCTGTGTCTGGGAACCTCATTGCTTGCTCTCATGGTTATGTGAAGTAATTATTCTCATGTGAGGTTACTCTGCTAACCCTCAGCATTTGGCTCATAGCGCAGTTATACCATTTCTGGTGGGGGATGGAAACAGTCCATAACTGCAAGCTTGTTTCCCATGGCTGAGGAGGGAGAGATGGTTTTAGTCCTGTTCTCGTTAGGAAGGTGTTGAGATGGGAAAAAATAAATAAATAAAAGCATCATTCCTGATGATTTTCCTCCATCAAACAGTTCAGCTCATGAAAGAGTTTGTTGTACTCTACATTTAACATAATACAGTGATGGGTAAAGTTTTACTGGGAGACAGGAATTTTCACATGGTACACAGTGCGTGTGGGAGTGCTGCACTGATTCCAGCATTCTGATCAATTAAAGCAGATGTTCTGGCTCTTCTATGCTGAAATATTTCTATAGTGTCTTCATCTTATGAGTTGCCAGGATGTGAGTGTTATTTGTTTATTATCATACAAAGTTTACACAGTTAGTTTGAAGAGTGTGCGAACTAAAATGAAGAGGATGGGGAATCAAGTTTACTGTCTCTGGAATTGATTCTAAGACTATAGAGCAGTTAAATAAGGGATGTTCTAAGAAATTCTGTCAAAGTAAATTTGGTAGACTTCCAGAAATTCTACAACTGCCTTCTAGATCATATACTCCTGGGAGTTTTCTATAGCTACAATTTTATTTTTAACAAGGTCTAGTTTTTCTTGGGAAAACTTTCCTATGTTATAAAATTAATAGTTAAATTCAATAATAGAACTGAACGTAAGTATCATTTGGTGTTAATTTTTGGTAACCTTATTTTTAAATTTAAACATTAAAATGTTATAAAACCACATACTATAAAATGTTTATTTAAATTTGGAAAGTTTGAAGCCCCCAATGTTCCTGGACTCTGGAAGCAAAAATCAAGAGTGCCCTCAGAAAGACTTAATATTATTTTTTTAATGTGTAATTTGGAGGTCACCTTTTAGAATTTAAACATCTTTAGGAGTTTTACTGACAATTTTTGCCATCACAACTTTTAAAACAACTTACTTGGAGACTAGTATCAATAATGAGAGCTAGTCAAATTATGCTTCTCAGAACATCCTAAACCTGCAAGTTCTATTGTTTTAGATCAAATTTTATACTAAAAGGTAATGGGGATGGAAACTAGTTGGCCATTTGATTTCTCAGTCACATCAGGTCTTTCCTGTCTACATGTTCTTCATTTATTCATTAAAAAAATATATACCAGTCATTGGAGAAATAGCAGTAAATAGAAGCCAGACAAGCATCCTTGCCCTCATAGAAGAAAAAGATAATAAGCTAGTTAAATAAATATACATATATATGGTGCCCCAAAAATGTATATACACTTTGAATGATTATAAAGTCAGGGTTTATTAACATACAGTTCATTTTCAAAATTTAAAAGAATCTACACAAATGAATAATTTTTTGGTCAACACTTATATTCAAACTGATGACCATTCTGGCCCAGGCATTACTGATACTGTGAAGCAATGGAATCACAAACATCAAGAATCATTTCGTTCAGTATTTGTGTGCCCTCAATTCGTCAACTGTTGCCAGTTTTGTACCATAAACTTTACCTTTTATGTATCCCCATAAAAAAAAAGTCTAGTGGATAAATTTTCTTTGTTCAAAGCTTAGTCTGGCTTCACCCATTATTTCAAATCAGCTAAACCTGAAAAGGAGTGAAAATTAAGTGAGTTCTCAGCTGTTAAAGGGTGCATACATTTTGGGAGGATACCCGGTGTCCCAAAAAAATGTTTATACACTTTAAATAATTATAAAGGCAGTGCTTGTACTCAATTGAGTTTTCAAATTTCCAGTAGCATTTTAGGATGAATTTCCTTTGTTCAAAGCTTAGTCTGGCTGAAAATTAAGAAACATCATTTGAGTTATCAACTGTTAAAGTGTGTATACATGTCTTTGGTACATCCTGCAACATATAAGATAAGTGCTAAGAATAAAAGTAAATTGGAGAAGGAGGGAGAGGATATTAATCTAAGAGTGGGTGGCTGAAAAAGTGGCAATACAAAGTGGCAGTTGAATAAAAACGAAAGAGAGGAAGGGCAAACCATGCCACTGTCTAAGTAAGAGCCCTCCAGTGGAGCAAACTGGGAAGGCTCTGGGGCGAGACTTGCCTGGAGGCTAGAGGAACAGCAAGGAGGCCATGGCAACTACATGGAAGGAGAGAGCAGAGGTCACAGGAATATGGGGTTGGGCAGGAGATGGGGGAAGCAGAATACATAGGGCCCAATAATAGGGTGACTATATAAGTTATTGTCCAACCCAGGATATTTATGAGAGTAAAAGGAGACACTATCAATAATTACATCTGGACTGTATGCAGAAACGAAGACTGTCCTGCATAAACCAGGAAGTATGATCAGCCTACCAATACATCTTTATAAAGCCTTTATCTATTTTCTCTGGAAGCTTTTATTTATTGTTTGATTGATTGATTGATTGATTTGAGAAAGAGAGGAAGGGAGAGAAAGACAAACATTAATGTGAGAGAGAAACATCAATTGGTTGCCTCCCCTACGAGCCCTGATTGGGGGTTGAACTCCCAACCTAAGTACATGCCGTGACCAGAAATCAAACCTTCAACCTTTTGGTGTACGGGAGGTTGCTCCAAACAACTGAGCCACACAGCCAGGGTGAGATAGGAAGCTTTTAGATGATCTCATTTAAATTTAACAAGAACATAATGGCTACTATGTTGAAAAAACATTTTTAAGTTAATAAGGGAAAATATGCAATATTAAAATGTTATTTATACCCTAACCCAGTGGTCGGCAAACTGCGGCTCGCGAGCCACATGCGGCTCTTTGGCCCCGTGGCATGGGCCACGAAGTTTCAATCGCATTGTAAGTGCGCATCTGCACGTGGTATTTTGTGGAAGACCCACACTCAAGGGGCCAGTTTGGCGACCACTGCCCTAACCGGTTTAGTTCAGTGGCTAGAGCGCCAGCCTGCAGACTGAAGGGTCCCAGGTTTGATTCCAGTCAAGGTCACATGCCAGGTTGCGGACTCGATCCCCAGTAGGGGGCATGCAGGAGGCAGCCAATCAATGATTCTCTCTCATCATTGATGTTTCTCTCTCTCCCTCTCCCTTCCTCTCTGAAATCAGTAAAAATACATTTTTAAAAATGTTATTTATACCAATATATAACATAAGAATAATATTACCTAAAGCTTAATTAGTGTTTACTCTGTGCCAGGCTAACTCATTTGATCCTCAAAACAAACCTATGATTCACTAGTATTGCCTGAATTCCAAAAATAAAGAAACTGAGGATGGATTTAAGGATTTATTTAAGGTTACACAGCAAGTGGTAGAGCCAGGATTTGAATCCATTCTGATGTCAGAGGCCATGCTATTAGCTAAGCTGCCACTCTGCTTCTCTCCCATATACCTACCTCATAAGGCAAACTTCATAGTTATCAAAATGGCATCTCTAGTACAGAAGTATATTTTCAGAATGATCAATGATGAATGTCATCCCCCTTTTCTCTCCTCCATAAATCTAACAGTTTCTTTAGTCACTTATTTAAAACAGAAGTAAGCTATTATAAGGAAAATGTGTATGAAACAAAGATTGTCTTCGAAAATAGCATGCATGTTGTAAGTCTTGCAGATTTGCATTGGAACATCTGGTAAACAGATTTTTGTATTCTATACTCATTGTCATGTTGGTGAGGCCAACTGACAGAAGGGAGCCAGAAAATAAAAAAATAAACTGAAAGGAAAGAGTGAGTTCTTTGATGGACCAATTGCCCTAGACACATACATCTGCTCAGAGGAACATTTTTTATCAAACTGGTGTCCTCCCCTAGTCACTGGAAAGGACAGTATGGACATGATCCAGAAAATGAGTGTCTATGGCTAGTCCATATTTTCAATTGGGGTTGAAACATCAGAGTTTACTGAAAAAACTAAAGGTTACATTGCTAGACCTGCCTTCCTAGGTTTATAACTGCACAGGAGTTAAAACGGGAATGCGAAAGCATAAACAGATGACATTTGAGAATATGTCTCAACTGATTTTTTAAAATATATTTTTATTTATTTCAGAGAGGGAGAGAGAGAAACATCAATGATGAGAGAGAATCATTTATCGGCTGCCTCCTGCACAACCCCCCACTGGGGATCAAGACTGCAACCCGAGTATGTGCCCTTGACCCGAATCGAACCCAGGACCCTGCAGTCCTCAGGCTAATGCTCTATCCACTGAGCCAAACCAGCTGGGGCTCAACTGATATTTTAAAAGAAACTAGAAATCCTCAAATTTTAAAAATTTACATATCAAATATACTTTTTTGTGAAATGATACCATAAAATCCAAAACAATTTGAATAAGGAACTTTATTAATAGACTTAACTTTAAAAGCAAACAATAAAGCAATTCTGCAGACTGTCTGTACAAAATAAAACAAACAAACAAAAAACTCTGACCACTGTGAACTTTTAGCTTAGTTTCACAAAATAAATATGTCTTGGTGTCATTTATGTCATAAATGTTTTGTTTCTTTGCATCTTTCCATTGTTTCCACTAATTTTATTTTCTTATATTCTCAAATCAATAAACATGATACATCAAATAAATAAATTGAAAGGCAAAAAATCACATAATCATCAATAGACACAGAAAAGGCATTCGACAAAATCCAACACTCATTTTTGATACAAACTCTCAGCAAAGTGGGAAAAAAGGGATCATACCTCAACATAATAAAGGCCATATATGACAAACCTATAGCCAACAATATACTCAATAAGCAAAAACTAAAACCATTTTCCCTAAGAACAGGAACAAGACACGGATGCCCACTTTCACTACTCTTATTCAACCTAGCACTGGAAGTCTTAGCCAAACGATCAGACAAGAAGAAAACATAAAAGGCATCCAAGTTGGAAAGAAGAAAGTAAAACTGTCATCATTTGCAGATGACATGATATTATACATAGGAAACCCTAAAGACTCCACAAAAAAACTACTAGATTTAATAAATGAATTCAGCAATGTAGCAGGATACAAAAATAATACCCAGAAATTGATGACATTTTTATACACCAATAATGAATTCTCAGAAAGAGAAAATTAAAAACAAAAACAAAAAACAATCCCGTCCTAGCTGGTTTGGCTCAGTGGATAGAGCATCAGCCTGCAGACCAAAGAGTCCCGGGTTTGATTCCAGTCAAGGGCACGAACCTTGGTTGCAGGCTCCTTCTCGGCCTGGGACCTAGTCAGGACTCGTGCAGGAGGCAACCAATCGATGTGTGTCTCTCACATCAATGTTTCTCGCTCTGTCTTTCCCTCTCTCCTACTCTCCCTAAAAATCAATGGAAAAATATCCTTGGGTGAGGATTAACAAAATAAATAAGTAAATATACAACCCCATTTACCATTGCAACAACAATAATAACATTAAGATACTTAAGAATAAACTTATCCAAGAAGGTAAAAGACCTGTACTCGGAAAACTACAGGATGTTGAAAAAAGAAACAGAAGAAGAATATGAACAAGTGGAAGAATATACTGTATTCATGGATTGGTAGAATTAACATCATTAAAATATCCATACTATCCAAAGCAATCTATAGATTCAATGCAATCCCTATTAAAATAATCATTGTGGCCCAAACCGGTTTGGCTCAGTGGATAGAGCGTCGGCCTGCAGACTCAAGGGTCCCAGGTTCGATTCCGGTCAAGGGCATGTACCTTGGTTGCAGGCACATCCCCAGTGGGGAGTGTGCAGGAGGCAGCTGATCGATGTTTCTATCTCTCTATCCCTCTCCCTTTCTCTCTGTAAAAAATCAATAAAATATATATTTTTAAAAAATAATCATTGTGGTTTTCATTTGCATTCCCTTAATGATATTCCCCTATGGATTTTTAATTTCCATGTTCTTAGCTATTTGTGTATCTACTTTGGTGAACTGTCTATTTAAATCTTTTAGCCTTTATATTTCTCAATTGTGGGGGTTCTTTTTTTAATATATTTTTATTGATTTCAGAGAGGAAGGGTAAGGGAGAGAGAGATAGAACCATCAATAATGAGAGAGAATCATTGATCAGCTGCCTCCTGCATGCCCCACGCTGGGGATCAAGCCACAACCTGGGCATGTGCTCTCACTGGGAATCACACTGTGACCTCCTGGTTCACAGGTCGATGCTCAACCACTGAGCCATGCCTGCTGGGCTGTGGGGGTTCTTTAGGTATTTTGGACAAAAATTCTTCATCAGATATATAATTTGCAAATATTTTTTCCACTCTGGCTTTTCATTTTCTTAATGGTGTGTTTTTAAAGAGCAAAAGTTCTTAATTTTGATTAAATCCCATTTATCAAACTTTTCTTTTATGGATCATGTTGCTGGTATCATATTTATGAAATCTTTGCCAAATCAAGATTACTCAAAAATTCTCCTATCTTTTCTTTAACAGTTTTTATTTTTAGCTCTTTCTTTGAGATCTATAATCAGTTTGAATTTGTATATCATGTGAGGCAAGCATCTAAGTTCATTTTTTTGCATAGGCATATCCAATTATTCCAATGTCATTTATTAAAATGGCCATATTTTCCTTGTTGAATTGCCTTGGCACCTTTGTCAAAACTCAACTAACAATAAATGCTTAAGGGTTTATTTCTGAACTTTCTTTTCTTTTCTTTTCCACCGATCTCTTTGTTGTTTTGCCAACACCATCCTGTCTTGATTACTGTGGGTTTGAGTAAGTTTTTAAACAGGTACTTAAAGCCATAGTTTGTTCTCTGTTTTCAAAGTGATTTGGGCTATTTTAAGTCTTTACATTTCTATGTAAATTTTAAGATCAACTTGTTAATTTCCTTGACTATAAGAGGGAATGTATTGACCCTTTAGATAAATCTGGAGAAAATTTCCATTTGAAAATATTGATTCTTCCAATCCATAAACATTTGTTGAGATCTTCTTTACTTCCTCCAATATTTTGTATATTTCAGTGTACCTGTCTTACACTTCTCTTGATAAACTTTTCTAGGTATTTTATTTTTTATGCTATTTTGAATGGAATTATCTCTTAATTTCATTTTTGAATTTTTCATTGCTTGTATATAGAAATGCAATGGATGTTTGCATATTGCTCTTCCATCCTGTGACCTTGCTGAACTCCACGCCCTTACTCATAATCCCTCGATTTTTTTTTTTGCTGAGTGTGTGTGATGGTGAAGAATACAGTGACTATTAGACTAGTTTGGTGCCACTGTGTTGATTCATGCTAAGGCACTAGCGGTTTTAGCCACCATTGCTTTTGCACCAACAGTACACATGTCAACCAGTAAAAAAGGCAATAATCTCTTAATGATATCTGATCTTGCAGAACCCATGAAAGGTTCTCAGAGATCCCAGGGAGTCTACAGACAACACTTAGAGAGCTAGATGATGTCTAAGCACCTATGCAAGTCTGAAATGCTATAATTTTAAAAATCTAAGATAAATGTTGTTTACCAGACTGATGTTAACATTTGCTTAAATGGTTGATGGTCATGGCAGTCAATATTACTTAGGCAATTGCTGCATGTGGAACAACATACCAGGTCCTTAAGAAGAAATGAAAATAAAATAAAACATTGGCTCTAATCTCAAGGAAATGGTACAAGTCTCTCTGAGTATTCAAGTTTCTAATTGAATACCAGCTCACTGTAGGCTAATTACATTAGACCCCTAATTTGTACGTCTTTTTGTTCTACTAGCACTAAAAATAAACAAAATTCTTACAGCGGAGGTGCAGCAATTATCAAATATCAACACTAGAAGGAAAACTAGGTTAAAATCTATTGTTCTTTACTAGTACAGTTAATGTTATCTCATTTCCAAATGACCATAAATAAGACATAAGGCAATATCAAACTAATTTTCAAAACTATTTTAAAAGCCTTAATTTTACATTGTTATTTATAATAGACCCTTGACTGGAAGGTAAACTAGCCACTTAGCTACTATTTTTTCCTGCATTTTACATATCGTTAAGATAATATTTAAAATATGATGCTTATGGCACATAGAGCAAGTTTACTATATATTTTAGCTTTTTCCCTGGAGAGTACTAAAATACTATTCATACATTCAAAGTAAATAAATAGTCTTAAGGCTTCAGTCTGTGGGATTCCTCAGGTTCGGACATCCTTAATCCTTTGGGGTAAAAGAAAAGGCAAAAGGGACTAAAACACTTAATAATGAGAAGAATAACAGAAAAATGGGAAAAGTAAAATTAACCATAAAAAATGAAGGGAAGGATTGTGGTTAGGTTAGGGATAAATGGAGTTAATAACAGTTTCAGAGAAACCAGTTACATACTGGAATTCTGATGTGAAAAAAATCAGGCAATATAAGAGCTAGCAGAGAATTTAAAAATAATCTAGTTCTAGCCTGACATTTCTTATTTGGCAGAGGAGGGAACCAAAGCCCAAAGATTTTCAATAGGGTTAGAGCTGGAAGCCACAATTTCTAACTTTCCCTTCAGTATGTCCCATCCTTCCCCCTTCACATTAAATAAAACTTTTGTAGTTTTAATAACTCTCTAGACCACACATAGCATTTTTCTAGAAGACAACCAAGGCTTCTAAAACGTTAATGGATGCATTGTTGAAATGCACTCGTTATTATGTGACGCATCATAACATGACTGGTAACTCAGACATCTTGAGTATGTCTTCCCATTTCACTTTATGCCTCAGCTATTGGGAATTGTTTATTTTCGAATGAGTTTCTGTTATTAAACATTCAAAATTACCTCAACCTTATTTACTGTAACACATCAGCTTCAGCATCAATTGCATTCTTTTTTCCCCCAAGAAAGTCACATATGGTATCATTTTCTTCATGCTGCATACCATATCTTTGTTCTGTCATTGTTTCCATCTATACATAGGATAATCATGACCACATGACATACTTTATAATGAAGAATTAACTCCAGATCTTAAGATTGTTTACATTAATTAAGCTGCCTGCTTTCAAATATGCCATTTGTTTTCCCTTTTTCCTACTTATCACCACCTTCCTGGTAAGTTTTTGGGGCTACTACCTAAATCTCTATGTAGGGATTGCTGCTAGTTTGTTTTGTTTAATTCTACTTTGGTTTTGCCTGCATGGTTCTTTCAGATGAGTACTAGCATGTACTACCATGAGACTGCTAATTAAAATAAACAATAAAACTTTTTCATTAGATGGCGGGCCTTCTTGTGTGTCCAGGTCAGAGCACTTATTTTCCATAATTATGCTTGCACTGTTTCAAGAAAACATAAGGCTCCACTCATGACATATGTGTGAAATCTTTTCTCCATTCAGGAAAAGCCAGATTCATTCTTTCCAACATAAATCTTCTCTCTGTTACGAATGAAATTTTAAAGCACTGAGATGTACATTTGGAACTAACCTGTATAATTTTTATATTGAGTATTTCTAGTTTTTCTACTTTAGCAAAGTTTAATTCTTCTCCATCCAATGATCCTTTGGTTTTATGAATGTAAAATAAATAGAAGTCTCAAGCCCTTGCATCCAGAACAGCATCCTTATAGCAGGGTGATCAAAATGAGAAATTTCCTTGTCTTCCCAGCCTTCAGATGACTGAGATTGTTGGGGATAATAATCCCATATCTTGGGTGAATCATCTTTCCTCTAAGGAATAAAACCTTCATGACTCTGGAACTCTGGCTTTAAAAAGTATTTTTCCTCCACTGGGGGGTAGGGGAGGCTGGAGGATTGTCAAGGCGGGGCGGGGGAAGGAGACATATGTAATACTTTAAGCAATAAAAAAAAAAGTATTTTTCCTCTTTTTTTCCTCCCTTCCTCCTGGTTATTATTAACATCTATGTGTTTCAGATTCTAAAAGTTAGGACTTCAGCAAAACTGAAACACTGAATATTCAACAGTGAACAATATGGGTAGCAAATAATAGCAACAGTTTCATGTGTTCCAAGCTAAGTGCGGAGTAACAGGAACCATCTCTTACAGGAACTAACCTTTATGATCTGATCTGTGATGGGCCAGATCATGACTCGGGTTCTCTATTTATCTCCAGTTTTCACTGAGGCACAGTTAACTTGCCTAAGTCATGCCAGGGCACAAAGCAGCGGGCTCCAGAACCTGGGCTCTTTGTCATGTCCCACACCACCTTCTCCTTCTGTTGTGCCCCCCCGCCCCCTGCAGAATGCTGTTATACAGCTTCCTTAGGAACTGTCATTGGTGCTTATCTTCTAGGTAGCAATTTCCTTGAGAATGGGGGCTTTTATGCTTCTGTGGTCTGTCATCACCCTGCATGGTGACCTGGATGATCCTCCTTCATAACCTCATTGGAAAACAGGACAAAAAGTAAAGACTGATAGCCCGGCCAGCATGGCTCAGTGGTTGAGCATTGACCTATGAAGCAGGAGGTCACAGTTTGATTCCTAGTCAGGGCATAGGCCGGGGTTCTGGCTCAATCCCCAGTGGGGGGAGGGAGGGCAGCTGATCAATGATTCTCTCTCATTATTAATGTTTCTCTCTCTCTCTTCCTCTCCCTTCCTTTTTTGAAATCAAAAATAATTTTAAAAAGTAGAGACTGATAACCATGGGCCATGCAAATAGCTCACATTTCCAGATACTTACTTCACCTAAGCCCTTTCTATGGATTGTCTCTTCTGTTGCCCACAGTAATCCTCTGAGGTAGCTACCATCTCTGTTTCATTTTCTAGAGGAGGAAGCTGAGAAGCAGTGAGGTTCACCAACATGCCAAGGTCACAGGGTCAGGAACATGGCAGAGCCTTCTGTCTGACCCAAAGAGTCAAGCTTCATGGCCCACACTTAACTAGTAAGCCAGGCCACTCGCATCGATGAAAACGGATCCCCGGGTCCCTGGGCACCTCGTGCCAGAGCTGGGAACACTTGTGGAGTTCCTGTTCTGCTCTGCATTTGTCATCCACTCTAACTGCTTGGGCTGGTCAGGAGGCAAGAGGAGTCTATCGCAGGAAAGAGTGCGTGGATAGGGTAGCAGCCACAGGTTTTATTTATTTCTATGAATGCTCTAGTCCTCAATCCTGAAGCAATTAAAGCATAATGGAAGATCAAAATCTATTCTCAGTAACACCCGGTGGTTTATTTATTTTATTGTATTTGATTTTAAATTTGCAACACCCATCGAGCATATTCTCATTATTAACGCCTGTGCTGGGTGTCACAGGCTTATAATGATCTCAGTCTGTGCTGTTGGAAGATGTTTTTATTTTGATGATGTACCAACTTCTACATCCCAGCCCTGGCCCCAGCAAAAAAGAAAACCTCAAACCCCACTTGTTTTAAGATTGGCATCTGGTCCATCATGTCCAATTCCAAGTGACCCTACAATAATTCATGTTGAGGGGAAGAGAACCTTTTATTTACTTTCAGGTTTTCAGCTATTACAGACTGTACTCATAAATCCCTCATTCCTGTCTAGGATGGGTGGAGTGAGACGGTCGGGAGGAGGAGAATCCCTCAGCCTCACCAGACAGGGTGGAGGGAAAATAAACACAAAGAAAAATGTGCCACTGGTTTCATTTATCTCATTATTAGGATGTTATGCCGATCTGAAAAATAATGTCCAAGTAACAACATTAATTGGCAAGGGATATTACCATCTGGAATGGATAAAGAGGGGGAAATTCATTTATATTATCTTTTTATCATTAAGTCATGCATAAATGGTACATTTCAGTTTATGATTATAAATCATAGCAGTTCAAAATATCTAACATTTGTGTGGTATACATTCAGTTTGCAGAATTCTTTCATGAGCATTTTGAGCTTCCCAAATGCTCATCAATCATGTGGCAGATATGAGAACTATCCCAATAACAAATACAGGAATGAGACTTACAGTGGGAAAATGGCTTGTCCAAGGTCACACAATTAGTAACAGGTA
This sequence comes from Myotis brandtii, assembly GCF_000412655.1. NCBI lineage: Eukaryota > Metazoa > Chordata > Mammalia > Chiroptera > Vespertilionidae > Myotis > Myotis brandtii. The sequence goes on from NW_005363098.1 coordinate 30,290, forward strand.
AATCTTGTACTTGCACCTAAATCTTATGAGTTCACAATCTATGTTGAAATTGGGAAAGAACAGCCTTATTTTGTAGTGTTACACTGGTGAGGCCTGAGACATTAGACTGCAACATTAGGGTTAGGTCACCTGTACCTCTTTTTGGTGTGTGTGTGAGAGAGAGAGAAATGCAAATTCTCAGGCTCCACTTCAGAACTCTGGGGTTAGGGCCTAGCAATCTGGTTTAATGAGTCCTCTAGATGATCCCCATGATTCTCATGCTGCTAAAGCTTAAGAACCCCTGGGCTAAAGCTTGAGAACCACTGTGCTAAAGCAATGATTCTCAGCCTTGGCCACACACTGGAGTCACCTGGGAACTTTAAAAACTACTGAGGCTTTTGTCCCAACCCCAAAGATTCTGATTTAATTGATCTACAATATGGTTTTCAACCACATCACTACTGACATTTTGGGCTGGATTATTATTTGTTGGCGGACCTGTCCTGTGCATTGCAAAATGTTTAACAGCATCACTGACCTCTACCCAATAGATGTTAGTAGCCTCCCTCTCCCCCACCACCAGTTGTAATAAATGTCTCCAGACATTACCAAATGTCCCCTGGGGGCCAAAGATGAGAAGCACTAATCTAGGGCCATGGCCCAAGCACTGGGATTTTTAAACGCTCCCTCAATCATGCTAATGTACAGCCACGGCTAGGAACTGTCACTCTGGAAGGTTCCTTTTAATGAGCAGCTTTGGATGTGCAATGGACTAAAGAACAAGAAAAGGTAAACTTTATAGCACTGGGTGTAAAGTTAGAATAAATCAACGTGCAGTGAAGACTCTGGCACTTTGCCCAGGAGTCAAGTATACAGGCTTTAGGGTGTAAATTTCACATCAACCATTGGCTCCTTACATTTTTGCTGACTTTCTGGCTGTTGGGTGTGTTCCAGAAAACTGACATAAACAGGTACTTCGCTCTTATCTAAAAATTCCCAACCAAGTAGATATTGCTTTGTGCTAAATATAATAGTGGACATCCTGCTTTCAGACCTAGTCCTTCTAAAAACAGGATGCTTATCAGTGTTTCATGTGATATAAGTCCTTCTGTAAATCTGTTTTGACAGGCTTAAAAAATTCAGCCTGTCAATTTTATGATGTTGATTTTGACACAATCCAAATCACCCATTTCTACATTAATTTGTGCCATTTAGTAGTATTTTAGTTTTCAGATGATGATCAGGGACTTTATATTTCAACTGTAGGAAAATCCCCTATGGAAGAACCAAGGCAAGTGTCCTTCGGTAAATCTGTTCTCCGCAGGCGGCCCTTTGCTGCCTCAGTGAGTGCTCTGTGGTGTTCCTCTGTGATCCCGAGAAGGGGAGGGCACGGTGTGCATTTTAGACCTTAGGATGTGCATCATCTCCAAGTGCCTGCTCTGCACCTCTTATAGGCTGAGCAGTCCCATCCCAGCCCAAAGTGATAGGTCTCCAAGAAAATAGTTTGTGACCTGCCCTCTTCAACCTGGGTCTGAAGTAGAACAGTATTTTCCCACTTTCTCAAGCAACAGTTGGTAGGTGATTGTTTTTTTCAACAATAAGAGTGGAAATGCTACTTTGAGAGACTGAGAAATAAGTTTTAAATAGAAAATAAATTACAAGATGAATGTGTTTTCAGGGCAAAATTGGTAATACTAAGAACTATGCTATATGCTTGGAAATTATAGGCCCTTTTATAGTAAAAATAAGAATTGACTGCTCCAAGGTGCCAGATTAACTCTGTGAACCAATTGGTAGTAGCTTGTTCACATTTTATAAAACCAACTAATTCTTTTCCCATAATCTAATTTATCCTAAGCAGTTGCTTATCTTTTTCTATCCTAGCCTAAATTGTTTCATCATTGTGCTTTTAAAAATTAAAACCTTTCGATTAGGCCTCCCAGGAAAGTACTTTAGGAAAAAGGATCATAAAAGACTGTCAATAGGTATTGTTTTTCATACAGTTCCACTTGTTTTTATGAAAGGCATATTCCTGTATGTACTTAGGAAGATTTCCAGAAGAAAACACAGTTAACAGTAGCTGCCTTTGGGCAGGAAGTTTAGGGGCCTTGATTGGAAGGGAAACATGCTTTTCGTTATACTTTTATACAGCTTATTTTTACCATTTAAAATTTTTTATTTTCAATTGTACATACTGGTATATAAAAGAAAGTACACGCTCCCTGTAGTCTTTCAGAAGTTCCAAAATGCCTCTTCTAATAAGAGAAAAATGGGTGAGCTGCACTCCATGCCTCTTTGATGCCTCTTCCTTTTGTATATGTTCTATTGCTAAAACAGAGTGAGCAGAAAGGAGACTTTAAATGTAAAATTACTCCAACGTTGGTTCCATGAATCAGAATAACAAGCAGGTCCTACGTGATTTGAGATTGGGTAGTTAAGGAGAGCCTCTTTGAAGAAGCCACATTTAACCAGAAAGGGAAGAAGTTGCCTCCAGGCAGGGGCTTAATTTCCCCTGACTGCATTGGAACAGTTACTATCCATACATCTTTCAGAATGGGGCAGATTTAGGTTGGGGAAGTCTACACTGTGATTGTATCTAACCTTTTCCTTCAATGAGTTTTTTCATTTCCCTTTGTCCATATTTCCCCAAAAGAATCAATGCTCACTCCTGGAGAAAAGAAAAATAACAACAAAAATAACAAACACCTATCTGTGTCAAAGAAATACAATTCTATAATATTTTGGGGCTCACCAAAACCATATCTTTCCCTCAGTCCTTCCTTTACACCTAACCCTAGTTAAAATTTTAAGCAAGCACGAAAAAGGAAAAAATTCAACTGAGATTGGCCCAAAACAATACATGCTCAGTTGTGGATTTTTCTGCATCATTTTTCTTAGCACATGTCACTTAGACCTTCACAAGATTTCAGAGTCTCCCTGGATAAGCAAGAAACATCCTTTTTTCTCTCATTATTGGATGTTTTTATTGGGAAATCCATCCAAGTGGATTTCAGGATCCTCTGCCTCTGGGAATGAACCAATAATAACATAACAGTTCAACTATTCCAAAGCATATCCTATGACAACCCCTACACATTTAAATTATATCTCTGTAGTCTTTAATGGAGAATTACATTTCTGGGATAAAATACCAAACTCTATAAAAAGAAGCTTTCAGGTGTTTTTTTCCTTTATAGGGGTGATTCATCCCAGAAATGGTGTTTTGCCTTTGCATGCATCAAGCATTAATAACCAGCAATCAGCAATGGTATAATTGTTAGCTTCATGAAAAATGTCAGAGTTTAGGGAAGTGTTTTTGTGAAGAGCCTATCAGTTATCCTTGGACAAAAGTTTATTTAGAAATTCTGAGAAGACTCCAACGAAGACTACTTAGAGTAAGAGGAAGAAGAGACTAGAGGCAGGACTGGAATAAAGACAAAGGTCCTTTTAGAAAACTATTCAGAAGAAAGGGAAATATATTAAAAGACTAAAGATAACTTCTAAAATTAAGTCAATATAGGATCTTAGCCATAAAAAAATAGAATTTTAGAGAGCTTTTGTTACTAAATTCTCAAAATGCATAGGTTCTGATTTTGTATCTATGGGATACTGGTTTCCCACCCTCTTTCAATGGACTCCCATTAATGACCACATTGACCATGAAATTAAACCTCACATAATGTTTTAGAAATGGTAGAACAGAAATTCGAAACTTAACTTAGAGTTACTATGGCGATAGGTACTTTGCAAAGAAAAAAAGACAAATGTATCTAGTTAGTAGGATAGTGTTTCCCACTGAGTGAAGAAAGTTTAAATTCTGAGTCACTAAGCAAAATTTGGAAAAGAAATTCATACCATTTTTACTCTTGAAAATGCATCATATATTCAGCAAAGACTTCCCCCTCTTAGGTAGCTGAACTATTCTTCTCCTTGTGCAATACCCCAATTAAAAGAATATCAGCAACTCCAGGGACTTCATGTTCTTGCTACTTACCACAGCCACTAGAGGGGTCCATCCTTTCATACCAACAAAGACTTTAAATTGTCAACATGAAAAAATAGATTTTCCACAAATGCTACAAACAGATCACAGGACCCACACTTTTCTCTGTATGATAAAGGCAAGTTTGAGTTTTAATAAAGAAAGGCCGCTTATGACACACGTACTGAAGCAGTCAGCTCCTTAAGCACAGAGGGAAAGATAAGTTCCAAATGGCTTTGGGTGTTAACCAGCTGACAAAGTCAGTACATCTTAAACCACTTCATTTTCCCAGTATTCTTCATAACCTCGCATTCAAAACTTTGACTGCTTGTCAGGAGACAATATTATCTCCCAATTCCACTAGCTGAAAATGATTTGCTTTACTTATGGTTTAGGAAGAACTGATAAGAGATGACTGCCTTGCTTCTCTGTTAAGCTATCATCCAAGCCCCACACTTTTGCTACTCTTTAAAAGTAGTTGTTACGACTATTATATGTAAGATCAAAGATTTATCTCTTCTGTTATTATATTTATCATTTTCCAAACTTTTCCAGATTGCTGAGTCTTTAAAACATGAAAAAAGGAGAAGAAGAACACTCTGTTATTACCATGCTAACTGGAAAGCATAATGAATAATAAAATGTAGAAATTTGGAAGATAATTAGAAGTATGTGTCCATGTATTCCATGCCAGCTCTGCCATTTCTTACTACTTTGTCTCCTTTTTTTCAGCTGTTGGCTGGGCGCTGGCCTTTTGATCACAATGACTTTGGCATATTTCTATGCAAGCTGTTCCCCTTTTTGCAGAAGTCTTCAGTGGGGATCACCGTCCTCAATCTCTGTGCTCTCAGTGTTGACAGGTAATGTGGTTCTTTCCCTTTACTCTTTTGTTGGATTTAGAAAAGCATTTTTATCATAAGAAGGGAAGTCAAGAAGCATTGAGAGTTGGTGCCTGGATAGTTGTTATTTCAAGTGAATTAAAATATTAACAGTCTTACTCTACCGTTTAGAATTGCTTTTCACATTTACTGATTATTAGTCATCTTTGGCTTAGGCAATTTGCATCTAGAGCATTTTGTCAATTATATTCATTTGGCAGTCTAATGGCAACAAAAATTCTAATTAAAAAACATATTAAAAGGAGTAGAGATTGAACAGCCCTTCTAGAAAACAAAATCCTACTGAAGGTTTGCCTTCTAATTTAGTAATAGGGCATAGATTCCTATTTCTGGTATTGGTTTGCCTCACCCATACCATCCCCACCATGCGTGGAAAAAAATTAACTGAACATTCAATTACAAATTATCAGTTCTGTATCAATGTTCTTAATATTTGTGTGTGTGTTTTTTAAGACAGAAAAAATAATTTCAAGCATCTACAGGATGTCCCCCAAAAATGTATACACACTTAACAGTTGATAACTCAATTAATGTTTCTTTCTTTTCAGATTTAACCCATTGGAATTAATAATTATTATTAATAATAATTATTCAAAGTGTGTAAACATTTTTGGCAGACACCCTATATTTTACTAAGACTTGGTCTCAGTTTTAGGTCAAGAAGATAAGCCATTTTAAAATTCCACTCCCACAAAAATCTACTTGAATCCAGGAATTTTTTCCTTGGTAATAAACTCATCATTCTTTGTTTCATTGGTCCTTTTTTATTATTTTTACATTTTATGTGGTATTGACTCTAAGCTTGGGGACCTGCATGTAGGGAATCTATTTTGACATTTCTGTTTCAAAATGTTTCACGCGAGAATGAATCATTCACAGTTAGTTCCTGAAGATAAGGTACCTTTACTTTGTCTTGATTTGGTTGCATTGCATTCTACTAAAAATATGAAAATCTTTCTTTTTATTTCTTTTACTAAACTAAAGAGGAAAAAAAGGAAGTTGGAACCTTTTACAAAACAATTTGAAACTTGGGAATCCATGCCATTAGTGTATGAGCTGAGTCAATTATGGCTCAGAAAGACTTTTCATGGTTTTTTTTAATATTTTTTTTTAAAAATATCAGTTAGCTCTCATTTCAGAGTTGTTTTGGGGGGGGATAATGAGAGTAACTGTACATCCAAGTTCTATACAGTTTCTTTATTATTTCATTGATTGCTCAATTAATACAGGATGCTGTGGGATCAAAGAAAAGTTTTGTTAGCTTTTAATCTGAATAAGGTAAACAAGAGATGTAACCTTTTGACTAATTCCTCCTCAAATATAACTCTTATTTATTTGTATTTTACATCCATAGTCACTTAAGAAAAAGATAAAGTGGGAATTTCAGAAAAAGAATGAGGAAATTTAGAAACCTATTTTGATCCCTAATTCAGCTTTATCAGTGAAATAATTTTTTAAATGCTAAGGTAGTATACTTCTAAAAGTATACTCCTATAAGTATATTTCTAAAATGAATAAATTTTCCCAGCAAAATATGAATAATCAACCATTACCAATAATTAAAATAGATATTCTTACATTCCATAAGTGATGGATTTTTTAAACCTACTTTAAGAAAAATTTATTGATTTTGAGAGAGAAAGAGAGAGACCTCTCTCATAAATAAGTGGAATTTGTTATTCCACTTATTTATGTATTCATTGGCTGATTCTGACAGAGTATTCAACTCTAAACCTTCCTTCCTGTATTGGGACAAATCTCAAACCAACTGAGCTACCCGCCCAAGGCAGGTGGCAACTTTGAGTTTGGGGAGGAGAATTCAGTGCTGTTCTTTGTAGTTAGCAGTCGTATTTAAAGTGGAAGATGATGGAGGTTAGACCAGTAAAAGGGTTTGGGTACAGATTCAACTTCTAGTTAAAAGTTGCCTGGAGAAGGAGGCTGTAAAAAGATAAAACTCCTTTAACAACTACTCCAGAATGATGTATAATTAGACACCTGGAAAAGTTGCAAAGATTGATTAATAAGGCAACTTTGATAGGTCTCAAACTCAAAAGTTTATGTCAGTTCTTCATCCCATAATTTCAAATAACTGCTCAGTGGGCTCTGTGATATTATCAAAGGTTCATCCTAATTTAAGAAGCATGAAGGGGATTTTCTGAAAACCTTCCTTTGTATTTAGACATGAACTTAGTTCTCCTTACTCTCCTGGTGCTATGGTTTTCCTTTGCTGGATGGCAATAGTGAAGGCGTGGAAGAAATGGCTGAGCCAGAAGAGAAAACGTGGGGACTGAAGAAAGTCCAACGCTGGCTGTAGGGCAACTTGGGATCTCATTTGGGGTTCTGTTCCCTAATAGTTATTCATTCTTTATCTTAATTCTAATGTCAAAATCAGGCAACTGGTTAATTTTGCTAGCTCATTTTTCTTTAATAACCAACTACCCCAAGACGGTGGTTTAAAAGATCCACCATTTTATTATTATCGTACCACAGACAAGTCTTCTGATCCTTGTCACTTTGACTGGGGTCTCTTGGTGGATTTCAGCTGGCAGCTGAGCATCTCCTTGGTGCAAGACTCACATGTCTGGCCTGTTGGCAAGAAAAGCTGAAAGTCTGAGCTCAGCAGAGCCCATCTCCCTCTCCATGTAGTCTAGGGCCCCTCGACACATTCTGCCCAGCAGGCTCAGGGCTCCAAGGGGAACCTGTTGCTCTGCTTAGAGACCAGACCTAAAAGTGGCAAAGCATTGTTTCAGCTGCATCCAAGTTGAAGGACTCAGCTGAAAAAGTGTCACAGTATTTGCTGCTATAATTTAGTTTTTATGTTTTCTAAAATCATTTTTTAGTTCATTTTACTGTTGATACTATGACAGATGTCCGCATTTTCCTCCCCTTTGCCCACCTCCACCCAGCCCCCACCTACCCCCTTCCCTCTGGCCATCACCACGCTGCTGTCTGTGTCTATGGGCAGCTATCTTTTAATCCACCACACTGTGTTTCTCTTTAAAATTCTCACACCTAGTATTTTGCCTCCAAACCTCTCTATGGCAATTGGGTTGTCTATCACATGAGACATAAATCATAAACAAACATTAAAAATACAGTCAGGTTTGCTGTTAATCAAAAATGTGCAGAGGTTAAGACAGAAGTGCCACTTTACCTCATGAAAGTGGGAAATTGAAAGAAAAATAATAAATTCTAATGTAGGCAAATTTTGATAGGCACTTGGTAGGAAGGTTTTTTAACATACTTCAGTTACCTTTCTATTTCTTTAATTCAATAACCCTACCCACTCAAGATAATTAATCCTGGAAAATCATTCAAAAAGAGAAAAAAAATATTTGTAGGTGTGTTATTCACAACCTTCAAAGGCTAGAAATATGAACATTAGAGAAAGGTTTAAGTAAACTGCATCAGTATCTTATTATACAGGGTAACCATTAAATTAATAAATGATATGCCTCTGTAGAAACATGAGAGTTTTTTATAATCTAATGTAAATAAAGCTAAAATAAAATTATAACTGATTTTTATATTCAAACTATGCTTATTAGAATAGAAATGGACAAATAAGAAGAAGAAATAAAAGATTTTGTTGAAGTACTATCTTTTGAATTTGCTTTTTATACTGTTTAAAAGCACATTCAATAATAAACTTTTAAAAATTTAATGATCATACTAGACCATACTGTAAAGATTCAAAACATGCATCAAACATCTCTGGCCTTGATAAAAATCTATTTTAAAAAATACAGGGTGTGCCCTAACCGGTTTGGCTCAGTGGATAAGGCGTTGGCCTGAGGACTGAAGGGTCCCAGATTCGATTCCGGTCAAGGGCATGTGCCTTGGTTGCGGGCACATCCCCAGTGGGAGGTGTGCAGGAAGCAGCTGATCGATGTTTCTCTCCCATTGATGTTTCTAACTCTCTGTCCCTCTCCCTTCCTCTCTGTAAAAAATCAATAAAATATATATTTTTTAAAAATACAGGGTAGGGCAAAAGTATAAGTGTATAGTTGTAAGTACTGTGAAACACAGTGTATTCTTGTATCATTATTTATTAATGATTTTATTATTTTCTGCACAAACAACTGTACACCTACTTTTGCCCCACCCTGTATATAGTAACCAACAACTTTACATAAAGAAAACATGTAATTTATACTTTTATTTTGGCATATCACATGACAGGGTACAAAATTCACTGGAGACCAGGCAGAGGACATGGTAACACGCCAGTCCTCAGGCTCCTAACTGGAACATAAAGGGGAGGAAGATCAGCCCAAAGGTCCCTCCTGGCTTTTTAATTATTTGATTCTAAAATTCTAAACATATTAGCTCTTTATCTGTTGTTTTATTCAGGGCTGGCTTGAAAAATAAGAAAGTGTTCACAATATAGTGTTCTATCGACTTTAGCCAATAAAGACAAATGCATGGTAAGGAAACAAAGACATTTAATTTAATAAATATTTATTCAGCATCTATTGTTCTAAGTATTGTTACCAACACACAAAATGTCTACCCTATGGAGTTTCTATTCTAAAGAGAAGGGTGGGCACAGACAATAAAAAAATAGATAAGTAAAATATTTGACTGGTCTCATGGTAGTAAGTGTTATGGCGAAAATATATTAGGGTTAGCAGTACAGGTAAGTTTGAGGGGATGCTGGCAATTTTAATAGGATGTTCGGGGAAGGCCTCTGTAAAAAGGCACAATTGAGTAAAGACCTAAGGGAAGTTAAAAAGCAGCTCTGAGGTTACTGGGAGGTATTCCCATTGGGGTGGGAAACCATTGGGGCATTTGAGAACAGGAGTGACATGATTGACTGATGTTTTAACCTGGTTTCTGTGTTCAGGGTAGATTGCAGTAGGGCAAAGTGGATGCAGGGAAACCAGTTAGGAAGCTATTGCTATAATCCAGGCAAGATGGTAACAGGAGAGGTGGTGAGAAGTGATTGCATTGGAAATATTGTGAAGGAAGAGTTTGCAAGGTTGGCTAAATACTTGGCTGTTTGGTGGAAGAGAAAAAGAGGAGTGAAGGCTGACTTCAGAGTTTTGGCCTGAGATGGTAAAGACTGAAAAGAAGGCAGGCTTGGGGACAAGGAAGAAGACTGGAATTAGGTTAGGTTTAGTATTTGCCTACTAAATACCTGAGTAGATATCTCAAGTCTAGAGTTAGAGCTGAGGTTCTAGGCTGGAGTTATAAATTTGAGAATTATTTATCAGCATATAAAAAGTTTAAACGATATTAAAGCCATGAGACTGGAGGGATCACTAAGAGGAATATGCAGGATCCAGCTAAGGAAGTAAAGAGTAGCCTGTGAAGCAGGAGAAAAACCAGGAGAATGTGGGGGAAGCGAAGAATAGAAAGCATTTCAAAGAGGAGGGATTTTTTTCTCAAATATCAGTTATTGGAGGTAGGATCTACACTTGCAGATTTTCTTTGATGACTAGATTGAAGGCTATTTATAATCACACATAGTAAGAAGAACCTATTTGAGTAGATATGTGCTGTGTTATTATATTCCAAAAGAAATCACTTTGGGAACATCCAGTTTTTAAAATTTATTTTTATTGAATTTATTGGGGTGGCCTAAAATTATATAGGTTTCAGATATACAATTCTATAATACATCAACTATATATTGTATTGTGGGACCCATTGGCACAGTCTCCTTGCTCACCTAAACTGGGTGCTCCAGGAATGATCCTTGTGTGAGTTATGTGGGCCCTCCTGTTGTAATTGAGTCTTGATTGCTATTGACCCCATTCATGCGTGGGGTGGACCCTCAGGCTGGTTGAATGGGAGGGTCGATCCCTACCATGATGTACAAGCTGCTCTGCAGATACTGACCACAAAAAAGCAGAATTCACCTCAGCAGGGTCTGATACCTGCTAAGATCTCCCTTTGGATATGCTGCTTGTGAAGCCGCCTGGATCCTGCTCTGGTGTTCTCTGAAGCTGCCCACTGGGTGTGTGGGGGGCCTTCAAGAGTTGAGAAGATGGGGCTAGTGGATCTCCCATGAAAGAGAGGTGCAGGTCAGGCTTGAGGGAAGGTGGGGGAGTAGCCCCCACCCCAGAGCCATTCAACTCAGTTACTGACATCCCTTAGTCTGCCAAGACCTCTACAACCCAGCCCAGGCAGCTGACTCCTCAGGGCACAAGCTCCCAGGATGGTGCAACAGGGAGTCCAGAGTGTGAGGCAATTGCATTCCCCCAGGCTAACGTATATGGAGGGGAGTGCTCCACCCAAGTAGGGAGGCGTCTGGGGTGTGGGAGAGGGACTCAGCACAGAGATCCTGGCAGTTGTCCCTTCAGCTCTCTCACAGAGCCATAAAGCCCAGTCTCTTTTCACGTGATTAGTCCAATCTGCCTTCCCTCTGCTGGAGCCCAAGGTGAGTGGCTCTGAATGAGATTTTTGTGCATTGGCCCTTTAAGAGGGTGCCTGTGTCTAGCAGACTCTCCTGGCCCCCTGACAAATAGAATCCCCACTGATTTTCACAGCCATGTCTTCCTAGCTCTGATGCTCTGGTCTGGGAAGCCTGGCTTGGGGTTGAGACCGCACACTTCCCAGGAGGAACCTTTTCAGCTGAGATACCCCTCCAAAACCTTAGCTGCCATGTGGTGGAGTGGGGCTAGCCCTTTCCCCAGTTCCACCCTTCTTCTGTAAATCCTTGGTTGTAAGACTTCTCTTAAGCTAGCCTTCAATTGGTTATTCAGGTTGATTGCTCTACATTTTAGTTGTAATTCCAGTCTGGTCCTGGGAGGGGGTGAGTGTAACATCCACCTACCCTGCTGCTATCTTGGATCCAAGCATTTCTTATTTTCCACAACTTTCCCCACCTCCATCATCACAATTGTTTCTAATTGCTCTTATGGTTGTTTTCTCATTTCATAGAGATTTTATCAAGATAACTATGATGACAAATGGAAAATATTCTAGTTCTCAGTCATGTGTGTTAATGAAGGAGCAGACTGATTATGAATAATTTACTAAGATAGACACTAAAAATTACTTCTATTTGTTTTTAAATATTTAATTTACATTGGATTATAGACATGTCATATTCTGGGAACTCATGTCACATTATAAAATGAAGCTAGTCTTTGAATATATTCATTATAAGTACATGTTGACTACATTTAAACCACTTTCTATCTCTAATCCTGCCTAAGACATCTGGTTTTCTTACTCCCTTAAGAGAGTATTTTAAAGTATTTTATTTAAGTCACCTTTCCTGATAACTGATCTGAGAGGAGGAGAGAAGAAATAGATACTAGTATAACTCATTGAGAGCCTCAGGATATAGACATTCAGTCTCCATTCCTTTTTTACTGAACTTCAGGCTACCAGTCTAATAGGGCAACAAAGAAAAGTAAACAGAAATGAGTAGCAAAATAAATAGCAATCTTTATCCTACTGAAAATAACCATAAATTTAAAAATGCAATCTTGGCCATATCGTAAAAGGATTTTCTTGGTCTCTTTGCATAGCTGTATTTTATTCCATTCTGAACTCATCTGGACTTTTTTAGAGATTGTACTGCACCCTAAACTATTTACCCTAAAAATCTTTTGCAAAACATTTCTCCAGAAAATTGTGCTGTATATATCCCATGTGGCATCATTGTGCATACCAAAACTATAGACTCTAATCTACCGTGAAGAACAAGATAGCATAATTCCAAGAAGCTGTGTTTTCACAGATGTACCTTAAAGATATACTGAGATAGAACACTGAATTTAAGTGATGGGACTCATCTTGGTAGATATGGGTAGCTTGTAAGTTGCCTGGCTTCCCTGACTAATCTTCCACATTAAGTTGCATATCCTGCGAACCCATGTGTACCTGTCTCCAATGCCTTGATCTGTTTTATAGCCTTCTGGCTCTATCTCATGAAGCTATAAAAAGGAGAGTGTTTCTTTTCCATTACAACAGCAACAAAAATTTCAAGAATGAAGCCACAAAAATACCATACTACATCACAGGTCATTTCTTAGTACTAAGTCTGAAAGTAGTTAGCATCAGACCATCACATCAGATCAAAGACCATAGAGTTTCTGAAACCAATCTTTCTTTAAACTTAACATTTAAATGTGATTATTATCACAAAAATATTAAAGTAAAAAAAAAGGTAAACACAATTTATTAATGCCAATTTGTTTTTTAATTGACATAATTGTTCAGTTACATTTATATTCTATGCTTCTATAAAAACTGTTCTTTTCTATTAGACTATAAATACTAAAGATTAGAAATCAATGTATCTTTAAGTCATTTTTATATATTCTAGCTCAGGACCATAATAAAAGTGATATAGTCATTCTTTGACATTTACCAGAAATACTCTCTATTTACTAAAACTGCCACCCAGTAGAGGTCCACTGTAATCATATTTTGAGGGTAGAAGAAAAAATGATGGACTATCTATGGTCACTATTCACTTAATGATATCTAGCTCCACTTCGTAGATAAGATTTCAAATGTTATTCTGTAATATATAAAGAGAAGTAAGATATTACCATTACAAGTACCAGCAGCTTTCACTACCTCTTCTATCATCCAATTTCCCCCCTCTACCCCTCCCCACTTAAGAAACATCGACACACTGCCCTGGCTGGTGTGGCTCAGTTGGTTGGAGTGTTGTCCCATGCACCAAAAGGTTGAGGGCTGGATGTCCAGTAAATGCACATATTCAAGTTGCCGGTTTGATCCCTGGTCAGATGGTGCAAATGGGAAGTAACCGATGTTTCCCTTGCACATTAATGTTTCACTCTCTCTCCCTCTCCCTCTCCCTTCCTCTCTCTCTAAAATCAATAAAAACATATCCTTGGATGAGGAATTAAAAAAAAACCATAGACACTCCTATCTGATGCTGCCACATCCTATATTCTCACAAGGTTATGCTAGATGCCAAATGAAGAGCTCAGACTCAGACCTGCCAGGCAATCGATTTCCAAATGGGTCGGACTTTTAACAGCCCCACTTGTTTTTCACACAAGAATGCCAAAGTAAGTTCCTAAAAAGCCAATGGTTGGTCACTGGCCAAGGGAGGGAACCTGCCAGCATTTATAATTTTTTTGATTGAAATTATTCAAAATTTCCTAACACCTTGGTTCCATTGCCCCATTTTTATTTTCAGGTACAGAGCTGTTGCTTCCTGGAGTCGTGTTCAGGGAATTGGGATTCCCTTGGTCACTGCCATTGAGATTGTCTCCATCTGGATCCTTTCTTTTATCCTGGCCATCCCTGAAGCAATTGGCTTCATCATGGTGCCCTTTGAATACAAGGGTGAACAGTATAATACCTGTATGCTCAATGCCACATCAGCGTTCATGAAGGTACAAATAATTTAAAGGGAATTAACTGGGGAGAGGAGGAGGTCTTCACTTTTACTTACCATCACCATGACTTGTTGATACCTCTGCAGTGCCCAGTGTGGTTTACTCTATTAGTTCAGTCAAATATTCTTCAGTTGCATAAAAAGTAGATGTTAAACTAGGGCTTAGTTTCTTGAATAGAACAATTATTTTGTTTTTAATTTTATAGCACAACTGTAGATACAATTTTTGTTCTCTACCAAAAAAACCCAGAATTCTGAAATGCATTTATTAGGAAAGAGAGATTATATGTATAAAGTGCTACTTCCTATATAATGAAAGCCTAATATGTAAATTGACCAAACTGTGGAACGATTGGTCACTATGACGCACACTGACCACCAAGGAGCAGACACTCAATGCAGGATCTGCCCCAGCCCAAAGGCCCCAGGACAGCAAAGGCGGGTGTGAGCTGGCTGCCCCCCCCCCCCCCCCCACCGATCGCCCTGCCAGTTGCCCTGCAGAGAGAGGCGACTGGCAGCAGCAGGGGGCGGGGCTGGGGAGTAGGCAGCACCAGGCCGGCCAAGGTGGGTGCCAGCAGGGGGGCCCCCCAATTGCCCCACAGATCGGCCTTGATTGCTGGCCAGGTTTAGGGACCCTACCTGTGCACGAATATCGTGCATTGGGCCTCTAGTGTTTTATAATAAGGAATACAGCACAACTTCCATCTGACAGACATGCTGATACTTATTTTTGGTTACTCAGGGAAATATATGTTGCTCACACATTTTTTAAAGGTAGATTTAACTCAAAGTAGGAAGAAAGTTATATTTGCATGTACAAATAATATAAATTTGCAGAATTTTTTAAAAAGTGTTCCGTTTAACAAATTCAGTTGTTGTTTAGTACATCTGGTCACATTAATGTTTCTCTGAAAAGCTTAATCACATGAGTGTATCAGGAAACATACTTACAATGCATATTACCTTTGCAAAACTAGTCAAAGGTGGACTGAGGAGGAAAACCAAAAGGATAACTATTTCACTTAAATCAGCATAATTTAGTGCTTTGATGTAAATTTCATGCAGCTCAGATTCCACATTTAATCACTTTCAGACATCTCAAGATATGTTTTCCTAACTTGGAAAATTCACAAAATTAGTGGTTTTACAGTTGACCAGTTATCCTGCTTGGACATTCTTGTTTTAAAATTAAAACTATTCATGAAAGCTGCCAAACTGGCAACCTTAAAATTAAGGTCTGTTTATCTACTGACTTTTTTATTACGTCAAACCTTCATAGTGGAAAACAAAGTAGTCAGTAGGAGGTTATCAGAATTTGGGCAGTGTAAATAGGCAACCTAAATATTTCTGAATAAAATGTTCGGGAGAAAAGGCTCAACATAGGAACTTACTAATCACTAGAACTTGACAAAAAGAAAAGGGATACTTTGTAATGACTGAGTCTCCTTTATAAAATGGTCAAGCAATGTTTTTCCTTCAGGCAGGAAAAGCCTAGAGGGTTGTAGTAAAGGGTATGAGTATGAAATGATAATTTTTTTAAATTTGAGAGTCTCTTTCTCCTCTTGTTTTTTGTTTGTATTTTTCTCTCAAATTTTATTCTTATTCTTTGTTTCACACTTTCCTCCTACACTTTGCTCTAACAGGCTGGAGGGAGGCCCCTCCATGCCCTTGCTGATGACATAAGTTCAAAAGGAATTTGTGACCCCTTTCTCTATAGGCCTCTGCCATGGAGGGGGCAAGGGGACTCTGTCCAGGCCCCTCAGGGGGTCATCTTTCAGGCCCTCTGTAACTGCATTTGAGCATTCACACCAGCCAGCAATGCACCTGGAAGAAGGGGATACAAATTGAAGAGGGTACTTAAAGGAGTGTTTGTATTGTACTCAAAGGAAACGAGAGTCCTGATTTTTTCTGTTTGTTTGTTTGTTTGTTTGTTTTGTAAGCTCCCTACAGAAATCTTTCTACAGTGTGATGTGGATAGGGAAAGATCTGCATAAAATGGGAGTTTGACTTAACCTGAAGTTAAAATCCAGAGGTCTGTTCACTTGAATGAGAAAGAAATTACATGTTTATTTTCACTAACTAATAACTAAAATTTATCACTTCTTTCTATTATGAATATAGGCAACAAACTACAATAGTATTTAACAGTACCACATTTTTGTCACTAATAGAAATAATACATTTTCATACCATATAACATTTGTATAATCTTGCAATATCATTTACAGTCATCATTGCTTCAACATTCTGATAGTTATTAGAACCACCATTGGATATGTTATTTAATTTGTTAATAAAAACCTATATTACTATATCAAAATTTTATTTTTAATGTTTTGATACTGTTTCTGTGTAACTAGTTTCCGTTATAATCGTACATATTTTATTTATGCATGTAAAGATATTATTCCCAGAAAGGATTACAGTCTTCCCCAGACTTCCAAGAAGGTCTATGGCATAAAAATAGTTAGGAACCTCTGCCCAGAACTTTTTTTCCTCAGGAACCATTTATAGATTATCTTAATAAACATGCTATAAATGTATCCCACTGTGCCTCTTCTATATTCAGAAACTGTCTAGTTTTTCACAGAGCAACATGATTAGTTTTTACTGTGGGAACTGAGATATTATAACTGCATTATCCATAGTAAATAAACAATCTAAGGAAACAGAATAAGGAAAAGAAAAGCATTTCTTCCCAAGTTGATAATTAATTTAGTGGGAAGAAGAATGTAGATATAATTTTCCAATTTCCATTTTTATAGGGTATTAAATTTTCTTCTTTAAAAAGACATAAAAGTGAATAATCCTAGTATTTACAACTCCTGCCCATAGGGAGATCATGCTAAATATGCCTTCAGATAAGGTACTCTGTCTTGATAGTTTCCAGGTGGTAAGTATTAAAAAGAGTGAGAAGGGGCGTGATTATTTATGGCTCAAACTGGCTAGCTAAAAGGTCACATAGCAGGCATACCAGGCAAAGGGTTAACTCCTGGTAACCAAAGCTACACAGATAAGCCATTCATAACCTTCCCTGTTTCCAAACAAGATATTCACATTAAGTACACTTTGACCGTAATAGCCAAAAGTAAACCAGACATTAGCAAAATTTTGAGGCTCACTAATAAAGATAAATATATATTCTGTATGTCTCAGAATCGTTTTGTGAGCTTTGGAAGGGAATTCTTTTTATTGATTAGGGCTCTTCCATTGTACAATTAAGGTGTCTTATAAAATATATCTTTCTTTTAATGCAGTTTATTCATGTGCTATTTTATAAAGACAGGATAATTTCTAGAGTTGCCAATTTAATTGGGTTTTGAGCACCACCCCAAGCTCATTGCCACAACCAAAGAGCATGAATATAAAAATGTATCTGCAAACATGAAGATTTTTAAGGACCCAGAGGCACTACACAGTTAATTTACCTTATAAAGTTCCCTCCTTCTCTCTCCCTTTTCTTCATTTACAGTTCTACCAAGATGTGAAGGACTGGTGGCTGTTTGGCTTCTACTTCTGCATGCCCTTGGTGTGCACCGCAATTTTCTACACCCTCATGACTTGTGAGATGTTAAACAGAAGGAATGGAAGCTTGAGAATTGCCCTCAGTGAACATCTTAAGCAGGTAAATGTAATAAGATTATGAAAATCTGGCCAAGACTATTTTGTCCTTGACAACAAAAGGCTTACAAATACTGTATTTCAAGATTTAGCCTGCTTTCCTGAAAATAAAAATACTGTCTTGTTTGCTTGTATGTCTTATTTTCTTTATAGTTATAATATTAGGTTTTTCTTTTGTGAAATAGGGAACCTAACTGGATCCTAGGCCCAAATGGAGGAACTATTTACTGGTTTTGCCAAGAGTATATTGACCATGTGTGTTTGTGTGTGTATCCATTGAATTTGGCTTGGAACTCTGCCAAGACAAAAAGGAGCATATGACTGTCTCCCCTAGCAGGCTTTGCAGTATTGTTGTGGAAATAAAATACAAACCTGGAAACAACTGGAAAATAGAATCACAAGGTGTGGCAAAAGTAGCCTATGCTATAGAAATCCAGGGAAGATATGAGACTAAGTCATGGAAAAACTGTTCGTGGATGAAGGGGATTGAATTGTTCATGGAAGATAAATGGGATCGATGGGAAAGAAAAGGCCAGCGGGTATTTCAGGTGGGAAGATAGGGGTCAGTTATAACATGACATGGAAACCACCCATTTGAGGAGTGAGAAAGGAGATGAACCTCATTAGAGCAACATCAACAACATCAAAGATGAGACTCTTGACAAGAAATGTGATCCTATATATTTGAAGAGGTCAAGTTTTGGAGCAACCAAAATTCTAGAATGAATTTAAATATGTCAATAGGAGGCTGCTATTAGTCCCTCCAGGGAAACAAGTAGAACAGAGCTTTAGAGGGGGAAACTTGGGTCTTAAACTTGCTGGCTCTGTGGCATTGGGGAAATTGCTTAATCTCTCTAAGCTTCTAGTTCCTCTTAAAAATATATAATTGCCCTGATCGGTTTGGCTCATTGGATAGAGCATTGGCCTACAGACTCAAGGGTCCCGGGTTCGATTCCGGTCAAGGGCATGTACCTTGGTTGCGGGCACATCCCCAGTGGGGAGTGTGCAGGAGGCAGCTGATCGATGTTTCTCTCTCATCGATGTTTCTCTCTATCCCTCCCTCTCCCTT
>NW_005363098.1:49295-111900 GCF_000412655.1 Myotis brandtii
ATCAATAAAAATTTAAAATATATATATAGATATAAAATACGTCAAGGGGGTTACCTAATGCATGTAAGGTATCTAATAGAATCCAACTCATAGTAAGTACCCAGAAAAAGTTCATAGATACTTTTCAAAGAGTAAAACTAGGACTGTAAGTAAGTTCTAAATCTCAGCAGAGAAGGACACCCCACCACAGCAAATTTTAATGTGAGTTTCAGATGGAGCCTGTAAATCCACCCTATATAATTACAATACACAAGCATCATTTTTCAGCAGCAGCTCTTTTCAACTACTTTACTAATTTTTCTGAGCTTCAGCTCCTTGTCTGTAAACTGGGCATGATATCATATAAATCAATGTTATTATAGGAATCAAAGGAAATAATATGCATACACATACTTTGTAAAAATCTAACATGCCATACAAATGGTAGCTATTACCTCCTATTGAAATTTAACAGGAAAATTATATTGAGAAACTTTAGTATGACATTGTTCAAGCATGAAAGTTTCAAGTATTCCCAATGTGAAACATATTAAGCAATTATTACCTCTCACTCCTGCAATGGAAATAATTAATTAGAATAGATGTGTGAAAAACAGTGTTTTAAATGTTGATTTTTGTATCAGCACCATGATTGAGCCTGTTTAAGCTATAAGTGGTATTTGCTCTGAAAATAATTCAATAGGGATTGGAAACAATAATAATATGATGATACTTCACATTTACACAGCATTTTTAAAGTTTTGTAAAGCATTTCCATGTTATCTTCCTATTTGATTCATCCAAGCATGCTGTGAGATAGACAAGGCAGGCATTATCCTTATCACGCAGATGGTTAGGCCAGGCTCCCACGCTGCTATAAGAAAACCAAGAATCTGATTGATTAAGAGAGTGGCTCAACCAAATGGAAATTAAAATCCAAGACTTGGTCCTTATGCAGTAGACATTCCTTTGTGTCCCACTCAAAGCTGTAGCACGTTCTAAGAGCAGAAGAGCAAGCCTGGCTGGAAGGCCTTCAAGTAGGACTATGGGGAAGCTGGCTCAGAGTGAAAAGCCCTGTCAGTCTTCCAACTGCTAGCCTATTGGGCTCTTGGTCTTGCTTCTTGTATGTTTCTCAAGTTTCTCTTCATTATGCTGACAACAATTTGATCAGTTAGGGATTGTGTTTGGATGCTGGTAGCAAAAACAAAACAAAACAAAATAACATTGAGTAGACCAAGGAGGGGTTTATCTTTCTCCCACAGCAAAAAGTTCAGATGTCATTGATTCAGTGGTAAAGGGACTCACAGGCAGGTGTCTGCTGTTTTGCTGACCTTTCATTATCACAAGACAGCAACTACAGCTCTACCCTTATATCTGATTTCCAGGCAAAAAGAGGGGAAGAACATAGATCACATGAGTGTATGAGCATCAAAGGAGTATCCCCCACTTTTAAGTAGCTTTACAGAAACCTCACACAATTTCTACTTAATCTAATTGGTCAGAACTGCCAGGTAGCCATGCAGATAATTAGGCCCAGGCTCCCACGCTGCTATAACAAAACCAAGAATCTGATTGATAGCAGGGAAAATAGGAGGATGAATATTGGGTAAGCAAATAGCAGACTGTAATGGCAATGTATTAATATTACCTTTTAAAAGGGTTATCCTCTTTGATGATGAACTCAGAGGAGATAACCTCCCCCTAATACTTTACTTTTTTATTTTTCTTGGCACACTGTCTTTCTGTTTACACAAAATGATCCTTTAAAATGATCTCCCATTCCTGCAGATTGGAATCCTTTATTTCTCTCAATTATTGCTCGGTTTATGTGTTCTCTGAAGTATATCCCAGCTAGCCCAATAGCTCCAAAAAGATTAAAGAACTCTCAGTTCTTTGAATTAGAGTCGAAATTTGTGATAACTGCCCCCAAATCTTTTTAAATGACTCCATTAATCATGTGGGTTTGCTCTAGGCTTCCTATACTTAATGCTATATGCTCTTGGTTGAACCAGCATTACTCTTCCAAACCCTGTTTTCAATCTGTTTTATTTTGACATTAACTGATCCCAGTTACAGACAAGTTACATTTTATGTTCCTAGTTAGCCTTCTAAATGCATGCACTATAATACGCAAGCATAATGCACACAAAAGACTGGTTGCTGCTAATCCCTAACCTATGATTTTCCTGATCCTGTGCAGACTTGAAAGTATGTAAACCATCAACTAAAGTCACTCCAGGGTCAGCATGTCCCACGTTTTCTCATCATCATTGCTGATAATCCTTTACCCTCATCCCTATGTTTGCAAACAATATATCTTTGGTAAATATATCATTAATAAAATATTTTTAAAGCAAAAATATCCCAATGCTAGCTTTCTTAAAGATCAAGAAATGGAGAAAACATATTGCTGTGTTGATGATTATTGTTGTTTTTTTAAATATATTTTTATTGATTTTAGAGAGGAAGGGAAAAGGAGAGAGGGATAGAAACATCAATGATGACAGAGAATCACTGATCAGCTGCCTCCTGCACAACCCCTACTGGGGACTAGTCTGCAACCCAGGCACGTGCCCTGACCGGGAATCAAACCATGACTTCCTGGTTTATAGGTTGACACTCAACCACTGAGCACCACTGTCCAGGCTGCTGTTGCTTTTTCTTTTCTATTTCCTATTCCTATTTTATTTTCTAAACATCTTTGTAGATTTGTCCATTCTATAACATGGTGAGTTCAGTCACTTTGACTGTTATGCTGCAATTAATGCTAGCTAGTTACCTGTTATTAATGCTTTTAGATAATGCTTTTCCCCATATATTTGCCACATACACACACACACACACACACACACACACACACACACACACACTCAGGCGCACCCACAGTGTTGGCTTTACTCCAGCCATTTCCCACCACCCCCTGCCATAGAACCTCTGCCCTGGTCCTAATAACCAACCTGAAGCCACCGTCCTTCCTGGCAGTTGCCCAAAAAAATCAGTAGCAAATCCTTATTGAAGTTGGATTCTAAATCTTAAAGGGGTAGAAGTACTGTGAGGCAGGCTGTCCTGGCTCCTCTTTGAGCTATTCTTTCTCTGCTCTCAACTACTTCCTTATTATATAGTTCTTTTATCTAGCCGAAAAACAATGAATTTACTGTACTTTTTCTCTCACTTTCCTTTAGCGTCGAGAAGTGGCAAAAACAGTTTTCTGCTTGGTTGTAATTTTTGCTCTTTGCTGGTTCCCTCTTCATTTAAGCCGTATTTTGAAGAAAACCGTGTATGATCAGATGGACAAGAACCGCTGTGAATTACTTAGGTATGATCCTATGTACCCATTAGGAAATTGGAGTTTCTCTGATTTTCACATTTATGATACTTTTACAAAACCATCTAGTCTACATTCTCATTAGCCCTGGAAATTAAAACTGCAAAGTTGATTATTTCTTCTTTAGCTGACGTAACTCATAACTGATCCCAAAATTTGTGCAAGCCATGTCTATAATCTTGCTGCTCCCCTCCTGAGGCTGTGCATAATAGTCTGAGCTAACCAAGTGGCAGGTAAATGTTCTGCAGAACTGAGAGTGCCATTTAAACAAGGACTTTAAAAAAATTCTGACTGCTACCTGTGAGAAATGGCTTCTGGGCAAGAAAAATGCTTATTCTAGGGATAAATGCTAGTTTGCAGTTTTGAAAACATTATGTGCTAATTATTCTACTATTTTCTTTTGCTCTAGTTTCTTGCTGCTCATGGATTATATCGGCATTAACTTGGCAACTATGAATTCATGTATAAACCCAATAGCTCTATATTTTGTGAGCAAGAAATTTAAAAATTGTTTTCAGGTAAGACTGTTTTGCAAGTATTTTTAAGGAAAACCAAATAAGTATATTAAGTAGCCAACAGGTATGGCTAATTCCAATTGTAAATATTATTTTCATCAGCTATACTTTTCAGTAGAGAAGTGAAAATCATATTTTTACCAGAAAGATGGTTAGATTGTCAGCATAAAAGAAAAGCAATATCTATTCAGACAACAACATATTCAGAGATTAAAGTTAAAAATAACTAACTTAATAACATGTCAATTTAGAACCCTCCTTTAAAAAGAAAGGCTCAAATGTGAACTGCAGGCCATATAGAATACATAAATCCTATTCCTTCCTTATATTTTTTTTTAGGATTTAACAACAGTCTCAGCAAAACATAAACTCTATTGTTAAGAAAGCTCTTTCTGCCCTAACTGGTTTGGCTCAGTGGATAGAGCGTCAGCCTGCAGACTGAAGAGTCCCATGTTCAATTCCAGTCAAAGGCATGTACCTTGGCTGCAAGCACATCCCCAGTGGGGGGTGTGCAGGAGGCGATGTTTCTAATTCTCTATCGCTCTCCCTTCCTCTCTGTAAAAAATCAATAAAATATATTTTTTAAAAAGAAAGCTCTTTCTAAATACTACTTAATAGTATATTTAATAATAGCCTCTTTAAGACAAGTAAATACTTATTGCTCTGGAAATCTGAATTAATGTAATTGCATTTGAAATCAGTTTCCTTCTGTTCTTCAAACCTTCTTGTAGCTAAATCAACCCATGTCCTCCAGAAGCTCCAAGCACAGTTCCTGGAATGATTTAACATAGAATTAATCCAAATTGGATTCTGTTATCTCTAGCCAGGATGTTAGTTCATGGCACATATTAGGAAGAGTAGCATAGAGGTCAAGGGTGCAGGCTCAGGAAGCAAACAATCTTGATTTGCATCACAGCTCTGCACTTACTGACAAACCCAGGTCTGGGTGGTGCCCTTCCTGCTTCCTTCATTTGCTGGTCTGTAAAATCAGACAATCACAATATCTATCTCATAAGTAGGATTCAGTGGGTTAATACTATATGTTAAGTGCTTAAAACGAATAATAAGTGCTAAGTATGAGTTTATTATTATTTGGGATAAAGTGGAAAAGAAAAAACACAGTGACTGCCCTCGTGGATCTTACAATCTAAAAGGAGAATTATACAAATAGATGAAACCTGGTAGTTTCATACAACTTGGTAGGAAATTAGCAACTACCACCTAGTGCTGTGAGCATCAGATGAGGTACACAATGCAGAGAGCCACACCAGTGGTGCACACTGAAGAAATGCTAGGTTCCCCTCCTAATCCCCCACTTATGCCCACCCCAAGTCATAGAGCACTCTTCCTCTGGCCAAAACTGCTTCCCTCTTTGACTTAGAATTTAAACAAGAAACAAGGGATATATTTCGCTGCACAAGAATGGACAATTTAGCTTTTACCTAGGGTTTACAGACTCCATACCCTAGATTACTGTTAAGGTTCTGTCCTCAAATGTATGTGGACATTTACCCCTTGTTGGTGGGAACGTAACACATGTCATGTCATTTAGCATCTGTTTCTTCTCCCAGTCTTGCCTCTGCTGCTGCTGTTACCAGTCCAAAAGTCTGATGACCTCAGTCCCTATGAATGGAACCAGCATCCAGTGGAAGAACCACGAACAAAACAACCACAACACAGAGAGGAGTAGCCACAAGGATAGTATAAACTGAACAGCTTAAGAAACATTAATCAATATTCCTTCAAACCTTATTAGAGAAAAAAAACACAGCAACTATGTCTCCAGAAGTCTCTTCTCTCATGACTCAGACCCACGCCCGGAAAATGCTTTGCAAAACATGAGAGGGTGGACTGTTTCATGCCCACAAATTCAATGACTCTTACTTTTTTAATTTATCTAATTTACGTATTCTGGTATGTTATATTCAACACTAAAAAACGGTGAGAGTTGGCAGGGGATAGGGAGACTGTTAAATGAAACCAGAAGGATATTTACTACTTTTGCATGAAAATCGTTTTCACGTGCATGACTAGCTTTCACGGCTGTTCTGTCAAATGTTTAATGAGAACTGGTCACCATGAAAGTTTGGAGGTTATAAAATAGAGATATTTTTTAAATGGGTTTTTTTTTTGCAAACACGGTAT
This sequence comes from Myotis brandtii, assembly GCF_000412655.1. Classification (NCBI taxonomy): domain Eukaryota; kingdom Metazoa; phylum Chordata; class Mammalia; order Chiroptera; family Vespertilionidae; genus Myotis; species Myotis brandtii. Next base: position 55,260 of record NW_005363098.1, read on the forward strand.
GGGCATAAGTCACCTTTATTTTGAAATGTCATTCAGTGCCAGTATTTTTTAACTGCATAGCAGCCTAAAAATAATTATTTGAGTTCATTTTGTAAAAAAAAAAAAAAGTAAAACAATTTAGTGAAAAATTAGGTTGTTCCTCATGCCACTGTGGTGTGTTTTTTTTAACATAAATTTTCAAGCTGCAACAAATACAGAACTAAAGCACAAATTGATAACCACACATGGCAGTTTAATAGCTGCTATTCAAAGAATTTTTAAGAACCTATTTTTTTTATGGTGTTTCATTACAGGAGATCCTGAACATTTTTTCATCTTAAATTTTAATAAAATAATGCTTGAATCAAATAGTTCTATTTTTCATAAGCCCAATCTATTTTTAATGTCTTTTATGTACAATCAATATCATATACCAAAATGTAAAGGTACGTGTCGTTTAACTATACCCAAGACTTTCAGTTCAATGCATAGAAGTCTAAACCTAGGAGAATAGAATTAAATATTTTTAGAAGATTTGGAAATTTTCACTGAGGTTTTTTAGTAATAGTAACATGTATATTTATGTATATGCATACATATATATGTACATATATGCATATATGTGTGTATGTATATATAGTTTACATATCACCTCATATTCTCTTGTTTTAAATGTTAACTGGCAGAAAGACTTTTTTTGATCATTCCCTTTTCCATAGAGGAAACATAATTTCAAAGTGGCTGGCTGAGTTTATCATGTCAGTGAATATAATCACCCCAAAGGCCACCATGAACTATGCTTCCTCACTTCTCTGGGTTTCCAGTGTGAACTTAAACACCTCCCCCTCTCCCACAACTCACATGGTCACCATTTGAAAGGGCCCACAGTGACTTTTGCTGGGTATTTTCCAAGATGTTTACAGACTGTGAGTAGAGCAGAAAATCTTTTAGCATGTGTGTGTATATATATATATATACAACTGTACATATCTTTTAGCCAATTTTTCTGTTATTATCTCTATGGAATATATTTGTGTGTGTGATACATGCATGTGTGTGATGTTTTGTATGGACGTATGTAATCTAATAATGATGCCTTGTAGCTGTGCCAAAGCACACACTTGGACTGGAATCTAGGTGGTTGTTTATTATGACAGTCGGCCTCAGTCAGTTTTAACCTGTGTTCATAAAGCATGTGACTATGTCACTGTTACAAGTGGAATATGGGAGGCAGCATGAAAGGGGATGAGTCATGAGTTAACAATAGGGTTTTATTTGCTTGGTTGGTTGGCTGATTGGCTGGTTTGATAAAACAATATTTGGGGTTGTTGGAGCAAATGTCATTAAACTATGAGTAATTATATTGTCTTAATCCTCAACTAAACTCAGTGATAAGGTTGACAAGTAATCTAATGAATATATCAGAGTACACCAAACATATTCCTGATGATAAATTAGCTAATAATTTGTTGGGCTGTGTTTTAGCACCGTCACGTATAAAATGATATCAGGTTCCAATGGACCCCATTGCAGGGCTTTTTGATGTGTAAGCAGTCGAATTCCATTATTCCGCTGGTACATACCATGCACTGATATATACCCATAATGTAAGCCATAAACTCACACCATTTTGTTTAAACAACTATTTTTTTGTTTAAGATACTTTCTCTCTTGCATATGAATAATGCATTTTATAAGTTCAGAAAGTCATAGCTTTCCTAATAACCACACAGGCTTCAATGGACATTTTGTTTATGGACTGGTAAGTAACTGTGGTTTACTAGTAGGAATATTTCCAGTTTCTACTTTTACCACATCTTTCCAAGTAAAACTGTAGAAATGAGCCAAAAGCCAAGGCCCTGCATTGGCAGTGGCCTGTAAGTATAAAATAAAGTTTACAGAAGCCTTGCAAGTGTCTCTTCATTTTTACATAGTTCTTCAGAGAAAATGTTTGCTAGACAATGCCTATTGTAAACCTCTCCCTAGTAACAGCCAGTCAAGCAATTTCACTTTCAAACACATACTTCCTAACTGTTGTGCTGAACACATAACAACCTCATTCATTTCTTCATTCACCTTTCTAGTAAATTTTGCTGAGCATCTGCTATGCCCCAGGAATTTTTCTAGGAACTGGAGATATAGCAGTGAACATAACAGGCGAAGTTCCTGCTCTTATGGAGCTTGAATTCTAGAGGAAGGAGCTAAACAATTACAGTCCATAAACAATATGTCAAGCGATACCTAGAGGAATAGACTTATGTGTATCCAGCTGCTTATTTAACATCTCCAACTGAATGACTAACAGACCTACCATATCTAAAACTAAGCTCCTGATATCCCTCTAACCCAGCGATTCTCAACCTGTGGGTCGCGAACCCTTTGGTGGTCGAACAACCCTTTCACAGGGGTCGCCTAAGACCATCCTGCATATCAGATATTTATATTATGATTCGTAACAGTAGCAACATTACAGTTATGAAGTAGCAACGAAAATAATTTTATGGTTGGGTCACAACATGAGGAACTGTATTTAAAGGGCCAGAAGGTTGAGAACCACTGATCTAGAGTGATCACAGAACCCTATGTAAAAAATCTGGATCATTGAAGATATACTCATCAGACATTAGACCAACACACCAATGTTACATACAATGTATGGCAAACCAAGTCATAAGTAACAATAGCATAACAACTGTACTCCTGCATATATATTTATATTATGATTCGTAACAGTAGCAACATTACAGTTATGAAGTAGCAACGAAAATAATTTTATGGTTGGGTCACAACATGAGGAACTGTATTTAAAGGGCCAGAAGGTTGAGAACCACTGCTCAACCTGTGCCACTATAATATTCCTCTGCTCATGTATTAGTCAGGATTCAACAGAGAAACAGAGCCAATATGTATAAGAGAAGATTTATGATGGGAATTGGCTCATGTAATTATGGAGGCTGAGATATGCTATCATCTGCCGTCTGCAAGATGGAGAAATAGGAAAGTCACTGATGTAATTCAGTCCTAGTCCAAAGTCCTGAAAAATAGGGAATCCAGTGGTGTAACTCCCAGTCTGAGGCCAAAAGCCTGAGAACATTTGGAGCAGCCAGCTGATGTAAGTCCCAGAGCCCAAAGGCCCTAGAACCAGGAGAGCTGATATCCAAGGACAAGAGAAAATGGATGTCCCAGCTCAAGAACAGAGAGAGAAATTTCATCCTTCCTCTACTGTTTTTTCTCTTCAGGCCATCTACAGATGGATAATGCCAGCCCACGCTAATGAGAATACATTTGATTTCTTCTGACTTCTAATTCAAATGCTAATCTCTTCAGGAAATGCCCTCACAGAAACATCCAGAAATAATGTCATACCAGTTCATAGGGCATCCCTTAGCCCAGTCAAGTTGACACATAAAATTAACCATCACAACTCAGTTAAAGACAGCTCCAACTTTTGAGTTGTCAGGATAAAAACCTTGAAGTCATTCTCATTATCTTCTCTCACACCTTATACCCAATGCCTCAATAAATCCTGCTGGCCTATCTGCAGACTAGATCCAGAACCTAACCACTTCTGTCTACCTCCAGTGTCTTTTTCTGAGCCACCAACATCTCTGGTCAGAATAATTGCAATGAGCTCCTATCATGCCTACTTGTTTCCAGCCTTATGCACACCATGTGCTAACTGGGGCCTATATCTCAAATGCCATAAATGGTCTGAAGAGGTTCACATTTCCAAGGTAGGCTGACCAACATCCCTTGAGGATTTTTTTAAAAAGAGCTAAAGGGCCCTAACCGGTTTGGCTTGGTGGATAGAGCATCAGCCTTCGGACTGAAGGGTCCCAGGTTTGATTCCAGTCAAGGGCATGTACCTTGGTTGCAAGCACATCCCCAGTAGCGGGTGTGCAGGAGGCGGCTGATCAATGTTTCTCTCTCATCGATGTTTCTAACTCTCTATCTCTCTCCCTTCCGCTCTGTAAAAAATCAATAAAATATATTTTTTTTAAAAAGAGCTAAAAGGAGAAGGAGAAGAGAAGGAGAAGGAGAAAAGAACTAAAGTAAGAGAGTGCCCCTTCCCAATGTGGCAAGTCTGGGAGGTTGTGGACCTGGGAGTTATAGGCCACTGTCATTTGGGCATTATGAAGAAAGTCTATCTAGATCATTATAAAAATGAAAAAGAGCATTTAAGTTCCTGGTTCCAGTTTCCCCTCATGCTTTCCCTTGGCTTGAGTAAGCAAACCAACACATTAACACATTTACCTCTTTGCCTATGCTAGTTACATTGGTTTTCTGTTTTCTTACAATACACAACATGCTAAGACCATCTGACTTAAGTTATTTATATTTTCTTGTTGTTTAGATTAATAGGCTTTATGTTTCTTAGAGTAGTTTTAGGTTTACAGAAAAGTTGATTGGGAAGTATAGAGTTCCTACATGTTCTTTCTCCTCCTTCCCTGCACAGTCCCCCCAATTATTTATCTCCTATATTAGTGTAATACTTATGATGAACCCAATATTGATTCACTATTATTAACTAAAGTCTATAATTTACATTAAGATTCACTCTTTTTTTTTTTAATATATTTTATTGATTTTTCACAGAGAGGAAGGGAGAGAGATAGAGAGCTAGAAACATCGATGAGAGAGAAACATCGACCAGCTGCCTCCTGCACATCTCCTACTGGGGATGTGCCCGCAACCCAGGTACATGCCCCTGACCAGAATCGAACCTGGGACCCTTCAGTCCACAAGCCGACGCTCTATCCACTGAGCCAAACCGGTTTCGGCAAGATTCACTCTTTGTGTTGTACATTCTATGGGTTCTGACAAAGATATAGTGACAATTATCCACCATTATATATCATTCAGAATAGTTTCACTGCCCTAAGAATCCCTTGTGCTCCACCTTTTCTCCCCTGTCTCTCTCCCCCTCTGATTTACCTTTTCACTCAACAAAGATCTAATGAACACCCACCATATTAAACTGCTGGGAACACAGCTATCTATAATAATAAAAGCATAATATGCTAATTAGACTGGACGTCCTTCCGGACATCCTTCCTTCCAGACAAAGCCTCAGTGGTCAGGAACCGCGGCAGAGGCAGCAGAAGCCCCCAGCCACAGCGGTGGTGGACAGGGGCCGGGGCCAAGGCCCTTGCACGAATTTCGTGCATTGGGCCTCTAGTAACTAAACAAATGCAGGAAAGTACTAGGTGGTGACTCAGTAGGCATCAGCTTAGGAGAGAGTGAAGACAATAGTAGTCCAAATTCTTTCAACTTCAGCTGGCGACCTCAGTGAACACAGTTTGAGGGCTCTTGCTTCTACAATTCGTATTGTAGTGAGCACAAATATGTCACTGCTGGGAGAATGGGATAATATAAGCAACATTGTATTGCCTCTACAGTATGAGCTTTTGAAGTCAATAAATAAGTACATGTTAATCTCTATGCAAAAATAAATCTATGCAGTAAATTTGAAATTAAGGCAATGAAAAAAATTGGAGATTAAGTTCAGGAAATAACTGAGACAAATGTGAATCTTTCACGTATGTTACCTCTATTGTTATTTTTAGTAGCATCACTACTAGTCCATGGTAGAGTGTTAGCATTATATATATATAGGGTGGCCCCAAAAATGCATACACATACATTGTTATAGCTTAATTAATGTTTATTTCTTTTCAGATGTAACCCAATGGAATTAATAATTATTCAAAGTGTGTATACATTTTGGGGGGACACCCTATATGTGAGGAGTGAAGAAAATGCACTGCCAGTCCTTCTTCCAAGCCTCTCCAGGTTTCAAAGTCTGAGTTTGCAATTCCCTTACTTGCAACATAATCTAGTGCAGTTCTGTATTTATTGCTTTTTCTCCATACTTCAAGCAAGCAAGGTTAAATCAGGGTACTAGTCCACCACATGCAGTTGATTATTTCTGAACTTCCAAGTGGGGTCTTTGCATTTTAAAACCCCAGAGTGGCTTTTAAATAATCCTACATTTGGAGAATCTTCTGTCACACTTTCCTCTAAGTAGCAACAAAGACAAACCAGTGTCTATATTTGGTCAGGCCAATACTGTCTCTGGTCTTTTTGTTTTTAAAACTGAAAGGACAAGCCACAGTTCTCAGAATCCGGGAATAATAAAGAACTGAACATAACATTGTAACTGCAAAGCCAGGCTTTCCCCAAGAAGCTTGCTAATGTAGTTCACTTCAATTTGATGGAGCCAAAGTCCTACTATCTCCTGGTTTCCCAAGGTTTTAGCATCAGTGTTACTCAGCAGATTGTGTTTCTTCCTGGGAGGTAATAAATTAGGAACAGCAATGCCAAATCTAGATATCATCAGAAGAGTCATGGAATCTTCCTAAGGAAATACAGAGAATTCCACAAATGTTTCCTTTTTGGTCCTAAACCACTATCCTCTTACCTAATATATCTATGGGGGACTGATCATCTTTTATCTGAATTTGATTTTATGATGGTAGATACAATTATATATTGGGTGTTGTGACAGATGTGTCCCAGGTGGGAAGAGTCAGGGACCCTGCCCAGACTATGCAGTATTGCATGGTCAGCCTTAATCCCACACCCCAGGCACCTACAGGGCACAGCCCTGACTCGCTCCATGTATTCCACCTTTTTACAGTATGATCTATAGCAAGGTTAAATCAGGGTACTAGTCCACCACATGCAGTTGATTATTTCTGAACTTCCATGATCTATAGCTCTCTGTTTTTCTCAAACTGTGGTAATTGGGATTAAATGCAGTTAAATTCTTGTGTTTTTTAAATACCCTAGAATGAGAAAATCTAAGTGTGACCAGGTGAAGGGAACATGGTGCTCTTTTAGGCTTTTCAGGGACACATTTGTGCATAATGAAAAACTGACCACCTCGGACCAGTCTTTTCTCTGTGTTATGAAACCTAATGGGGTTAGGCCTGGATCACTGCTCCTCACTCTCAATCAGGACCCTGTTGGAAGGCAGGGAACTCAGCTGACCAGCTTAGCCCAAGCAGGCCAACTCCTAGAACTGGAGTACTGGAGAGGGGGAGTGGGGCAGGGATGGGAAGGGATTGACTTCTCAAAGGAAACCAGTGTGACCCTAGAAAGGGGAAGGGAGAATAACTGCACCATCCTTTTTTTAAAAAGTATTTTTAATGATTTCAGAGAGGAAGAGAGAGAGAGAGAGAGAGAGAGAGAGAGAGAGAGAGGGAGAGAGAGAGAGAAACATCAATGATGAGAATCATTGATCAGCTGCCTCCAGCCTGCCCCGCACTAGGAATCGAGCCTACAACCCCGGGCATATGCCCTGACCGGGAATCGAAACATGACCTGGTTAATAGGTCGACACTCAACCACTGAGCCACACCTTCAGGGCTTCATCATTGAAGATATTACCCATATATCCTGATACTCATTTCTGTTGCTCTTTTTAGCTCAGTTAATTCCTCAATTTTTATTATTTTCTTTAAAAATAATGTTTGCTCTTCAAATTACAAAAATGATATATAAAATAGATCAAAAAAAATTCCTACTTATGGGACTATCTCTACATCTTTATTTTACATTAACTTATCCAGTTCTTTGCTACCACAAACAAGGCTATACCACAGATCTTTGTACAAGGCTCCATGAAGACTTGTATGAGTTCTATGGGGCAATTAAAAAGGAGTAGGATCGCTACAGGATCACAGGGTTTTTGCACAGTTAACATCTCTAAGTACTTCCCAGATTGTCTCCAGAATGGCCCCACTAATCCTGGGTTGATCCATCAGTAAAGATTCCTGGGTTCAGGGTGCCTTGCAAATGTTCCACTTTGTACTGGCACTGTCACTCTGGAGGAACATATACCTTCAGGCATATGTAACAGACTCTTTTTGAAACCTGACCAGTTTCTCTTGGATCCCTTGTACTAGTTCTGCTCACCTATCCCCAGCTTCAGTGTTTTTAATACTACCTGTGCCTTGGACTTTCAGGGGCCTTCCCTTGGACAGGGGAATCCCCTAGCTGATCAGAAGAGGAAGTGCCTGGGATGTCCATCCCACCCCCACTGTGACCTATGGCCAATGAGTTACTGATGTGGAAGTGCTAACGCCCAGCTCTTGTGCCTCAGGTGGGTAAACACTACGCGCCTAGGAGATCAGGCTGAGTCTGGGACTCCACCTGAAATTTCACCTTTCTTAGCTCCTTCCCTATCCCAGGCTGCTGCTTCTATTCCTTCACTGGTTTCTTCTGGGGGCTTAACAAATCACTTACACCCAAATCCTTGGTTTAAAGTCCACTTTGGGAGAACATAACAAAGAGAGCAACACATTTCTATTTCACTGATGAACATAAATGGCAAGTTCCAGGCATTGAACATGTTAGATTCCTTTAGCATACTATATTTGGGCTCATATTTGAAATCACTCTTTCAATTTCTCTGTCTGGGGCAGTGATTCCCAAAGTGGGCGCTACCGCCCCCTGGTGGGCGCTGCAGCGATCCAGGGGGGCGGTGATGGCCACAGGTGCATTTGTTTTAACTTTTTTTGTATTACCTTTCTATTCTGAGTTCAATAAATAGTTTCATAATTTCAAACTTCAATGTTTCTAATTTACACCTTTCTTTACTATATTTTACGAAAAAGGTAGAAACATTAATACATATATCTTTCTGTTTAATTGCTATTAAAATTTTTAAAAAATTAATTTCCAGGGGGCGCTGAGTAATATTTTTTCTGGAAAGGGGGCGGTAGGCCAAATAAGTTTGGGAACCACTGATCTGGGGCATCACTTTACCAGGAAAGTCAACTATATTTAAGGTCCATTATTTTTTTCAGCCAAAGGATGTATTCCATCTTTTTACAGAATAAAGCCATTTCTCCATGAACTATAGCTCTCTGTTTTTCTCAAACTGTGGTAATTGGGATTAAATGCAGCCACTTGAGAGGGACGTGTTCTCCCAATTACAGCTGACTTCTGATATGAGGAATATTTGGATACACAGAAAAGCTTAATAGCCCTGCTCCAAAGAATTGCCCTACTCCCGATAGAATTTCTAGAGTGGTATATGTGCATGCCTGACAGAAAAACCACACCCCTTCACAGTAGCTGGGCCTGAGGGTGAGGAAGTTTGGATTGTCAATTAAGAGAGAGATCTCGTACATACTTAGTGAGACATAACAATGTCATATTTTTTCAAAAATAATACACTGTTTTCGATGGACAGAGTAAGAGCCCTGAATGCAATCCATACCTTTTGATCCAACACTTTAAATTCTGTGAATCTACCAAAAAATAATCTGAAAAGCAAGATGTATGCTAAAAATGTTAATTTCTTTTTTTTCATAATAGCAAAAAGTAATATATCCTAAGAAGTGTCAGAGTATGGCTTCCCTATAACAGAGCCTAAGAAATAGACTTGGGAAGGTCGTTTATTTGAAAGGTGACTCTAGGAAACAAATTGAAGGAGATGAAAGATCAAGAGAGAGAAGAAATAAAAGACAACAAATGGTCTATTTTGAGCTGGTTACTGAGGTTTGTAGGTAACTGGGGTCTGGTCCTGCTGGGGACCCTCTGAAGAACCTGGTATTGTGCATCTTAGAATTGGGGGACATTGCCCAAGCCCACAGGGTGTTGTCTCCAAGCTCTCATCTTATCTGAGACTTTAATGGGCCATTCCAACATTTTATCAAGCCAATGCTTCAAGTGATGTGATATATTGTAGTACTCAGAGATCTTGTGTTCATGAGCCCATAGTCACACACCCTTTGCCCCCAAAATCGGTCACTTAGTCCAAGGCAATGTTATAAAGGATCCATGTCAGTAAATCAGGTACAGTAGTTCCTAAGACACTAGCAGAGGCACTAGTGCAGGGAATTTAAATCCATATTCTGCTGTACAAGCTTAGGCTCAATAAACGAATGATGGGTCTGAGTCTGAACTAAAATAAAGGCCACACAGAGAAGCACTGAATCACTGAGGTGCCAGACATGTAAATAAAGACTTCTTGGACCCAGCCCCTAGCTGGATGCAGCTAAGCTGACACCATATAGAACTGAAGAACCACCCATCCCAGCCTGACCCAGATTCCTGATCCATAGAATGATAATAATATATCATTTTTGTTTCAAGCCATTAAGTTTTGAGATGACTTACTAGCAGCAATAAGCTTCTGTTTTCATGCTCTTGGAATGCTTCCCCTTGGAAACCAGCCACCATGGGAAAAGTCTGACTATTCTAAGACCGTACTGCTATGAGGAAGCCCAAGCTAGCTAAGTACAAAGGCTTTGTAGAGAAGCTCCAATGCTCCCTTAGCCAATAGCGCTGGCTCAACCAGAATCAAGTAATGCAAAATAACTATCTGTGCAATCTACAGAATCATGAGAAATTAAAAAACAATCATTGTTTTAAGCCCCTAAGTTTTGGTGTGGTGTGGTTTGTTACATCACAATAGATCATTGAAACATAGGTACTCTACTCATGGGCCCATTGCACAAGAACTGACAGAGGCTGGCTAACATCCACTGGGTGCATCATTTTGTCCACCTTATTACCAACCAAAACCTCTGACATGGATGCTTCCTAGTGGACACTCTATGAGCATAAAGATGTTTGTGCCCATACTAATAGGTCCATCTATCTTCCACTTTTTTTTAAATTTTTACTTCAGTCTTCCAGTCTTGCTCTTTTCACATCCCTAACCAACCAGCCAATGCTTAGAACACTTCTGTCATCCAAAACTTTACTACTGAAAGCTTTACCCACTGGGAGGATTTCACCTCATTACTGCCTATGGGGTACACTCCAAGCAGGGCCAATGAGCAACAGCAGTCCACTTTCAGATATCACCAACATAGTAAACCAACCCATCAATGAACTAGGCTGGATATTTTTCTCCTGTCTTGATTAATCATAGGGAAATCCTCAAGAAACTATAGGGATTAGCTAAGGGAAAGCTATGAGTACAAGAGAAGTATGTGACATGGGGGTCAGGGCTACCTATCTCTTAACTTTGTGCCCTGTGACCAGTTCCCAGATGTACTATTTTATCATACAATGTTGCAACTTCATCTTTCTAACATTGTGATTTGGGGGCTCCAACTAAGGACAAAGTTTATGATAGGCAGTTCCAATCACATAGATATCTGATACCCCCATTATTAGGCATTCAAGTTCAACTACCATAGCATTCTAGAAGCTGGTCTATTCCTGTCCCTCATGGGACTCCTCTAATGGGATATCTCTGTCCTCTGGGGCTCCCCATTGACCTAGCAGAGACTTTTCTAGAAACTTTTAAATATTGTGATGTTACTACCACCACCAATAAGGTTTTGTTGTAATCTGGCTTTTAAGTGATCCAGTTCTACTAAACAATCTTAGCCTGATTGTCTACTTTCTAGAACCATCTTTAGTATGCTGTCTTACACACAGACTTGAGTGCAAGTATAGGTAGTTTATTTGGGAAATGCTCTCAGAAAGCAGAGTAAAGGAATGGGAGAGAGAAGGGAAAGGGGGGGAAGTCTATTAAGGGTAAAAATTTAACTGGTGGGCAATAGGGCTCAGTCCCATTATTGAGTCTCAGAGGAATCATGTAAAAGCACCTAAGAATTCTTCTCCCCAAGAACAGGAAGCTGAAACAGTTATCTGCCAGCTCCCATTCCTTTATTATTTAAGGAATGTTCCCAGGGTTATTAATTTTTCTTGCTCTTAATACTTGCATTGAACCTAAGAAATAACTAAAAGCACAAGTTTTTCAAACTCAATTCTCTGACTCCTTATTTAGGGCTCTTCATTACCAGAACCTGCCTAATAAAGGGGTAAAGAGTCTACTTCTGGCAGACAATATTATAAAGGCAACAGAAAGTCTCACAACAGACAATGGCCCGTTCCACAGCTTGAAGATGTCGACATGACCTTCACTCAATGGAAATGAGGCTTCAAATGCAAGATCCCTTAGAGAAGAAACTGACAGACCTAAGCCAAAGGTTAAACAACCTAGAAAAGAGCCTAATAGAGGGAAGGGAAGAGACTGCATAAGATATTGGACTTAAGGAGAAAGTGGAAGAGTATCAGGAAGAGGAACAAGGGAATAGGAAGGAATTGTTAAAGGTTCTGTATTTGGCTCCTATGGCTGCCATTACAAAATACCACAAACTGGGTGGCTTAAAACTACAAATATTTATCTAGATGCTATCAGTCCAAAATCAATGTGCCTGCAATGTTGTTTCTTTCTGGAGGGTCTAAAAGAGAAAGCATCTCCAAATAAAAACGACAATGAGGTATCATCTCACACCTATCAGAGTGGCTATCATCAACAAATCAACAAATGACAAGAGCTGGCGAGGATGCAGAGAAAAAGGAACCCTCATGCACTGCTGGTGGGAAAGCAGACTGGAGCAGTCACTGTGGAGAACAGTATGGAGTTTCCTCAAAAAACTAAAAATTGAACTCCCATTTGACCCAGTGATCCCACTTCTAGGAATATATCCCAAGAAACTAGAAATGCCAGTCAGAAAGGATATATGCCCCCCTATGTTCATAGCTGCACAATTTACAATAGCTAAGATTTGGAAACAGCCTAAGTGCCCATCAGCAGATGAGTGGATTAAAAAAATTTGGTACTTCTTCATAATCGTAAACTACGCTGCTATAAAAAGGAAGGAACTCCTACACTTGCAACAGCATGAATGGACCTGGAGAGCATTATGCTAAGAGAAATAAGTCAGTTGGAGAAAGATAAATATCACATGATTTTACTCATTTGTGGAATATAATGAACAACATAAACTGATTAACAAAAACAGATCCAGAGACAGAGAAGCATCAATCAGACCGTCAAACCTCAGAGGGAAGGCAGGGGAGGGTGGGAGTAAGGGGGAGAGAGCAACCAAAGGACCTGTATGCATGCGTATAAGCAATGGACACAGACACCAGGAGGGTAAGGGCATGAGCGGGGGTTTGGGGGAGTGAGGGAGCAATGGGGGAAAAGGACACATATGTAATACCTTAATCAATATAGAAAATTTTAAAAAAGAGAGAGAGAGAAAGCATCTCATGCCTCCCTCCTAGCTTCTGGTGGTTGCAGGCAATCCTTGGCAACCCATGGCTTATAGATCTATCACTTCAATCTCTGCCTCTATCTTCACATGATGTTGTCCTCTTTTGTGTGTGTGTGTGTGTGTGTGTGTGTGTGTGTGTGTGTGTGTGTGTCTGTGTCTGTGTGTCAGGTCCAAATTTCCCTCTTCTTCTAAGGACACCAGTTATTGAATTAGGTCCCAATCTATTCCAGTATGGCCTCATTTTCACTTGATTACACCTGGAAAAAATCTATTTCCAAATAAGTAAAACTCTAAGGCTCCAGGTAGACAGGGATTTGGTGGGGACACAATTCAACCCAGTACAGTCTTCCAAGACAAGCAACTAACCACATAGCTTTGTCCTTTTGACCAAAGCAGAATGTGGCTTCAGGGGCCAACAGAGTAGCTACTACTACACACTTATCATGGTTCTCGTCATCGAATAACTAGACAATCAAAGTCTTACCCTCGCATGTACCACAGCCAAAGTATAATGTCAAACCATGCCAAGAAAATCCTCCAGTTCAATTGTTTCTAAACTCAGACCAGCCCCTAGAATGCTATTCTAGGGGCTGGTCTGAGACTCAAATGAAATTTTCCTGGGAGTAGTCAGACAAATATAATAGATAGAAGCTATTGTGGTAGAAGGGCAGCTGACAGGATCAGGGTCTATCTCCCCATCTTGTATCAGATTGTTCAGCTTCACAGAATACTACTGACTATCTAGTTATCCACTTTGCTGCTTTGTTCAGGAAGTAACTGATACCTACCACTAACATAGAGCAAAATAGATGCATAGGGGCTAAGAGAAGATGTAAAGAGGAAGAAGAAAGTGAATGTAGGAAGGGCTAGAGAACAAATAGCTATGGCCACCTTAATTATTTTGGGTGCAAAAGGGAAAAGGAGAGTCACAGAACACCAATCGGTGGCCTCCTGGTAAAACCAGGGGAGAGGGTAAAAGGAGTAAGGGAAAAGGAAGGAAGGACCTCTTTATACAATGATTTAGAGTGATAGCTAGTGTTTTTATAGCCCTATGATGGATGCATGGATGAAGCCCGAGCTTCCTGGGTAAAGTTTGAGGCAATTAGCTACATAGTGCAGGCAAGTTTACACTGAATGATTTAGAGATCTTCTGTTTCCCAAATAAGTAGATAAACAGAAGATGTTAGTCTCCAGACTCATTAACCTAATACTTTCTGTGAGCACTCAGCATGAATACAAGGCAAAATAAAAGCACTCAATATAAATAAATCAATAATAATTTATATCTTTTCATCTCTCCAAAGAAAAATGTTTATATGTGGAGAAAAAATAAATAAAATGACATTTAAAGGAAAAACCATCCCTCCCCACAAATACACTGCACATTTTTAAAAGTGAGACATTAAGCCATTTGACATGTCTTTAGAGTCTTTACCAAAGGGGGAAAATAGCTGTCAAGACGCCAAGGCCTGTGAGTCAATGAGTCAGTTAAGTTTTTCTAAAGTCATGCTCCCAAGAAAGCACTTTAATTTGTTGTCTTAAATAATTTAATAGTTTAACCTATTAATTCTCATATCTTATTACTAGCTGAGTCTGATATGAGACAAAGAGCTAGTTGGGAACAATTCTGATATCAGATTGTTAAGCGTTACTACAATATCATGAAAATCCTGAATAAATGATATTTTGTTCAGTGAATACAGTGTCACCAATTCCACCTTTGTGACTAGTTCTCAGTGCAAGGCTGCCCTGGTACAGGGGCTTAGTCAGCTCAGGTTGCTATAACAAAAGACCACAGACTGGGTGGCTAAAGTCACAAACATTTGTTTCTCATGATTCTGGAGCTGGGAAGTCCAAGATCAAGGTGCCCACAGATTCCGTATCTAATGAAAGTTATTTCCTGGCCACCTTCATGCTGTAACTTCACATGGTCAAGAGAGAGTAAGAGAGGAAGGTATCTTCCTTTTCTTAGAAATATACTAATTCCATCATGGAGATTCCACCCTCAAGGCCTCATCTAAACCTAATAGCCTTTCAAAGGCCCCACCTCCAAATACCATCACACTGGAGATTAGGTTTCAACATATGAATTTGAGTATCATACAAACATTCAAACCATAGCAGGCACTCTTAACTATTTTTGGATTGATCATGGACACCTTTGGAAGTCTAGTGAATAATATTCTTAAATGCATTTTTAAAATTAGAATTTTAAGAACACCAATTACATTAAAGTATCACTACCAGACCATTTTTTTAAAAAAATTTGTGATAAGGCAATATATGTCTCCTGTATCAACACATGAAATAACAAAATCTAGTGGCAGGTCAAATAACTATCATAATTTCAAAGTAGTGATGAGTATAGGTGATATTTTGAGAGATCTGCCAAAAACTGTAATATGATGTGAAATATCTGTGACTTTGTCAATAGGTACTGCTAACACTACTGTGATGTGTTACCTATATTCATAATTGAAGGAAATGCTAATTTTCCCTTGGGAGTGAGTGAAAATAAAAAATGTGATTTTTTCCGCTCACATGCTCATCCCCCAAATTCAGAACTCCTTCATGAGGCTCTTTGATTTCAAAAGTTCTCTCTTTTCCTCAGTACTCACAAGGAGCAACAGGCCTGGATGAAAAAACACACCCTCAGAAACCCCTACTCGTAGTATAGTCCACGCTCATGCCTGTTCTAATGGAGGTTATTCATGTGGGGGATGAGCTGGAACCTTGGCTGGAGCTCTGCACATCAGGGGCTACCATCCCTGGGGCCTAGGGAAGAGGGCTGTTGTCACCAGTGTCAGAGATTCCAAATAATGGGGATGGAAGGGAAGGTAGGAATTATCTGATCTCTGCTGCGAAGGCACAGGGTGGGCTTCACAGGCCACTATGTAACTAAATCAACCAGATTAGACACCTAGGTGGGTCAGGCACCCTAGGGTGTTTCATGTGCTGTGTCCAGGAGCCAGACATGTGGATTCATTCAATAGTTCAATAATTCACACAACAAATATGTATAGATGGCCTACTTAGTGCCAGGCACTGTGCGAGGCGCTGAGAGTGGACTTCTCAACTCTCGTGCATCTGCAGTCCGGCTCTACAAGAGCATGCAAATGCCTACATCCAATAAATAAGAAAGCATAGAGGGGCCAGGCAGTATATAACCATGGGGTCCATTTCCTAAATGATGCTCTGAACCCGGGATCAGTTTGTAAAAAAAAGGGAAGAGCACTAATATTTATTATTGACAACCTACTGTGTGCCAGGCACTTGAATTTCATCATTTCAAGACACTGTTAGGAATGAGGAAAAAAATGGATAAATGGTTTATCTGAATGGATAAGTGGTTTGTTTGCCAGTTAGTACATTATGGTGTTGGTTTTGAAACCAAGTCTGTCTGTTTCTAAAGTACACAATCTTTTTCCAGTATGTCATGTGGTGCTGACACTTGGTCAGCTTCTTGACCATTCAGAATCAGTTTCCTTATCTGGATATAATGATATTGTAGATCATTCAACAATATGTATACAAGTGTTCTGTAAATTATAAAACACTTAAGCACATGTTATTGTTGCTGTAATCATCTGCCACTGTTGTTATTGTCATCAGAAATTTGGTATGCAATAAAATTAATGAAATTATCAGAAATCCCAAGCACTTAGACAACTCTATAATAAATGAGCCAAAGCAAGGAGGAGGATTATGTCACAGTAATGTAGGGAATAATATATTCTGATTTTTCCTGGTAATTGCTTTATTTTTTATGGAAATTGGGTCTTTCCTAATAAGGAAAATAATCTGCAAACTAAGTCTCACTTACTTAATACAATATTTAGTTTCTAAGAAGTTTTATAAAGAAATAAAGTAATACAGTGAATAATATTCTAAATGTAATAAGGAAGTATCTTATCTAACACTGAGGTGAGATACAACTTTAGTTTAGGAATATAAATTGTTCACCATTCTTGCGCAACAGCTCTGTGAAAATGGATGTGGGATAGCTATCTTCTCAAATACAAACCTGTTCTTGATTGTTTTCCCCAAAGATTTCATTTGGCTGCTGTTCACTAAAGTAGATTTGCTTAAAATAAAATGGTTTATTTTGTAAATTTTTAATACTGTTTTTTCCTGTTTACAAAAATAGCACTTGCTCATTACTAGGGGTAAAGAGAGAGAGAGAGAGAGAAATTTATATAAAAATTAAAATACCAGAGACAACCACATACTGTTTTTGTTTTTTACTCTGACATTTTTTAGCAGTCTGCTTTGGTGGATTTAGCAACACTGACTTTCAGTATACAGAGCAAAACTATCTTTCCTGGTAAAAGAAATATGTTTCAATGCTCTTTTTCACACAAAAACGCATGAGTACAAACCTCTTTGTGGGAACCAAAAGACTATAACAAACTTGTAGTTATTATAATATTACATGGAAGAAACAAGTAATTTCCACTCTGCTTTGCCCTTACTTCTTCCAAAGAAACTACCTCAAAACAAAACAAACAAGTGCTTCACTAAAAAATAAACTAGTTGAACAAATAAACCACTTTGATTAATCTCACTGTTCAGTTTAACCCAGAGGTAGATAATAATAGCACAAGTAATGGACTTTTTTTTTCTTCTCCACCATTTTCCCTGCCAGACCACACTGAGTCAGGAGAACTCAGCTGAGTGAGGAGAACACATGTTCTGAGGATCACTTTGTCGCTTACTTAGACGACTGCTCAGGCCTGTGAGCGGGACTCAGGAGTTACTGATTCTTTCCCTGAGCTTCATGCAACAGAGCAAGAGTCCTCCAGGTCCATCACCCTCAAAAAAAATGCGCTTACCCAATGCTTTTGTGTATATTTTTCTACTGAGTTCAGTTAAGAGTTCAGATGCAATTTTTTCTATCTAAAGAAAAGACATAATAAGAAAGTCAAATCACATAGGCAGTAAAATCTCAGATATCTCTCTCAGCAATATTGTTGCTGATATGTCTCCGAGGGCAAGGGAAACTCAGGAAAAGATAAACAAATGAGACTACATCAAGCTAAACTGCTTCTGCACAGCAAAAGAAGCCATCAACAAAATAAAAATAGAATCACTGTATGGGAGAACATATTCGCTAATGATACATCTGATAAGGGGTTAATTTCCAAAATATATAAAGAACTTTTACAACTCAACACCTGGGAGACAAACAATCCAATCAAAACATGGCAAAGGACCTGAATAGACACTTCTCCAAAGAGGACATACAGATGGTCAATAGACATATGAAAAAAATGCTCAAGGTCACTAATTATCAGAGAAATGCAAATAAAAACTACAATGAGTTACCACCTCAGACCTGCCAGAATGACTACCATCAATAAATCAACAAACAGCCCTGGCCTGCTTGGCTCAGTGGATAGAGCATCGGCCTGTGGACTGAAGGGTCCCAGGTTCAATTCTGGCCAAGGGCACATGCCTGGGTTGCGGGCTCGGTCCCCAGTGGGGGTGGGGGGGTGCAGGAGGCAGCCAATCAGTGATGCTCTCTCATCATTGATGTTTCTATCTCTCTCTCCTTCTCCCTTCCTCTCTGAAATCAATAAAGAAATATATTTTAAAAAATAATAATAATAAAATAAATCAACGAACAATAAGTGCTGGCAAGGTTGTGGAGAAAAGGGAACTCTTGTGTATTGCTGGTGGGAATACAGACTGGTACAGCCACTGTAGAAAATAGTATGAAGTTTCCTCAAAAAATTAAAAATGGGCCAGTCGGCCTGGTGGTCAAATCCCTCTAGTATTAACTACAACAATCAAGGCTCAACTAGAACAAGACTGCGCACAAAGACCACTAGGGGGTGCACCAAGAAAGCATAAAAAATGCGGAGACAAAAAAACATGACAGAAATGGAGGATATAGAGCTAAAAATCGCAATTTTGAGGGCTTGCAAAAATGTGCTAGAAGCTGCCAATAAACTTGAGGAGAGACTCACGAAAACTAATGAGACCCTCGATGCTATGATAAAGAACCAACTAGAAATTAAGCATACACGGACTGAAATAAAGAATATTATACAGACACCCAATAGCAGACCAGAGGAGCGCAAGAATCAAGCCAAAGATTTGAAATGCGAAGAAGCAAAAAACACCCAACCGGAAAAGCAAAATGAAAAAAGAATCCGAAAATACGAAGATAGTGTAAGGAGCCTCTGGGACAGCTTCAAGCGTACAAACATCAGAATAATAGGGGTGCCAGAAGATGAGAGACAGCAAGATATTGAAAACCTATTTGAAGAAATAATGGCAGAAAACTTCCCCCACCTGGTGAAAGAAATGGACTTACAGGTCCAAGAAGCACAGAGAACCCCAAACAAAAGGAATCCAAAGAGGACCACACCAAGACACATCATAATTAAAATGCCAAGAGCAAAAGACAAAGAGAGAATCTTAAAAGCAGCAAGAGAAAGAGACTCAATTACCTACAAGGGAATACCCATACGACTGTCAGCTGATTTCTCAACAGAAACTTTGCAGGCCAGAAGGGAATGGCAAGAAATATTCAAAGTGATGAATACCAAGAACCTACAACCAAGAATACTTTATCCAGCAAAGCTATCATTCAGAATTGAAGGTCAGATAAAGAGCTTCACAGATAAGGAAAAGCTAAAGGAGTTCATCACCACTAAACCAGTATTATACGAAATGCTGAAAGGTATCCTTTAAGAAGAGGAAGAAGAAAAAGGTAAAGATACAAATTGTGAACAACAAACATGCATCTATCAACAAGTGAATCTAAGAATCAAGTGAATAAATAATCTGATTTACAGAAAAAAAAAATTAAAAATGGAGTTACCTTTTGACTCAATGATCCCACTTCTGGGAATATATCCTAAGAACCCCGAAACACCAATCAGAAAGAATATATGCATCCCTATGCTCATAGCAGCATTATTTACAATAGCCAAGATCTGGAAACAGCCCAAGTGCCCATCAACAGGTGAATGGATAAAAAAAGCTGTGGTACATTCATACAATGGAATACTATGTGGCTGTAAAAAAGAAGGAACTCTTACCATCTGCAACAGCATGAATGGACCTGGAAAGTATTATGCTAAGTGAAATAAGCTAGTTAGAGAAAGACAAATACCATATGATCTCACTAATATGTAGAATCTAATGTGGAACAAAATAAACTGATGAACAAAATGGAACCAGAAGCATGAATACAGGGAACAAACTGGCTGATGCCCAAGGGGAGGAGAGTGGGCTGACTGGATAAAGAAAAAAAAAAGAAATAGCTAAAGAACATATATGATACCCCCATGGACACAGACAATAATTTGGTAAAGACCAAGGAAGAGGGAGGTAGGGGAGGGTGGAGGTGGGCAAAGGGGGGGAGGGAGGATGAAGACTCCTGCAATAATGTCAACATTAAAAACTTTTTTAATTTAAAAAAAAAGGCAGCATTATTAGATTCTCCCAAGAGTTGTTTTGAACATTAATTTATGGTCAATGTGATGTGATTTCTAAGATTTCATATAGTTCATAAATTGTCATGGTGTGTTTGGAGGTTGAGGGAATTGTGTTGAATGAAGAATGCAACAGGAACTTCCAGGCTATGGAATTCATGTGCAAAGCATGCACTCTGCAAAGGTCCCTAGTGTTCTGGGAATGGAGAGGAAGTAATTCAATGTGGCTGCAGCAAAGGGGTTGTGTAGAGTGGGGAAGGGAGATGGGAGAGGGAGAAGGGGAGAGGATTAGGAGGAGGTAAGCCTAGAAAGAGAAGTGAGAGCTACACTGCAAGGGCCAAACTGTCCCTTGCACTGCCAATGAGCTCACAAAAGGAAGCCTCTGTCAAATCTGCTTCTTCTTCTCTTTTATTAAATACTATTCGTGCAAGAGTAGATCTTTGCAGCCGCGGTGGCTTGCAGCAGCGACAGCTGCCTGGATCCCTCCCTCGCAGGAGTGGCAGCTGCCTGTATCCTGCAGCCCCGGCTCGTCGGGAAGGTCGTCTGGAAGGATGTCTGGTCTAATTAGCATATTATGCTTTTATTATTATAAATTATTATAGATAGTTGGTGCACAATATTATATTAGTTTCAGTGTACAATATAGTGACTCAATGTTTATATGCCTTACAATGTGATTACCTCACTTAGTCTAGTAATCATCTGTCACCATACAAACTTTTCACAGTATTATTGACTATATTCCCCTTCACTTTTCCCACCCAATCCCCTTACACCCCTCCCCTCTGGCAACCATCAGTTTGATCTCATAGAAACAGATATGCTTCTTTATAATTCTATACAATGTGGAGAGTGACTTCTGAACTTTCTTCTTTGAAGTACTCATTCAAACTAATAGCATCTCCCCACAGACAAATAAATACCAAAAAGGCCCTAGTATTTGCTGCAAAGTGCAACTATAGAAAATGAATGTGTAGTTGGGAGTATTTGCTTTTCTCTGTGCAATCATATGGGGTGATAATGTTTCCCTCCCCACTGTGAAGATATTGATGGGATTAAATTACTTAACAATTATTCTCCTTAATGCATTTAACCAGAATTTTACTTAAAGAAGAAAAACGTTTTTGTTGTGGTAAAATACATATAGTTTGAAATTTATCATTTTAATCATTTTTAAATGTACAATTCAGTGGAATTAAGTACCTTGCACAACCAGCACCACTATCTAGTTCCAGAACTTTTTCAGCGCCCCAAAAGGAAACTCCATACCATTAAGTAGTCACTCCCTATGCCCCTCCTCCACGCCCAAGCCAACTGCTAATCTGCTTTCTGTCTCTATGGATTTGCCTATTCTGGATAGTTCTTATAAGTAGAATCATACACTATGGGGCCTTTTGTGTCTGGTTTCCTTCACTTAGCTAAGGAAGAATGTTAGCCTTCATAGTTAAGGGAAGGTAAAAAAAACAAAAAGTAGAATACATTTTGTGATATAAACATTTTAAGATATCTCTGAAACCACACCAGCCTTCTACTTAGTTGCTTTACTGAGCTTTGGGGAACTCATCTGTGATTCATCTGCCCCAGACATTCTGCTGTAAGTTATTATTTCTTCCCAGGAAGGTTTGAAGCAGCCAAACACAGCTGGCATCAGGCCAGGGTGAGAATGTGAGGACACTTCAGAGGGGAGGAGGAAGAGGCCTTCCTTTCCTGATAGTGACCTGGCAAGACCATGGGGGTCATAAGGTCATGCAGCCCTGAGGGGCCCAAGGATGTCTGTCCCCTGACACTTGAGGTCTTGATGAAAATAAAAGCAAGTACATCTCTGACAGCAAAGTAAATTATTCATGGGCTTACTTAAAAAGAAAGATAGCATTTATAGGGAAAGAAAATGGATACCACTTCAAGTTTAAAAAGCATTCCCAGAAGAAGAATATTTCCAAACAAATGTGAGTCAGAAATACTGCCTCATAGTTCATACAGCATGGCCACTGAGTTCTCAAAGAGTCTTAGGTTTGCTGAGATACTGGTTCCTACAATATGGGCAACGTGAAAGAATACACAGCTTTATTGGGAACGCACCTTGCAGATGGCCAGCCCAGACTACGAGGCTGCTGAAGTTTTGTGGGAAATGAGCAGTTTGGCAGCCCCCCAGTCTAACGGGTCTGAGAATGTCATGCCAGGAGGACTCCAGACCTCAGGAGTCCCTTTAAATGCTGCAGGACTGGAGGCCCCACTGGAGGGTCACAGATGTTATGTGCTGCCAGCTCCCACAGCATTATTTAGTCTAACAAGACCCTAAGCAGGGGCTTTACTTTTCTTTTTCTTCCTTTTTTACCAATCTCCCATTTCTTATCAATAACTAAACACAAATACCCTGCAAGTATTTGTAGTCTTTATTTCTATACTGTTACTATTTGTATTTATGCTAAGATGAAAGTCTGAATTCATCCTCAAATGAGTTCATGTTGTTTTCCTGCTTCTGTTTCAAAATATGTACCACATAGTCATTATAATTTTATTCCATGATGACTAGCATAGTTTTAATCATTTAATCAAGCTTCAGCAACTCCTTAAACAAATCCATGTGAGAGTAAAAGGAAGATCACAGGCCTGGTCTGAGCACAAAGAAAAGCCTTTACATGTTTCTCCTTCTTTTCAGAAGTTTTTGGAATCTAAACACAGCAAACTCTGGTTAAAAATTCACAGTAATTCTTTTTTAAATAACAGCATTTGTCTTTTCATGAGCCCAGAAAGATCCTGTTTGACAGCATAGATACTTACAGTCAAAAGATATGACTACAAGGTAAAGTCACTGGATTTTAACAAATACACCAAACTTATCCATGAAAATGAATGCTATCTCCTCAAATAGGTAGCAACATTCCAAGATGTTGCTACTATTGGACACCATTTTGGAACTCCAATTAGGAACTGCCTTCCTTCACACACTGAGAGAATTGCTTTGACTGTCCCCAGTGGATTAAAAAAAATCTTTTTCTCATCAGTATGAGTTTTATTTTTGGAAACGACCAAGTAATTCCTTAAGGCAGATGGTAATCAACTGGACAGAACTGCTTTAACCTAAATTGGAGGTGACTAAAATATAATAAGACTAGCTTTTTCTTTCATAATCCTTAAGTAGTTCCAAAGTTAATTCTAAAAGAAGTTCTTAAAATATTTAGAACAATAGCAGTATGGTTGAAAGAAGAGTCTAGACCTCTGAAGCAACTCATGAAAAGGATGAGTTTCATTGGAATATATGGAATTTTTTAAGAAAAAGAGGCCAGCCTGCCCTTGTTTGATTTTCACTGACACCCCAGGTTATTGGGTATTAGATAAGGGGAGTTGGCTATTTTTCCACTTGCTATCAGATAAAATTTAATTTAACAATTTAGTTTTGGGAGTGAACAGAAGTGTAAAACTTGAAATTCCTTCATAAACTCTGCTTTAGTGATTCTCTTCCAAAACAAACTGAAAACATTCACATTTACATGTGATCTGGAATTCAACGAATGTACTAGGCACAATAGATAAATGTATATTAAATGTACAAATAAATATTAACAAAATATCAAAATACTAACTCTGCCCACTAGAATTTATACTTTTGGTTTCATAGTCTTATTTCCAAAGCTAATTTCATTAAACATATCTGTGAGTGGTTTGCAAGACTGGCATATACTGAAATGTTAGACACTGTATTAGTTTCAACAAGTTTTGTATTTAGCCCGCGTAGAGAAATTTAATACAGGTAAATGTGTTTTGTTTTTTATATTCCTATCAGTGACAAAAGAAAGAAGGAAATCATCACACATTGGTCACCTATTGTACACAATATCTGAACATACTGCTAATTTAATTCTCTCAATGTCTCTGAGCTAAATATTTTTATTCCCTTTTATAGATGAAGAAACCAAGGCTCGTGAAGTTTAAACAGGAGAACATTGGCATACCACTGGCCAATGGGAGAAATGATTTCAGAATTAGCTGACAATAGGTGAAGAAAAAAAACAAGGCCACGGCCCTGTGTTTGGAAAATAAAAGTATCTTCCCATAGAGAACCTTTTTTTTTTTTTTCAAAAAAACTAATGTTATCATACTCCTTAATTATTTTTTTTAATTAATCTCACTAATTATTTTGTTATACTTTTACCCAAAATGAACGAGTGCAGTTACCTCCTGACCTGGGCAAATAAAATGTTTTATGAATTTTTAAAAATCATTTAAGTGCTTGAATCAGTTAAGTGTCTGAGTAGGACATATAAAAATAATACAAGATAGATAAAGAATTGCTGAGGTAAACAGAACAAAAGTTTTTAAATCGTGAACCTTAAAGACACTAGGAACCTTAACCGTGGGGGACGGGGTAATAAATTAAAGATTTAAACTAGTAAAAAAAAATAAAGAGGAGATCCTTCAAATAAAATGCAAGAGGAAACTGTGAATAAATGTCAGGGCATTTCATTTGACCTCAAGACATATTTTACTGGTGACTTTTGTTTTTAAGAGTACTTCTGGTGTGTGTGTGTGTGTGTGTGTGTGTGTGTTTTCATTTGTTAATGACCCCGAATTCCCAGCTCATCTCCCAGTTTATTCTGCCTAGTAAAACTTGATCATTTTCAGCTTTTATTTTCTTTTTCAGCTCCTAATGACTGACAGTTTGAGAGGAAACAAATTAAAATAAGCCATCTGGATTAAATAATAAATTTTTTATCATCTTGATAGATAACAATTCATTTTCAAAATAAATATGAGCTCCATAATTTACTACTGTTTTGTGAGATTCATACCTTATTTCTGTGAGGGTTTCATTCTCATTGTCTCTATCTTTACCATTACAAAGAACTAATAAATCCCAAAACAGATTAAACCTGAAGTAACTAATGTCAAAAAAATGGTGTTATCTTGAAATTTAGACTTGAGAATATGTTGTCTCAAACTTACTGGCATAATTCTGACTTTTTTGTTTTGTTTTGTTTTGTTTTGTTTTCTGTAAATCCACATCTGTTTTATGACAAAAGGATATACAGAAATGTGTGTATGTTGACATCTTATAGAGCAGAGCAGAGCAGAGAATTTTCTTTCACTTCAAAGGGCATACCACAGGGTGCAAAGAAAGAGGGATTGGGTCCTTCCAGCCAAATACTGCCCTCTGGCACTCACACTGGGCTCCCCAGGGACGTAAGAGGGCAGACTCTGGCACCTTGTAACTCTAGGTAACATTTCCCACAACCCTTGGCTCATAAATATTGACATTTGGGGAAAACAAGAGCAGAAAAGAAAAAGGGCTTTATTCACAAAAAGAAAAAGTTGTTTTCAAGTTGAAATGTTCTTGTATTTTCTAAAGCCTGATTTACATCAAAGATCCTGCTATAATTTTAAATAAAATATATCTTATCTGTTAAAAAATAGTTATATCCATCAATAACTAGGGAATATAAGAAAAAACTTCCAATAGAGTTTTTTTATTTTTTGTTTTCTTGGTTTTTTTGTTTGTTACCATCAGGAAAGTAGTTTTATCTAAGAAGACTGAGTTAAATGCAATCTTTCTAAAAGGAACTAAATGTTCTCAGAAAAAATCATTATTTTCTGAATAACAATTTTAAATCATAGTCAATTTGGAAGTCTTTATTTTCAGAAAAATATCTTCTTTTTCCTTTTAAATGTTTATCTCCACCTCCTCTTTGCTTCAAGAACAGAAATAATAAATACAGTTAACTGAGACCTCAGAGAATTCTCTGCAGATACTGGCACTTTTGCTTTCATTGTGGAACTACAGCGCAACCTGGTGGAATTTACTGTTATATTCTGTTTATGCCTGTGAATGGCCAACATTACAACCAAAGTAAAAGAATGCCTTGTATTTAGGCTTTTGGAAAATAAACTATCAGGAAAAAGAACAGTGGATGGGGCTCTCTTAAATTATAATTATAAATAGAGCTTTTCATAAATTTTGTAAGATTTCTGATGAGTCATTGATATAAACTGATATAATTTTTAACATTCATATATTTTCACAATAATACCTTTTTTATAACTTTCCGATGATTTGGAAATTACAGCGGGAAGGATGGGGAGGGGTGATGGGGGAGGTAAGAGATCAACCGAAGGATTTGTATGCATGCATATAAGCATAACAAATGAACGCAAGACACTGGGAAGGGGGGTGAAGAAAAAAAAAGGGAAGGCCAATGGGGGGGGGGGAAGGAGACATATGTACTACTATTTGTAATACTTTAAACAATAAAATAAAATTTTAAAAAAATAACTGATAAAGTAAACTAAATAGTTTTATTTTTCCCCATTGGCTTTGAGTATAATAAGCACTATCAAAAGATGAAAACCAAAGAAAGAAAAAGCTAAGAAGAAAAGAGAAAGAAAAGATGAATATGTCATATGATTTTCCCTAGCCATCAAATTTGGCTAACAAGAACTTAGTTAATTAAGTTCATTCCCATCCTTTAAAAGAAAATGTATGTTTTCTATGCTTTTCTTTTACAGCTAGCAATACCATTGATGCAAGACTTTATGGAAAAATGGTGATTCATAGTACAGTTAGTTCTTCATATCCGTGGGTTTTGCATGTGTGGATTCAACCACAAATAAAAAATACTTGAAAAAAAATGTCATGTTGTTGCTGATGTAGTTAGGCCTATGATAGCTGCATCTGTACTGAATAAGTACAGATGTTTTCCTTGTCATTATTCCCTAAACAATACAGTATAAGGACTATTTACACCGCATTTACATTGCATTGGGTATTATAAGTAATGGGAGGAGGACTGGAAAAGAGCCTGGCTAAGATGAGAAAAACAGAGTCCTAGCAAAATCATTTGATCCTCTGGATGCAGCCACACCTGAAGTTAGCTGAACTTTGAACTTTCCAACCACATCAAGAAATTCTTTTTTTTTCTTTAATAAAATAGAATTAGATTTCAATCACTTGAGATAAAAAATGATACAATTAATTTTACTAGCTATTTATTAAATGTCAATAGCCTTCATAATCTTAGAAGTCATTTCATTAAAATTCCTTCCTTGGCCACTCTATTTCTCTCATCTCTGCTTCCCACACTCAGTTCGTTTGCATTTACTTTTAGGAACTTTTAAAAGTTTGATCTAGAAGCACACCCTCCTGCATGTGGCCACTGACAATGGAGGGTCTCTAAAAGGCCTTCCAAAAAGAGAAGAGCAGCAAATAGCTAAGCCCAGATGACAACGCAGCCCTAGCCAACACCTTGATCTCAGCCCAGTTAATACCTGAGCAGAGAATCTAGCCATCTGACCTATCAGAATTGTGAGAAAATCAATTTGGGTTGTTGTAAAACAGTTTCTGGTAGTATGTTGCCCAGCAATAGAAAATGGGTATAGGTCAGGTGCAATAATTTGTTCCTCGTTTGGGAAGGGATATCTTTGCATACCTTAAATGACTAGGACCTTAAAAAATTGAAATGGATTTTATGACCAGATCCCAATGAAGTTGGGTACCTAGAATGCCTAAAGTCTATTGAGCCTTCTTTGCCAAGAGAAACAGCTCTTCTAACTGTGCTTAAAGAGTTTGGTCTCCCTTTGTCTGAAGAATTTTCCTGGTATACTGTAGAAAAAGGTATCCAAAGGCTTAGGGAGATTAGACTTTGAGCTCCAGCCTCAAACACAAAGACAACAAACAGCCTTATGGAGACTATTTAATCAGCTCCCACAATTGTATAAGGTAAAATCTCTGTAACGTGTGTGTGTGTGTGTGTGTGTGTGTGTGTGTGTGTGTTCCAGTGTTTCTGCTTTTCTGGTTGAATGCATGGTGATGAAGGAGAGGTCATAATCACTAATACCACATTCCAGACCCCGGTGTCTTCCTAATGTACCTTTCTCAAAGTGTTATTACCAAGTTCATACATGTTTTCCTCACTTTGGCTCAAGAGGTTCACAACATATTAGACAATTTTATGAAATGTCCATAAGTTATAATCAACCCATTCTTTATTAAAAAAGAATGATGTGAAAAAATTATCATTTTCCTGTTCCAAAAACATTATACTTTTTTAAAAAGTGTTGCCTTGATATTTCCCGTTGTGTCTTCATTTAACAAATGCAAAAGATGTAGAAGAAATTATCAGTATCATGTGGTTTGCATGCAAGTGAGAGAAACACAAACTAGCTGTAGCAGTGAGGCTTCAATCAGAGAAGCAGAGCCAGTGACTAGAGCATTGTGGGAATCAGAGGTTTATTATAGGAATTAGACCTCACACAACGTGAGAGCAACTGAGGAATCGAAGGTCAGAGGACATGAGAAAGTCATTAACTAAGTCCCCTAAACGCACTGGCATGAGTGGGTAAGTTGGAGCTTGCAGGGAAGTCTGAGAGGCAACTATACCCAGCTGCTTCAGTGGGAGTGTGAAGCAGGTGCTCACAGAGAGATGTGTGGGAAGATGTTCCCTCTGTGTAGCTTACCACCTCTGTGGGCCTGCAGCCAAGTGTCCAGGCAGAGGGGAGGAGGGATTGAATCTGCTTTGGGTGAGCAGGGCCAGCAGTTTAGTTGGAACGAAGAGCAGGATAGTATGGAGGAGAGCAAGAACAAAGTGGGACCCACAGGTACTTCTGTGTCTATCTGACCAAGATTGCCCTTCCAAGAAAAATGGTCTTTGCTTCCCTTTACTCTCTTGGTAGTTCCTCTTTGGTCAACTCTAACCCAGAATTGATCATGGAAGGAGATTTTGGAAAGCATAATTTCCAGTTTAACTGAGACATCATGGCATAATCCAGCAACCTCACTAAGGAAAAGAGAAATTTATTATAAGATCTTGGGGTTTCTCACTGAACTGAGGACAAGAATCAAATTAGGTCTCAGGAACAATCAGAAACAGGAACTCAATCACCAACAGGCTCCTTGCTGTCTTGTCTCTCCTGTTGCTCTCCACTTACTTGCTCTTTTATCTGCCTCTCCATAGATGGCCTATTTCACTGCAGGAAATCTGTGCTAACTGCTGACAACTCCCAAGCTTTGTTTCTTACAGCTTCTTCAGAAGAAAGTAGAGTTTTGAGCAAGTAGGTCTTAGGTATACACCACATGGGGAAGCGCTTATATATAACAGGCTCTATGCTAAGAGCTTCAACTGTATTATCTCATTTAATGCTTATGTCAATCCTCTGAAGTTATTATCATTCTTATTCCCATTTTATAGATAAGAAAATTGAGGCTCAGAGATATATCTTACTGAAGGCCCTAGAGCTTCTAAGCAGTAATATTGGTCTGGCTCCAGAGTGCTCTTTGTTCTACATTAGGGGTTTTCAGTGTTTCAAGGAACCCCAGTAGCTCCATTTCATTGTCAATACGTGGTGCGCTTTCCCTCAACATAACATTTCAATAAAATTTGCCATGTTTTTTTAAGTCCTTAAAAACCACTATGCCATACTGTACTACCCCCTTTCTTGTTTCACAGGTAGCAAAGACACAAACTGACTACGTAAGGTACACATCAGGAGAAAAGCTCTGACTCCGGGTAAATAGCTCCTTCTCTATTTCATACTGCCCCTGGATGGCCTTGATCATCCACTGCAGTAAATATGATCAAAGCTACTTTTAATTTCCTATTTATATCAAGAGAAAAATCTGTGTTCACTCAAGGACATTTAGTTGACCTTAATCCAAACAAAAATCCACACTTAGTATAATCATGTAAATTGCTATTGATGCTACTGCAGACTCAAGAACCTTCTACCAGAAAGAAAGTGGAACAATAGCTTGGAAGTTCATTGCTTCTTTTCCTCCCAGGATTCCATTATCAATAACAATTAACATATATTGAACATGCTATTATAAAGCACTATACCAAGCCTAATAGAAATATATATACAATATACAATAAAAAAGCAATTGCAAAGTTCCAATAAATTCTTCAAATAAAATATGAGAGAAATGTCTCCCTTGCTGTACCTTCAGAAGCTATCTCAGACCCCTGGGAAGCAGCTGCCATCCTTCTCTGCCATGAGGAATACTGCGATGGAAAAGCTTGAGAAGCATGAGTAGTGGGCTCCTGTTGGGCAAAAGTAAAAGTAAGAAAGTGATGAAAAAGCAGCCAAGAGAGGCTGTAACATTCCTAAACTTTTCTTAAAGAGTTGCCAGTTGAGACTAAAATATTTTTCTTCCTTTCTTTTTTTTAAGATATGGAAGAGAATTTATTTAGCTTTGTGAGGCTTTATTTTCACATTAATAATATACCCTTGACACAGGAAGACCCTTTTAAAGTTTCATAAATTGTCTTAACAAAGTAAATATTTAGGTTGACTTTTATGAAGTTTTCAGACACTAAGTTTGAGAAGGTTAATGATTATCATGATTTGCAATGCTATCACAATCAAACAGTAAAGTAAACCAAAGAACAAGACTTCCTTAATACCCCTAAAAACATAAGAAATTGCAATTTCTACTCAAACATTTATACCTATGCTATATTCATTTTGACCTCTGATTTTATACTGACTTCTTTTCTGAAAATAGGTTACAATCTTTTTTGTTAACTCCCCAGTCTTAATACCACAAAGTCACTGGATTTACCTTGGCTATATTTTTATTGTTTAGAGTAGGATGTGCTTACTCCAGTAACTTTGTGAATTAAAACAATGTTAAGAGAATTAGGAACAAATAATGGAGTCACTATCTCACTTATCCTCATCCAATTTCAGGAAAATCACTTCCAAAACGCAGCAATTCTGCCTGGTAATTTCATGTCTAAACAGAAACTGAAAACAAGTGAAATTATGAGGACCTATGATGGTTTACTAGACATTGTGTGCTTTAAAATATTTTTCTTTAAATCAGCAGGAAACATGATTATGTGGCCTCACTATTATAATTATAAATATGTAATACATAAGTATATTAATAATAAATAATATAAATGTTATAAGTAAAAAGATGTTTATATCAGTAATAAGAAATATTACTGATATGATAAAAATACCATAATAAGAAAGTTTCTAACTTTACAAACAATCTTTGGGGGAAAATAAACCAAAACAAAGCCCTGCTAGATCTTAAAAATTTATAACTGTGCACACATACATACATAAACACACACACAAAACCTCACAAAATTTAAACTAATATAATTAAGAAACCACAGATCCTTCTTAAAACTGAAATTCTTCAAGGCCTTGAGTGAAGATGACAATGGTATAGCTAATGCAATATAAGATAACTAGAGGCCCAGTGCACAAAATTCGTGCGGGGGGGGGGTCCCCTCATCCTGGCCTGCGCCCTCTTGCAATCCAGGACCCCTCAGGGGATGTCCAACTGTCGTTTTAGGCCCGATCTCCATGGGGATCAGGCCTAAACAGGCAGTTGGACATCCCTCTCGCAATCTGGGATGCTGCATGCGCCAGTGACCATACTTTTCATATGGGTGAAAGGCATCTTGCTGTTGTATGGGCGGCTACATTTTTTTGCCCTGATTATAAAAAGTAGTACATAACATGATCCTTCTGAGGCAGTAGTACTATTTTCCCCATCTTATGGGTGGAAAAACTGAAGCAGAGAAAAGTTAAGTAATTGACTTTGTCACACTGTTAAAAGTGTCAGAATCAGGGCTGACAACAAAATGTGCAAGCCAGAGTCCATGCATGTCATTGCTGCATCATCCTGTTCTTTCAGTGTTAGAGTAGCCTTGCCAGGTTTTAATTTTTAAAGCTAGAGACTGTTCCCAATACATAGGGTAGGGTCCCTAGGCCTGGCCAGCAATCAGGGCTGATCTGCGGGGTGACAGGCAGTCGTGGTGATCAGGGGTGAGGGGGAGGTCTCCCACTGGCACACGCCTTGGCTGGCAGCCTGGCACCACCCACTGGCACCCACCTTGGCTGGCAGCCTGGTGCCGCCTGCTGGCTGGTCCTGCCCCCAATCGCTGCCACCGGTCACCTCCCTCTTGGGGGGGGGGGGGCAGTTGCTCAACACAGGAGCTGAAAGGGCAGCCCCTGCATTGAGCATCTGCCCCTGGTGGTCAGTGTGTGTCATAGCGACCAGTTGTTCTGCCGGTCATTACACCATTTGGTCAATTCGCATATTAGCGTTTTATTATATAGGATAGCTCATTATTCGAAATTTTAATGATTAACTCTAACTAGAAAGAAAACTGGACTACTAAGTTTCATTTTGGTATTATATATTTTTGCATAAAATTTTGCTACTCTTCAGTTTCAAAATTTGCTCTCACTTTGTCTTGCTTTGCCTCTTTCAGAAACTACGTCATGCAGTTTGGGGCTCCCTGAGGATAACTAGGATGGTCAGTCCACTGTTGCTGTGAACTTCAGATCTGGATATTATCATCCACTTGCTCATCCAAAGATGCTGGGCACTTATTTCAGGACACCTGTCCTACTATATTACTTTTGAAAAATTCGGGTGACAGTGTAGTTGAAAATTCAAAAGGAAAATAAGGGTCAGCTTCTTCTCTTCTGCTGATTTTGAAAAACTGATTCTTGAGAAGAATGTTTCTGTGCAAGTGACCAGGCTATGGCACTGCTAATCCTATCACTGCAAGCCCCTTCATAATCAGTGTAGATGGCCACACAGTTCATTTGACCCATAGTGATGAGAATCAAACGTGAAGATGGCTGAAATAATTGGGGCAAATCTGCAACAGGCCAGTTCAGTGGTCACATAAAAATGAGGATATATTCAAAAATCATAATGGATCATATTCTCTGTGGATAAAATAGGAGTGATGATGATGAAATATCAGCCAATTTGAGGACACTAGTAAGAAAAACAATGTAAATCATTAATATTTATATAGGTGTGTAATAAAAATACACAATACTCTTTATAATATAAATTTAGGCAGATTTATGTCTCAAAAATCTAATTTCCAGCTCATAATAAAAAAGTTAGCCAGAAATGAAAATACTGGGGAGTCAGATTATTTTTAGCTAAAGTCTTATTTTTAATGCTCTCAGTTTTGTCATGCTGGGTTGGATTTCTTCCATTTGTCACCCCAAATCTATCCTCTGGCCCTCTCTGCTGTGTTCTGTACCCTAGGAGGCAAAACAGTTTGGACTATACCAATAGGCTCCCTTGTCCTCTGACTTCCAGTTGGATCTGGCCAAAGGTAGCATAAATGGGAGATCAGAGAAAGGGAGATAAATGAGATAGAGCAGAACCATTAATGGGGTCATCTCTCCACACAAGGTCATAGCTCTTTTTAGATGACCCACTCCACACAACTTCTCTATCTTCATATGCTAGTGACTAATTCCTCTCTTTGCCCTGCTACTGCACCACTTCAAGTGGTTTCCATACTCTTAATCCAAACCCTTGTGAACAGTCCCTCTATGAAATGCTCCTCAAATCACCCCATTTGACCATGTGTAACTTTGGTTGAATCATATGTCCAGCTAAAACCCAATCTGAATCATATGACCAATAATCACTAAGAATTATTTGGCAATTAATGTTAATTCAGAACAGTTGTTTGATGATAACAAAAGATGTGGCCATTTCCCTTCACCTTGTGCATGCTTGATAAGCCTCAGACAAGATTCAGATCTGCTACATCATAAGGCCCAAGTGGCATGTCAGCCTGCATCCCAGCCTGGACCTGCTGCAGAGCTCATTCTTCTTCCAGGACCCACTTAAAACTGGCAGCTTGGGATGGTACAGTATGCCCAAATGTCATATGTACCATCGCTAAAATCCAAAAGGTCTCATCATACACTGTGCCTCTTCCTTTGTGGTGGCTGGTGCAAGGTACTACCATTTGTTTCTCTGCAAAAGGGGTTTCTTACTGTGCCCCAAATGAACGAAGCCTTGAACCGTCACTAAAGTGGCAGGACCCTGAACTATCACAGACTTTGAATCCCACCTTCTGGTATATGTATTTTCTACTTTCTGCTCAATGGGTCCAATTAACAATGCAATAATCAATGTAAAGGACCAATTGATGTTTTATAGAATATAGTAAAGATGTACCTTTGTCTCCGCTATGTAAATTCAAACTGCTTCTGATTTTTCCTACTGATTGGGATGGAAAAGAACGCATTTCCCACGTCAATAGTTGCATATCAGGTGGTGGGGTGATGACTTGTAAATATACTATATCTAAAACTGTAGCTGCAAATATCATCACAATCTTTTTAGGTTTGCAATAATCTTTCATTTTTGAAGGTCCTTCAGGCTTTTGCTCTGGTCAAACAGAAACAGTTTATGTAGGATCACTATCCCTGCTTCTCTCCAGGTTGTCATGGCAGTGATCATTTCCACAATCTCTCCAGGAGTATTGCTTACCACTTACCATTGGTGTTTTGTGTGGGAAGAGTTCCAGAACTCTAGATGGTTCTTTCTTTCATAATTTCTCTCACTCCACAGGACAGGGAACCAGAATGGTTACTCTGTTACCAAGTATATGTGTATGTATTCCCACCATATATTCTGGAACTGGAATAATAAACACAGGATGGGGCTGAAGTCCCACTAGACCCACTGTTAGATGAATCTGGGCCAAGACTTCATCTAACTCCTGACATCCATAAGCTCCTACTTTGTTGGACTGTTACAGTCTTTGGGGTCTCTGAGTTGCAGTGTAAAATTAGAGCTCCCAAAGTTCTAGGTATTTCCCTTTCCCTGGCTCACAGTCCCCTGCGTAAATAGCTCCAGGTCACTTTGTGGAAGCTTTGAAGAATGTTCACTGCATACCTCTCTGTCTGTACTGTAGGGTTCCTTTTCAGAGGCACCCAGCCTTCACCTCCATTGAGGGGCTTTAGGTCTACACACTGGCTTAGTTCTGGGAACTTGGTAAGAAACCATTAATCCTAACAATAGTATCTAGTTAGTTTCTGCCCAGCCTTCTACTATGTAAAGCAGAACCTCTCTAGGCTGCCAATACACCCATATTACTATTCCTTCTCCGTGATTCATTGTACCAACTGCATCTAAAGTTGTCTTGGTCAGTTAGGCTTGCCTGCCTAGCCTCTACCCTTCTGGGATTCCATTTTCCCACTATAACCAGAAAATGCCGTTTTTGTAGCATTTCCAACTGTCTTCCCTGGATATCTGAAGAGAGCCACAGCAGAGATGCCTTCTTGCTCTCTTACCTGGTGCTTGATGAAGAGAGTGGCCGCCAGGCTATCCTAGAAGGTATGGTTAGGTGGTAGCAGAGCTGACTGCTAATACCAGGGTTTAGAGAGCCAACTCAAGAGACTGCCACTGACATCAGTTTCTTAACATTAAACCCTGAATGCTGCTAGAAGACCACAGTTAGGCTGGGTAACTCATTCTACCTTCCAAGTATGAAGAGAATACATTACCTAAGGAACCTAACACTATTCGGAACCTTAGAGACAACAGGCTTTGAGAAATGTAATTTCTGGTTGGATGGCCATGCACATACCTAAAACTCTCTCACTACGGCAGAGAGAACAGCTTTGGGAGGATTATTTCCAGTCTGCCACACTGCCCTCTCCTTCGCTGTTGATTCCTTCCATCATCATTTGAACATGCTCTCAGGCAGTTGTTGTTTTCTTATACTTTCGAAGGAAATAAAACTTTCCCTCATCTCAATATCTCCCTTTAACTATTTACCTCTTCTTATTCTATGTAGTTATATATTATGAGAGAATTGTTCTCAAAAAATTATTTATCAGTGCATGTAGGAAAGTCTGAATTAGCATAGGAAAGGGAGCTCTAATATCATTATTTAATATGCAAAACTGTCAGCAATGTAATGGTTAAAAGTTGAGGACTGTTTGTTCCTGTGTCAGATCATTTTTGACATCACCAGGTGTGATAGGCAGAATAATGACCCCAAAAGATATCCTTGTCCTAATTCCAGAACTTTTTGCCAATCTTGCATGGCAAAGGGATTTTGCAGATGTGATTATGGTTAAGAACCTTGAAATGAGATTATTTTGGATTATCTGAGTGGTCCTAATCTAATCACTTGGGTCCTTAAAAGTGTATCCTATATAATAAAAGGCTAATATGCAAATCAACCGAACAACTGGTTGCTATGATGCCCGCTGACCACTAGGGGACAGATGCCCAATGTAGGACCACCCCCTGGTGGTCAGTGCACTCTCACAGGAGGAGCACTGCTCAGTCAGAAGCCCTGAGCTGGGCTCACAACTGGTGAGCACAGCAGTGGTGGCAGGAGCCTCTCCTGCTTCCGAGGCAGCACTAAGGATGTCTGACTGCCGGCTCAGGCCCACTCCCCCTGGGGAGCGGGCTTAAGCCATCAGTCAGACATCCTCAGAGGGCTCCTGAACGGTGAGAGGGCGCAGACCAGGCTGAGGGACCCCCCCAACAAGTGCATGAATTTCGTGTACCGGGCCTCTAGTGATGAAATAAAAAGGGGACTCTTTTTTTTTTAAATTGATTTCAGAGATGAAGTGAGAGGGAGAGAGAAATAGAAATATCAATGATGAGAGAGACTCATTGATCGGTTGCCTTACACATGCCCCACACTGGGGATCAAGCCTGCAACCCAGACCTAGCATATGCCCTGACCGGGAATTGAACTGTGACCTCCTGGTTCATGGGTCGATGCTCAATCACTGAGCCACGCCAGCCAGGCAAATAGGTACTCTTGAACATAACTTAAATCACTGTTGCTGGCTTTGAAGGTGAAGAAGACAAGACCATGAAGCAAGGAATGTGGAGTCCTCTAGAAGCTGTAGGCAGCCCTCAACCAACAGCCAGCAGGGACAGGGATTATAGTCCTACAACTTCAAGGAAGTGAATACTGCCAATGACTCGAATGAGCAAGGAAAGAGATTCTCCGTGGAGCCTTCAGAAAGAAATGTTGCCCTGCCAACTCCTGGGTTTTAGTTCTTTGAGGTCCATGTCAGACTCCTGACCTCCAGAGCTGTTAAGATCATAAAAACACATTATTTAAGCCACTAAGTTTGTGGTCATTTGTTATGGCAGCAACAGAAAATACATCAAGTAAGGTACTTTGTCCACTTAAGTCTTCCTTCCTGGGGACTGATTACAAAAGCTGGAGTTCCTGAGATCAGGGGAAGATGAAAAAAACTAGTTATAAGACAATTGCTTGACTCTTATATTCTGACTTAGAAAAGGTTCAAGGGAGAGTGTAAGCAGGAAAGGAAAAAACAAAGACACTGCTCTCCTGTTTTCTTCTCTTTTCCCAAATGAGAAAACTGGAAAACATAAATCATAGGATTTCCATTACAGGAGAAAAAATGATTAGTTCTACCCCTACATAGTAAAGAAGAGCCTGTATAATAAAAGCCTAATATGCTAAGTGTCCGGTCGTCTGTTCAACCAATCAAAGTGTAATATGCTAATGATATGCTAAGGCCACTCAACCGCTCGCTATGACATGCACTGACCACCAGGGGGCAGGCACTCGATGCAGGAGCTGCCCCCTGGTAGTCAGAGCGCTCCCACAGGGGGAGCACCACTCAGCCAGAAGCCAGGCTCATGGCTGGCAAGCACAGCGGAGCCTCTCCCGCCTCTGCAGCAGCACTAAGGATGTCCAACTGCCAGCAGTCAGACATCCCCCGAGGGCTCCTGGACTGTGAGAGGGTGCAGGCTAGGCTGAGGTGACCCCTGCCCCCCCCCCACGCTGGAGTGCATGAATTTCGTGCACCAGACCTCTAGTACATAAATAGAAACATTGATTACAAAGCCTGGTAGGTTCCATTCAGAACTATGCATGCACAGTGTACTCATGCCACAATGCCAGTGAGCAATGACTTGTCACCCCACCTTCATATCCTACCTATATACAGCCATGTTAAACATGCACTCCTTGGTTTACACAGAACAACTGACAGCCTGAGAAAAGAAGGAGGTAAAACTCAAGTACCACAGAGAGCTCTCCACACATTTGAAGAAAACTATTCTTTCACACTAAAATAAAATCCTCCCATGAATTCTTATCTCATGTAAGTCAAGCCTTCTTACCAGGGAATCATTATAGTCTAGCACAGTGATGGCGAACCTATGACACGCGTGTCAGAGATGACACGCGAACTCATTTTTTTGGTTGATTTTTCTTTGTTAAATGGCATTTAAATATATAAAATAAATATCAAAAATATAAGTCTTTGTTTTACTATGGTTGCAAATATCAAAAAATTTCTATATGTGACATGGCACCAGAGTTAAGTTAGGGTTTTTCAAAATGCTGGTACGCCGAGCTCAAAAGGTTCACCATCACTGGTCTAGCATCTAATGTACCAATGACGTATTGACCTCTATTTAAATCCTAAAAGAATTTGTCTCAGCAAAAAAAATGTTTTTCCTTTCTCAGATTTTTTCTAATGCACAGAATGTTCTTCCTAACCAGAAACACTTTCTCTCCTAAATCTTCTGGATTATCTAGTTTTGAATCTTTTATTTAAAGTTATTAAGGTTTTTTACATTCCATTTAGCCTGTAACTTGATATTCCAGAAGTGTCACTTAAATCAGCCTGAAAATAAAACATCAATGGAGATAAGAAGAAGAAAAAAAAAGTTCCCCACTGAATAGAGCTACTGGAAAGTTCATCTAGTGAGAAATAATTTATAGAAAAAGGTAATTTATTATTTACTATGCAAGTTGTTTATGCCATTCACAGTGTCTTCTTCACTCGAATGAGGAAGGATAACATATACTACTAAGGAGTATCAGGTGGCTTAAGATACTTTATCACCTTTCTTGTGAGGAAACTAGAGAGCCTATAGTCATTAATCTAGTAATTCTAGTAACATACTTTTGAAGATGAGGGCAAATGTCCTGTTCATTTAAATATTTTAGCAGTTTAAGCAAAGAGGCTTCCTCTCTGAAATCAATAAAAATATATTTTTTACAAAGACAAGGTTGAATGTATGTAAAGACATACAGACATAAAGATATGATAGTACCTATAAATATCTAGCCCTTTATCTGTTATAAATGTAGGAAGGTGTAAGGATGGTAGAGATGAATAAACCTTGGTGTTTTCAATGAAGCTTAAATGTAGCCTGAAAGATGTAGGTAAAGCTGAAACTTAATGGGAAAAAATACTCAGTTTCAAAGTTCAGATTTTAAAGTTAGATATTACAGTGTGTACCATTTTATTTTCTTCCCCATTCATTTAGTGTATAGTAGAACATTTTCCTTCCCATTTGGAGGAGGAGAGAAAATAACACATTACAAAATCAAGCATAAAGACCTCATGTCTCTTCCCTGCATTTGTCACCATTAAGTCTAAAATTCACTCAATATTTCTTTTGATTGGTTAGCACAAACTCAGACTCCGAAGGCAACATATTCCTTAAAAAGAAAAACCTGCCCTAACCAGTTTGGCTCAGTGGATAGAGCGTCGGCCTCCGGACTGAAAGGTCCCAGTTTCGATTCCAGTCAAGGGCATGTACCTTGGTTGCAGGCACATCCCCAGTAGGGGGTGTGCAGGAGGCTGCTGACCGATGTTTCTCTCTCATCCATGTTTCTAACTCTCTATCTCTCTCCCTTCTTCTCTGTAAAAATAATCAATAAAAAAATAATAAAAAAATAAAAAGAAAAACCTGGAGCATTTGAGATCTTGCTCTGCAGCATGTTATCAATTTAGCTCCAAAAATTCTTATTAAAGGTCTACGAAAAAAACAAAACAAAACCAAACCTGAGGCACCTTATCTAAGCTTAAATTCAGCTTTAGGCAAAAAAAAAAAAAATCACTCTAAACAATAGCCTCTTTCAGATTAGGTAGAGAGTTTATAAATAGACAAAAGACATTGTTTCAGTTATCTATTCACTGGAAAAGATGCATAACAAATAACTAAACTCAGTGAAGTAAAAAAAAAATCATTTCATTATGCTCATGGATTCTTTTTTTTAAGACTTTATTTTTTAGAGCAGTTTTAGGTTTACAACAAAATTGAAAGGTATAGAGAATTCCCATATACTTAGAACCCCAAACATAATTACCTTTTCCAGAATATAGTTGAAATTATACAGTATATAGCCTTTTCAGATTGGCTTCTTTCACTTCATAATATGCATTTAAAGTCCCTTTTGGTCTCTTCATAGCTTGATAGCTCGTTTCTTTTTTAGCACTGAATCATATTCTATTGTCTGAAAGGTACCACTGTTTATTAATCCATTGATCTACAGAAGGACATCTTCATTGCTTTCAAGTTTTGGCAATTACGAATGAAGTTGCTATAAATATGTTTATAGCTTTTCATGTGAACAAAAGATTTCAGTTCTTTTGGGTAAATAGTAAGGACTGCAACTGCTAGACAGCATGATAAGAATGTGTTTTATTTTGTAAGAAGCCACCAAACTGTCTTCCAAAGAGGGTGTACCATTCATTTTGTATACCCACCAGCCAT
The DNA here is from genome assembly GCF_000412655.1 of Myotis brandtii. Lineage (NCBI taxonomy): Eukaryota > Metazoa > Chordata > Mammalia > Chiroptera > Vespertilionidae > Myotis > Myotis brandtii. Next base: position 96,020 of record NW_005363098.1, read on the forward strand.
ATGTGAGATTTCCTTTTGCTCCACATCCTCACTAGCATTTGGTGTCAGTGTTTTGAATTTTGGCCATCCTAATAGATGTTTAGTTGTTTCGATTTGCATATTCTTGATGTGGAACATCTTTTCATATGCTTATTTGACATTTGTAAGTCTTCTTGGTGAGATCTGTTAAGGTATTTTGGCCCATTCTTTTTGAGTTTTTGTCTTCTTACTATTGTTGAGTTTTAAGAATTCTTTGTATATACATTTTCTTTCTTTTTTCAATCCTCACCTGAAGATATGTTTTTTCAATTGATTTTAGAAAGAGAGGAAAGGAGAGAGAAAAAAAATCCATGTGAGAGTAAAACATCAACAGGTAGCCTCCTGTACACTCCCTGACCAGGGATTAAATCCCAAAGCTTTTTGGTGTATAGGGTAGTGTTCCAACCCACTGAGCAACTGAGCCAGGGCAAGAGTTCTTTGCATATTTTGAATAACAGTCTTCATCAGATTTGTCTTTTGCAAATATTCTCTCCCAGTTTGTGTCTTGTCTTCTAACTTTCTTAAGTTCATGGATTCTTCGGTTCATGAATCAGGACAAGGCAGAACAGGAATGGCTCACCTCACAAGTCTAGGGCCTCAGCTGGGAAGACTCAAAAAGCTGAAGGGTAATTCAAATACCTGAGAACTGGAATCTGCTTCTCCACTCACATAACTGGCACCGGGGCTGGGCAAACTGGAGGTCAGCTGTGATTGTCAGAGTACCTTCAAGGGGCCTCTCTGTATGTTGTGGGCTTTTCACCGCACACCAGCCTCAGGTAGACCTCTTACATGATGGCTGAGAGTTCCAAAAGCAAGTTCCAAAGGACAAGGTGAAATTTCATGGCCTTTTATGACCTAGCCTCTTAAGTCACATGTAGTGGCTCAGATCACTTTCACTATATTCTCCTGGTCAAATCAGTCAGAAGCCCACACAGATTTGAGGGAAGAGTCTATCTTTTTGTGGGTATTTTAAAACCACCACAAACATACTTATACAGAGATATGGAGATACATGCCAAAGGGTTAACAATGCCCACCTCCCAGGAACCCTCCAAGTGAATTTCACTAACTTCTCATTTTAAGTCAGACTAATCGAAACATATCTTCTATGGATGGCAAAATTCCATCTACCTATTTTTATGTGATACAATGACAAATCAATATAAACTTCATTTTATCTACATAAATTGCATCAGGAATGTCTAATAGCTTGCTTTTGACCCCAGTACCATCTGCCAGTTACAACTGTTTCTTATTTTCAAAACACTACCAAGCTCAGATCCACCCTCAGGCTTAGGCTGTCATATCCAGAAAGAATAGAGACCACCTATAACAAGTAGAGCAGATAGATCAGGATCATGTAAGCATTGTGATTGCTGAATTTAGTGGCTATACCCTACCTCAGTGATTACTAGACTTTAGGATTTCATAGGCCAAGAAAAATTTCAGAAATAATCAAACAAATATGAACAAATAAAGTTACCAACTTTTTATTCTCCAAAGTAAGGACATTTAGAAAACAACTACTGTATAATTTTCATCATAGAAAAGAAATGGAATGGACAATTTCAAATTAAGCACACTCCTTAAGAGTGAATAAGTTTGACTGAATAAAAAACTCACTGTATATATTTTTCTCATTTCTCTGTTGATCTGCAGAAACTTCATCATAGGTGAACCCCAGTTCACAAACTGGTATGGGAACAACTTGTGCATCTGACATTCTGGCTCTTTCCTCTCTTGCTTTATTCTAACAGTTCAAGAACTGTAGCTTGCTCATAGGAATTCAGTCTAAAAAGACAAATAAATAAGTAAAAAAATTACAACATTTGACTGGTCAGAAAAGAGTGCTATAGCCCAGCTATGGTAGCTCAGTGGTTGAGCGTCCTCCTAGCAACCAGGAGGTCACCGTTGATTCCTGGTCAGGGCATATGCCCAGGTTTCGGACTTGACCCCCAGTGGAGGGAATGTGGGGCGTGCCGGAGGCAGCCAATCAATGATTCTCTCTCATCATTGATGTTTTTATCTCTCCTCCCTCTCGCTTCCTCTCTGAAATCAATAATATATTATTTATTTATTTGTTTGTTTTAAGAGTGCTATAGGATATGGGGGAGGGGAATCAAGGAAGATTTCACAAATTTGGCAAAAAAATTTACCTCTGAGAAAGAATATAGGTGGCAATGACTGTGGCTGAAAGCACAGAGACAGTCCACATGTGCAGTATATGCAAGGAAGACTATATTGTGTATCAAAAAAGTAAATAGTCGTTATACTTAGTTATAGAGTAAAGGTTACTTTTCTATTCTTTATTCTTATATTTTCTGCAATTTAACAGGGGAGTATGCCTTAATGTGAAGATCAGGAAATTTTTAAAAATACAATTCCAATTTCGTAGAGGTTAGCTTAGGAAGAACAAACAAAAGGCCTATTTCTCAAACAGTTTGTATTACCATACACCAGATTGTAATATGCAGATGTTAGATCTAGAAGAGGGATGCAGGAACCAAGCAACAAATGTTGGCCAGCATAAATGACACCAGGGAAGTTAGCATTCCCTCACTGCCTGTGGGAATCCTAGGTTGGGTGTACTCACTACAGGAGAGCTTCTTGTTCAGAAATTCTCAGCTGGCAGGTGCTCTCTGACCTGTCCATGTTAAACTCCCAGCTCTAACACTCAACTAGCTCGGAGAGCTCAGGCCAAGTATTCAGCCACCCGAATCTGTATTCCCATCTGTAACGCGGAAAACTGCCCACCTTTTGGAATGTTTGTGCAGATTAACTGATAGAAAATAAAGAACTTAGTACAGTGCTTGCCCCTCAGAAAATGACAGTTATAACAGGGGACGCGTTTGTGAGCAAGCAAATGGTAAATGGGCTCTTACAGGCCTTTCTAAACGAATCGAGAAAGCCCAAAGAACATTAAATGTGTCAGTTTGGAATGTCAACCTTTTGAAACTTAAACGGGTGTGAGCTTTGAACACAGGTTCCCAATGCAGAAAGGATACTCAGTATTTGCAGGGCTTCTAAAAGCAAGCTATCTTTAGAAGGGCCTTTCTGCGGGGTCCCGAAACGCCTGAGCGGCCCACCCCACTGACAGAAAACGAGGCAGACGTTTCCCATTCTTTCTCTCTGACTTTTGCAGCGGGCTCCCCCATCCTCTCCCACCGAGAATCCGAAATCTTTTGTGCAGAAGAAGGTTCGGGCCTAAGGTAACGACTGCCTCTTACCCAGGCTTTCTGAAAGCCGGAATACAGCCGGCGGAAGAACGGAGTAGCTGTTCTTCAAGTGATCTCAGTCAATTCTAGCAATTTCCATCCCCTTTCCCTGCTTCCAAGTCTCTGACCTTGACACGCCTCCTACAGCCCCGCCCCCCGCAGCAAATGGCCAATCGGAGCGTGCAAAGCGAACCGGATAAGGCGGGCGCAGCTTGGTACTTTCGACCAATCACCGACCTCAGACCGCTGGGGCTGAAGCCATGGTTTGGCCCTGGGTTCCGCCTGGGGAGGGTGGCCCCTTGGCGCAGGTGCGGCAATCGTGGGGCTGGAGAGTTTGATTCTCCCCTTCTGTTTATCGGAAGAAAAGAGCGCAGAGAGCACTGCGAGCCCAGGAGGTAGGAAGCTTGGCCGCCCGAGGGAAAAGCGAGTGGGCCGGCAGCTACGAGGCAGAAGCAAGCTGTGTGCAGGACCCTTAGAAGCCGGTCCGGTTCGGCGCAGCCCTCCAGGCCATGGTGCAGGCGGAGCTCTGGGCGATCCCCAGGTGAGGGCAGCGGCTCCGCCCGGGGTTCCCGCCGCGGAGGCACTGGGTAGATGCGGAGCGGGGAGGAAAGAATGCAGCCCGGCCAGCTCCCCGGGAGCACCCAGAGCGGCCGCCGTTGCCGCAGCTGCAGCAGAAAGCACAGCGCAGGCCGAGGAGGCGGCTCCTGCTGCTGGTAAAGGCGCCCAACAGCAGTTTCTCTGTAGTATGCGAGTTGAGAAAACAGCCAAAGAACAGGGCTCCCCATCAAAACCTCCTTCGAGCCCTTTTTCCTTGCTACTCGGAGCTGATTTATGCGGAGACATGCCTTGCACTTGTACCTGGACGAACTGGAGACAATGGATTCGACCCTTAGTGGCGGTCATCTACCTGGTGGTCATAATGGTCGCGGTTCCCCTTTGCGTGTGGGAATTGCAGAAACTGCAGGTAAGGTGCACCCTCGGCTCTGCCCTTTCTTCTACCTTCCTGCCCATCTCAGGTTGCCCATTTTTACCCTGAATGCCCCAGACTTTTATCCTGAAAACCATATCACGTAAATGAGCCCAGTTTTAGGATATAAGCCTGTCTGTTTCCTTGTGCATAGTTTTTCAGAGCATGACACAGGTGGAGGCAGGACCTGGTCGAGAACATAGTTAGGATGTAGTAAGGTAGCTGCGTAAAAGAGCACTGTTTTGTTCTGCAAGTATTCATCAATTCCTTGAAAGTAAGGGAATTCTATTCCTTAAATCTAATCTGTTCAGATGTTGGACTTGATCATATAAACTACCTTGAAAACCATGTATTGACTTTTATTAGCATTTAATTAGCTTCCTGAATTAAAAGATTCTAGTTGGTTTAACTTTGTTGTTTGTTTTTACTTTAGAAATTAACTCTTAACCAACAAAGGTTTTGCAAAAAGTCCCTTGTTTATTTTTTGATGTCATATTCTTATTATGACATCAGTACAGTACTACAAGCTGGAAGAACCCAAGGTAAATACTTAACTAAGATATGTACTTTATAGAAATTGTATAATGAACTTTAAATTCTAAGTTAAAAATAACCAGAAAGTACTTTTAGTTAGAAATACCTATTCTACAAGACTTATGACAAGACCATGGCTGTTTGAGGGCTTTTGTTTACATGTTTGTTTGTTTTAATTTTATTTTTCAACTACAGTTGACATTCAGTATTATATTAGTTTCAGGTGTACAGCATAGTGGTTAGATGTTTATGTAACTTACAAAGTGATCATCTCAATAAGCTTGCACCCATCTGACACCGTACATAATTATTACAATATTATTGACTATATTCCATATGCTGTACCTTATATCCCCATGACTATTTTCTAATTGCTAACTTATACTTTTGTTGTTGTTGTTATTGTTGTTTTAATCCTCACCCGAGGATATTTTTCCATTGATTTTTGAGAGAGAGTGGAAGGGAAGGGGAGAGACAGAGAAAGAGACACATCGATGTAAGAGAGACACATCGATTGGTTGCCTCCTGCACACTTGACCAGGGCCAGGGATCAAGGCTGCAACCCAACTTGTACTACTTCATACCTTCAATTTGAGGCCTTTAATTGTGGAAATGATTTTTACATAAGTAAACAAAATGTATTTGATATACATTTGTTTTCTGCATGTTCACTAAATTATTTTTTGTTTCTTTTCCCATACTGACATAGCCCATATAGTTATTTATAATGTTAATATCCTATTCAACCACATTAAATATTTCCTGTTTGTTGGATATATAGGTTTTTCCGTAATTTGTTTACCAAAGACATCTTAATACCAATGGGGATTTTTTACTTTGGAGTATGGTATAGGAAATACTGTTATGGTTAATGATATGCATAGTACCAACTTATTTTAAGACTTCGCAGTTGTTGGTTTCAACCAGTTTTTTAAGTGCCAGCTTTTAAGGAAAATTTTAATCAGCAGTCTCCACTGCTAACACCCTGAGCTGAATTCTTATCATGTTTTGCCTGGACTATTCTCAACACACCAGCAAAAGTATTGAATTAAAACATTAAAGTGTGTCCTTTTTTCAAAGTTTTCCAGTCACTGCTAGTCCCATATTAAAAGTCAATATCCCTAACTATGGCCATTAAGGCCCAACATGACCTGACACCAACCTCACTCCATCCCCCTGTGACTTTCCTCAGTTCCCGAGTTTTCACGAAAGCCTTGCTCAATCATGAGGGGCATGCACCCTCCTTAAGGCCATTGCACTAATGGGAGTTGTCAGAACAGAGATGGTGTTTAAAGCCATAAAGATGAATGTCATTGTAAGGAAGAAGAAAAGGCCAAGGACCTAGCACCAAGAGTTAGAGGTCAAGTAGAAGAATTAGAACTTAACAAAAAAGGAGTAGCAGCCACAGGGGAAGTGCAGTGCCAGGAAAGGTGTGTTTCTGGTGGTGTTGAGCCATCCACTGACTTCACAAGATAGAAATTGTCATTTTATAGTGACCTTAATAATGGTTCAATGGAAATGTAATGGCTGAAATTAGAGAGTTGTTTGAAAAATGAATATGGTGGGGTAAAGAAGTGGAATCAAGATATGAAAACAAGTTTTTGTTCATTTTTGTTTTGAGTATTTTGACTCCCAAGGGGACCTAAGAAATGAATGGCATAGATTCTATGCCATAGAAGATAGGAGTGTGGGATTAGGAGAGCAGGGTTGTTGTTTTTCCCTTGTTGTTTTGGTTTTTAAGGTTCTAAACACTTAGCTATAGCATGTTCCCAATATTTGGATATAATTTTATTTAACATTCTTAATATCCTGGAAGTATTGGTATTATCTTCATTCTATAGAAATGAAAACTGAGACAAGTGGCTAACGTGACATTGTGGTAAAGTGCTCTACATATATTAATTACCCTTATCATTCTCTTCATCATTATTCACTAAATGAGTGTGTGTATCCAAAACACTTAACACTCTGCTCAGCACATAGTAGGTGCTCAATAAGCCCTAATTACCACAGTTTTTAAAATAGCATCACTATTCTTGCATTGGAGCAGCAATTCTTTTTTTTTTTTTAATATATTTTATTGATTTTTTACAGAGAGGAAGGGAGAGGGATAGAGAGTTAGAAACATCAATAAGAGAGAAGCATCAATCAGCTGCCTCCTGCACGCCCCCCACTGGGGATGTGCCCGCAACCAAGGTACATGCCCTTGGCCGGAATCGAACCTGGGACCCTTCAGTCCGCAGGCTGACGCTCTATCCACTGAGCCAAACCGGTTAGGGCAGCAATTCTTTTTCTTCTGTAATAGCATCTCAGTTGGGATTAGGTTCTCAATTGAACACCTAAGGCAAAGTTGTAGCATCTGCCTGAGCCTTAGATAAAGTAGTTGATATTTAGAGACAGTTTTGTATGAAAACACATGTCTTTTAAACACTAGAATCACAGTGCTCACTGAAGTGGATGGGAACTGAGATTGTAGAAAACAGGAGGTTCCTAAAGCTGGTCACATGGCCATGGTGGGGCGCACACATTTTTTGGAATGGCAAGATGACCATCTACACTATTTAAGCTATTTCTTTCACTCTCTTACTTGGCCAAGTATGTATAATTGAAATGAAGTAAATTAAATGCACAAATGTCACGATCCTCTGCAGTTATTTTACTCTGCCCTCTGGTCTTCATGCCCCAAGTAGCTACCCTCTATGTTAGTGCTTCTCTCTTCCCCTCAGGAGGATTGGGGAAAATGCTCTCCTATTTCTCTGTACTCTGCTTTGAAAGCATTCCACTGAGGGACAATTATCTCACTCCTGGATGCTCATCTTTAATGGTCTTTTCTTTCCTCTCTACTTTCTTCAAGTTACCTTAGGGGGGGAAAAAAAATCTCCGCTGCTTATCTCCCCCTTGTTTTGTGAGCCAGGAAACCCTACTCATGGCTCAGAAATGTAATAATGTTAATGGTATCCTTATGTCAGTGTGTCTCAAGTGTGCATAATTCAGAGATAAATGTAAATTAAATTAAAATCAATGTAATAATTATATTAACTTCTACAGATACCTAGAGGTGACTTATTTTATTATGTTGCTTAAGTATGCATCAAAGAATTTAAATTTATACATATGGCTTTTCATATAGTTCAAAAATCAAAACAACTGTAAAACCAGTGATTCAAATTAATGGCATTAATGTGTACAGATGAAACTCAACTACCACTGCCAATGTAAAAATGGTACTAACTCCATGATGCAAGATATTTTAAATTTGGCATCACGATACTGAAATGACTGGTTATCTAGTCACTTCTTTTCTGATCGTTTGAAAAAGAACTTTTTCCCTTACAGCACACTTTGCCTTTATTACTCACAGACACATCATTTTTCTCTTAAGTATACTACCAAGTCCTACTTTTTGGCACTAAGGCAATCATAAAGACAACTGTGGGCATTAAAATTACGTGGCAATACTGTTCCTAGTGATCACCTTATAATAGAAAAGATCTAAAATGTGCTTTTATTTTTATTATTACTTTAGGTCATCACTAAAATGAATACTCACTTTTAAATGACATGTAGTCAAGCAGAAATCCCTGGAATATGATTGCTCAGACATTCCTTTCAGAATCTTTAACTCCACACGTTTGCCTTTCACTTACTGCTTTGAGTAATCTCCAGCATTCAGCAAGGCTTTCATATTTGCTTTTCAAGTTCTCCATACAGTTTAATGTAGGAATTTGTTGTTATAAAAATATATTTGTCAGTATTCTTTTGTTTTCTGCTTCTTTAATCTTTGACCACCTTTTACTGTTCAGAACTGTAAAACTAGAAGTTGTGGACTTCAGTTCTATTTTAATTAACTGCTCAAATCCCTCAAGTACCAAAAATAAATGCCTACCTTTAAAAAGTTAGCATTTGCTTTTTTTTTTTTTAATTAAAAGAATTCACACTCTTTAAGGCAAGAGTCCAAGTTAGTATAAAATTTATTCTCAAGGGCACCTCAGATATAACAGAGGTTCAAATAAATTTGTTTTTTATCAAAAAGTATGTGCCTTATTGCAACTCTACCTAGGATGAGATAATTCAAAGTATATTTTTAGAAATTAAGCTTTTACAGGATAGAATATTAATCAGATATTGACCTAAAAGAGAAATTAGAGCTTTCATTTTTTTATTTTTTTCCCTTTATTGATTAAGATATTACAAATGTGTCCTTATCCCTCCATTGTCCCCCATCCCCCACTCATGCCCTCATCCCCCGGTGTCTGTATCCATTGGTTATGCTTATATGCATGCATACAAGTTTAGAGCTTTTTTAAGTGTAATATCCTGAGTTGATATTGTTATGTATAAAAGGGATAGCATATATTAACACAGTTTACTTGAACAGTAGTTGTTGCATTATTTATCAAATAGGAGGGTGAAAAGACTTAATGCATGTTAAAGTATCTGATATAGTCAGCATTCAGTAAATGTTCTACTAACATGTTGTGTAACAGAATTTGCAGAAAATGTAGGTAGGTTTTTAACTTTCTAGATTTAAAAGCAAAGGAATAAACCATATAAAGATTTTTAGATTTGAGTTGTGTAGAAAATTTGAAAATTCTGTATATCTCCAAACACAATAATCAACTCTAAAGGCCAAGTCAGCTGAGGGAAAATGACATGATGTTAACATTGTTAATGTACACAACACTATTACAAAAGGCCCCATGAGGAAAAATGCTCAATCCCATGAGGAAAACTCTGCTCCCTCCCTCTACAAAAGTAAGAATAGGCTGCTTATTAAAGAATAAATAAAAAATGGCTACTAGTCATTTGGAAAATATTAAGCCCCATTAATAATCAAATAAATGGAAATTTAAAAAATAAAAATATTTAGCTCTTTACTTTTATTATCAGAGAATTTATACCAGCGTGTTCTTCTGCTTCTTAAGGTTGGAATTCACACCAAGGCTTGGTTTATTGCTGGAATATTTTTGTTGTTGACTATACCTATATCACTATGGGGGATATTGCAACATTTAGTGCATTATACACAACCTGAACTACAGAAACCAATAATAAGGTAAATCTTAACATATTTTGAATCTACTGTATTAGTGTTGTATTGACTGACTTACTTCATAAATATAATGTAAAATGTTTTTAATTTATGTTTTGCTCTCCAAATAGGATTCTTTGGATGGTACCCATATACAGTTTAGATAGTGTAAGTATGTTTCATTTTATCTCATTAACTAAGGACTTTTTTGAAGATACTAACTATACTTGCAGAATGCTTAAAGTAGTGAAAGTATTTGACACTAAGAATCAAATTAAGAAGAAAAGTGAAAAGGTTCACTTGTTTTCAATGTTGATAAAGAAGGTAAAGTATGACAATAGAGAAGGCAGACATTTAACATTTTTTAAAATCTATAGCTGTTAGCGATCTCCCCTGACCATGCCCTCGCCTTTCCCCTTCCCCTCTTCTTCCTCCTGCTCCCAGGTCCGTTCTCTCCTGAGCCCATTTCTTCTACCACTCACTCCTACCTCTATGATGATTTTCTAAATAAAGGTTCTCTTATTTAAAAAAAAACAAAAAAACTATAGCTGTTTTCTTTGCTTGATCTTTTAAAATTTCAGATTAATAGCTCTTAGCCCTAAAAGAATACAATGTTTAAATTGATATCATCATCCTTTTTACTTACTAAATCTTTCATTTCAACAACAAAAAAACCTTCCCAATGGATCCTACCACACTTGTTACAGGTGACTGCTTTAATTTGATTCAATATAAAGGAAATGTTTTTCACAGCATTTTCTATGATAATGTCAAGAAAGATTTCAGATTTTATTTAAAAACCCAAGTGAATGTAATTTAGCTTCGTTGTATTCATTATTTACCCCCAAATATGGACATTTCATTTACCAATATCCAAAATGTTTACTGCTTTTAGAAATTCACCTCACAGATTGTCTGGTATGTGGCAAGTTCAAAATACCATGAATTGGAGTGGTGATTCATTTTATCTTAGCTGCGACTATTTTTAACATCTGTGCTTTTTTATAGTGGGTAGCTTTGAAATATCCCAGCATTGCAATATATGTGGATACCTGCAGAGAATGTTACGAAGCTTATGTCATTTACAACTTTATGGGATTCCTTACCAATTATTTAACTAACCGGTATCCGAATCTGGTATTAATCCTTGAAGCCAAAGATCAACAGAAACATTTCCCTCCTTTATGTTGCTGTCCACCATGGACTATGGGAGAGTAAGTATGCTTCGTTTTATTTCTTTTATGTTTTGGTTTTATTTAAGCTGCCAGTTCTCTGCAAAGCTGTGTTAAGTACTATGAGCAGGACAAAAAAATCTGAGTCCCTAACCTTGAGTAGTTCATAGTCAAGTTTGAAGACTAAAACAACACATTTTTATAATCCACACATAAGTTAGTTTCTTTTACATTATTCATTCTAAATAGAAAACTTAAAATATTGTGGGTGTAAACCTTAAAAATCATTTCATTAACACCCTTTTACAATTGGAAACCAGGGTCTGCAGAAATTAATTTACTCAAGATGATATAGCTAGTTAATGACAAAATGATACGCTTTTTCTATATCTAGTGAAATGATCGTGGTTTTTCACCTTTAACCTATTAATGTAGTGAATTTTCTAAAATTAAAACCTTGCTTTCAAGGATAAATTTAAAGTGGTTATGATGTATCATCTGTTTTTCTACAAGATTTGGTTTGCTAATATTTTGTTTAGAATTTTTACATAAGTAAAATTGGACTACTAGTTTCCTTTCTTATACCTTCCCTGTTCGGTTTTGATATCCAGGTTATACTGCCTGAATAGGAATTACTGCCTTTTATTTGTCTATTACAGAAGAGATTGTGAACTATACCTTGAAAGATTAGGCCTGGACTTTTCATTGTGGGAAGACATTATAGAACTAGTCAGGCTTCCTGTTGTTTCTGGAATCGTGTGTGTGTGTGTGTGTGTGTGTGTGTGTGTGTGTGTGTGTGTGTGTTTAGTTATACTTTTTAGGAATTGGGCAGAATAAAGTTTTAAAATATATGGGCTACATTAGTTTATAACTTCATCTCTCTTGGATCTATTGTGATGACTCCTTTTCCATTTCTAATGTTATTAGTATCTTTATCTTTTTCTTGAAAAATCTTGCCAGAAGTTTCCCTAGTTGTCTCAAGGACTGATTTTTTGTTTTGTTTTGAGTCTCTCTAGAATGTATTTGTTTTCTATTCCATTATTTCTGCTCTGTTTTTTTCCTGTTTCATTTCTTTTGGTTTACTTTGTTCTTTTCCTAACATATTAGAGCCTTAGCTTTTTAATTTACAGCCTTTCTTCCTTTAACATGCATTTAAAACTATACATTTTACTTTAAGTTCTACATTCACTCCTTGCATCTCAGTTCATCTGTCTAGACTCTAGAATCACTTCCTTAAAAGTATTTTAAGAATTCCTTTAGTTTTATACTTATCCAGAGTATCTTTATTTTGCCCTCATTCTTGAAAGATAGTTTTGCTGGATGTAATTCTTGAAAGATTATTTTGTTGGATGTAGTTCTTACGTTGACAGGAATTTTCTCTGAGCATTTTGAAGAGTTTATTCCACCTAATTCTGGCTTCGGTTTTTACTGTTAACCCTCTACTGTCAATCTAATTGTCTTTCCATTATAGGTGACCTGTCTCCCAACTGCATTTAAGACCTTATCTGTCTTTGATATTTTGCAGTTTATGAAGTATCTAGGTTTTTTTGGTTTTGTTTTCAGTCCTGCTTAATTTACAGTGTGCCTCAATCATGTAGATTCATGTTTTTCATCAGTTCTGAAAAGTTCTAAGCCGTAATCTCTTCTGATTTTGCCTTTCCTCTACTGTCTTTTGTAACTCTGATTAATCAATATATACAATTGATTCTATTTCGTTCTTTGTAACTGTCATTCACATTGTCTCTGTCTCAGCAATTCTTTCAGATAAATCTCCTAGTTCTTTAATTCTCCACAGCTTTCAGTGGTATCTAATTGGATATTTAATCCATCTGTGTAGTCACCCTTAATGGTCTCAGGTTCGGTGTGCAATCAGCTCATAGAACACTATAGGTTTAACCAGCTCCAACTTAAGCTTTGTAAAGCTTACGGGACAGGAAGCACACCACGTGCAGCCAAAGAATGCTCATCAAGAGATCTTGCAACAGCCCAAGTTCAATTCCTAGACACACCACCACAGGGAGCACGCTTACTTGTACGTGGGAGTGAACCACCTCAGCACACAGAACCCCAATAGTTATTAGACCTAGTAACACAGCATCTGAAGGTCTGCATACCAGACTCACAATATTCTCATCCTAGATGTAATTCTTAAGTTAGGGGATTCATAATACATGACAGTGAGAACCAGTTTTTCTGATAGGAGTGCTAAATAAGCATTTGTTCTCAAATCTGCTTGGTCTTTTAAGACTTACACAAGGCTCTCAGGTGGAAAGCCTTTTTTTGGTTAGTTGTGTTTTGGGACTTTTTTGTTTTTGTTTGTTACTGCTTATGAAATTTCCTCTATATTGAGTGAGCCCAGCAATAGAATAAAAACTGTTGTTTATACAGGATTTTTATTTTGTCCTTTCAGAGTATCTAGTCAGTGATAGTCTCTGGAATGCCACTTAACTACCAAACTTGAAACTGAATCCTAAAATGTAAATGATACTTCCTAACTTGCGTGTGTGCATGCTTTCACATACGAATGCACACACACAATTCATTTGTTAGTCAGTTTTCCTTCCAGAAACACACAGGGACCCACTTTTTTTCTTTTGATCTGTACAGCACTATTCACTAATTTGACACTATACACAGGAAGGGGGTCCTGCAGAAGATGTAGTTGTCAAATAATTTTAAAAATAGTATTTAAATAATTTGTTTGCTGCCACCCACATTCTTCCCCAGTCGCCGTTTAGAATGACTAAGTTAAAAGAATTAAATATAAATATGGCATCATTTGTCAAAGTGACTTTAATTTGGGAACTTTGCAGAAAATCTGGTACTATTTAAATGAGTAGTTGAAAATGCTAAGTTCTTTTTTGTTGGCAGAGTCTTGCTGTTTAGGTGCAAACTGGGTGTATTGCAGTATACAGTTGTCAGACCATTCACCACCATCATTGCTTTGTAAGTACATAGAGCTTCTATTATCGTTTATTTTTTTCCAAATCCTCATGCTCTTATGTGGAACAACTGAGTAGAAAAACATATAAAGAACATTAATTTACTTGTTTATAACACAGGTGTAGTCTTATTTAAAAAACACAGTATATAGAAACCCGACTATATGAAATAAGGTGACCATTTATAGGCAAAGATTTGCCACAGAATTCTTCTAACATTCTCTCTAGAGCTTTCCAGAAATCATTTAAAAAATACTTTCTTTTTTAAATACTAGTTCACATAGCTTTACAGAAACATCTATTACATGAAGTTAAAGTATGCTACTTTAGATTCATTGCATGCTTTTATTTTCTCAGTAGTTAAGTTAGAATATGAACACTATATTCCAAGGTAGAAATCATATTTTTAAATAATTCTGTCGAGGCTTAGCACTTGAGGTAAAATTAAGCTACCTAGTAACAGTTATTCCCTAAAAATTTAAAAACATCAAATAATTTAAAGCAGGTAGATTACATATTTTATCTGCTAGTCATAACTAACATTCTGCATGGTTACAGAGGAAGAAAGGGAAGACAAGGGAGAGAAATGTTCAATTCTTTATTCTGCCTTTGAGCTAGCAATTTTTAGTGATATTTACCTTAGAGTTAAGACTAATTCACTTATTTATGAAGGTATGCTTTATTTTCTGCAGTTTAGAAACTAGGTAATCATATAAGTTAATACTTAGATGTGGGTCTTCATAAAATTTACCTCCAAGCCCTGGCCTGTGTGGCTCGGTTGGTTGGACATCATCTCATGCTCCAAAAAGGTTGCTGGTTCGATTCCTGAACAGGGCAGATGCCCAGGTTGTGGGCTCAATCACCAGTGGGGCATGCAGAAGACAGCTCATCCACGTTACACTCTCATATTGATGTTTCTCTCTTTTCCCTTCTCTAAAAATCAATAAACTATTCTTTAAAAAAAAATTTACCTCCAAGACAATTTGGGTGAAACATTAGTTGTACTTATAGACCTGCATTTTATAACAATCAAGCTTTTGAAAATAAGGCAGCATAATTTTTTTGAATCTAAATATAACTAACCTTTCCAGATCAATGTTTGTGTCTTACTTTGGATTTACTTCAAGTTGGAGGTACAATCATGTAACATTTCTAGAAAAAATGTTTTTATTTTTTGAACCACCTCTATGACCAAAATCAAGTAATTATCTATAGGGTCTTTTAAATAAACTGACTTCTAAATTTAAGTATTGCTGTCCATGCTGTATTTATTAGTTAATTTTATCTATAGGATCTTTTAAATAAACTGACTTCTAAATTTAAGTATTGCTGTCCATGCTGTATTTATTAATCATAAAGTTGTCTCATTTTTATCATATTTAGAATCTGTGAGCTGCTTGGTGTATATGATGAAGGCAACTTTAGTTTTTCAAATGCTTGGACTTACTTGGTTATAATAAACAATATGTCACAATTGGTAAGTAAGTACACATTCTAACTGTACTAAATTAGTATTTATAACTCTAGATTCTTAGGGAAAGTTTCTCTGGGAATAAAGCTTAATTGTTACTTTTTTATCTTGAAGTTAGATTTATAGGAAGAATTTCAAGAAGCTGTAATTTATATCTTTATACATATACTAGAGGCCCGGTGCACAAAAATTTGTGCACTCGGGGGGCGGGGAGAGGGGGGTCCCCCAGCCCAGCCTGTGCCCTCTCGCAGTCTGGGACCCCTCGGGAGATAACGACCTGCTGGCTTAGGCCTGCTCCCGGGTGGCAGAGGGCAGGCCCAATCCCTAAGTGCAGCCCCTGGTCAGGCTCAGAGCAGGGCCGATTGGGGAGTTGGGGCGCCGCCCCGTCATGCACAGAGCAGGGCGGATCGGGAGGTTGCGATGCCACCCTCAGTCACGCTCAGGGTAGGGCCGATTGGGGGGTTGGGGCACCGCCCCCTGTCACACTCAAGGCAGGGTCGATGGGGAGGTTGCAGCACCACCCCCTGTCA
>NW_005363098.1:112516-143923 GCF_000412655.1 Myotis brandtii
TCTCTTTTTTTTTTTTTTTTTCTGGGCCAGCTTTAGCTCTGAGGCCTCGCTGCTGAAAACATAGATACAATGTTGTGGTCCGAGCCCGGCTGAATGGAAGCCCTTTTCTGGGGTTTTGTTTAGCTTCTTATTTGCAACATAGTATATAGTTGCTTAGACTTGCAGATGAGAGGCTGGCAAGTGAGGCGGGGAACGTTGGAGTCTGCAGCAAGCAAGCCTCCCTGCTCGCTTCAGTGCCTGGCTGCCTGCCGCCATCTTGGCTGACAGTTAATTTGCATATACTCACTGATTAGCCAATGAAAAGGGTAGCGGTCGTACGCCAATTACCATGTTTCTCTTTTATTAGTGTAGATAAAGGTATTATATCTTTGTTAATTATTTGGTGACATATCTTGACCTGCTTATTGTGTTTGTTCATTTGGTTCTGGGTCCTTATTGCACAATTTATGGATATATCATAAATAAAAGCACAATGCCCTCCCTTAAAAAAAAGTATCTAGGCATATTCAGTAAGATTCTCTCATATATTTGGAATTAAAGGCAAATTGAGAATGCCAAGTTTTAAAAAATTATGTTCTAGATACTGAAATGCTCAAATATTAACTATCTGATTCTTTCAACTTAATGTACACTTTATTTAAAATCTTTTAATACTTTCAGCAAAATGTAATTTAGATTATGTGGCATGCATGTGTGGTTTTAGAGGTTTAGAATAAAAATGCCCAGGCCTTGGCTCTGTAGCTCAGTTGGTTAGAGCATCATCCCAATACAGGTTGCAGGTTCAATCCCCAGTCAGGGCACATACAAGCATCAACTGATAGGTGCATGGGTAGATTTAAAACAAGTCAATTTTCTCTCTCTCTCTAAAAATAAATAAAAATTTAAAAAATATTTTTTTAACCAAATGTCTGTGTATTTAAAGTTTTCTCACATGTTTATATTCTTTGGGACCAGTAATTCCATTTCTGGGAATGCATCCTCAAGTAATGGTCAGAAGTACTTATGCTTTGATTGTCATTGTATATATAGGCCCGGTGCACAAAATTTGTGCACGGGGGGGGGGGGGGGGGGTTGTCCCTCAGCCTGGCCTGTGCCCTCTCGCAATCCGGGACCCTGCCCTTGTTTGTAATAGTGAAAGGCTGAAAACAATCCCAAACCCAGTGGTGGGGACTGGTGAAATGTACTTTGATCCTTCCACTGGCCAAAATATTTGGCAGTTATTAAAAATAATTTTATGAAACCTATGGAAAGTAAGGTTAAGGGGGGGAAATAATCAGGCAACAAAATTTTGTTTTTAGTTGATGATGCCTGTTAAAAACCATTTTAGTTGGATGATGGGTCTGTGAGCAATTTAATATGTTACTGTTTTGATATTCTAAATATCTTAAGTGAACATTTTATTTTAATGGAAAAAGTAAATTTTTAGAAAAATGTTTATTGCTATGCAACACTACATTAGATCATTACAACTAATTTTTTAAAATAGTTAAGTCTTGAGCATTTATTATATAAAAGTAAATAAAGCTAGATTAACATACTGCCCTCGAGAAAAATTGTTTCCCTGATTCCTTACTTTCAGATATCATGGTTACAGTTTTATTGAAAAGTACTTTTTTTAATGTGACTTATAATGAATGGCTCAACCCTTATAAAATTAATGATAATTTGTGTACAAAAGCCATTACTAAGCAGATAATGTTTTAATTTCTTCTCTGCATGGCTGTCATTTGTTCATTGTTTCTGGGCCCCAATAAGTGAACAATTAAAACCATTTTCATGGGAAATGTTTTACATCTCTTCTGAGAAATTTCATATCATATATATTCATCCACAGTAAACTATAAAAGCTTGTTAATCTAAAAATACCATAATAAAGCCTAGACAAATTTGCCTGAAACATAACTCTGTACCAGGTCTTAGCTTTATAACTTTAATATTTCTAACCCCTTATTTAGTTATTCTTTTTTTTAAAATATATTTTATTGATTTTTTACAGAGAGGAAGGGAGAGGGATAGAGAGTTAGAAACATCGATGAGAGAGAAACATCGACCAGCTGCCTCCTGCACATCTCCCACTGGGGATGTGCCCGAAACCCAGGTACATGCCCTTGACCGGAATCGAACCCGGGACCCTTCAGTCCGCAGGCCGATGCTCTATCCACTGAGCCAAACCGGTTTCGGCTATTTAGTTATTCTTAATGAAGAAGTTTAATTGTTAATCTTGATTGTTTCCAGTTTGCCATGTACTGTCTGCTGCTATTTTATAAAGTACTGAAGGAAGAACTGAGTCCAATCCAGCCTGTTGGCAAGTTCCTTTGTGTAAAGCTGGTGGTTTTTGTTTCTTTTTGGTAAGTGTTACTTTATCTTCATTGTTCTCATTTCCTAAGGACAATAAAACTGTTGACTAGGGAGGATTTTTAAAATAGTTTTAATATAGAAGATGAATTAAAATGTCTCTAATTACCTTTTAAAAAGTTCATCCTTTTAGCCCTTCTTGGTTTTTCGTAAGGAAATAACCAGATGGCCACTGTGACATTTACAAGAAGAAAATAATTTGAGCCCGGCCAGTGTGGATTCAGTGGTTGAGCATCAGCCCAGGAACCAAGAAGTCACTGGTTCGATTACCAGCCAGAGTACATGTCGGGTTGCAGGCTCCATCCCCAGTAGGGGTGGAGGGGGTGTGCAGGAAGCAGCTGATCCATGTGTCTCTCTCATTGATGTTATCGATGTTTCTATCTCTCTATCCCTCTCCCTTCCTCTCTCCAAAAATTAATAATAAACACATTTTAAAAAATACTTTGAAACAACCTAAATGTCTCAACACTAGAGGAATCATTAAAGTAAGAAATCATTAAAATAAACATGGTGTTTTCACATAAGAGAATACTTTGCAGTTTGCAGTAAAATAGAATATTTAATAATGTGAGAAAATATTCATTAGTAGGTGAGGGCATGAGTGGGGGATGGGGGCAATAGGGGGATAAGGATACCTAAATAAAAAAGGAAAAAATAAAAATATTTTTAAAGGCAATCCTGGCCAGTGGGTTCAGTGGTTAGAGCAGTGGTTCCCAACATGGGGCACATGCCCCACAGGGGGGCAATTTGAATTTTAAGGGGGGCAATTTGAGAATGAGTTATTAACAGTGAATTTTTTGCAGTTCTTATGGTTCAAGGGGCCTCAAATACAGTATATAAATATAGTGACATAGTTATGCATTTCAGTTCTCTATTATGTTTTGAAACTTTGTGCTATTTTTTCATATCACTTCATATTATTATGATTTTTTTAAACAATTTCTTAGTGATTTCTTCCTCAATACTTCAACTGCCCTTTCATTCTTTTATTTTTCTCTTGGATGGATGCCATATTCTTTGGAAGATTGTTTAGACCAAGTTAATGGCCTTTTAGGCTTCTTCCACGTGAATAGGAGTTCACTTTTCTAATAAGAATTATATGTCACAGGGGGGCATCAGGATTTTAGAGATGCTTAGGTGGGGCATGGCCAAAAAAAGGTTGGGAACCACTGGTTTAGAGCATCAGCCAGAGCACCAAAGGGTCACAGGTTGATTCCAGTCAAGGGCACTTACCTGGTTGCAGGTTTGATACTTAACCCTGGTCAGCGCTCATGTGGAGGCAACCAGTCAACGTGTCTCTCTCATATCGATATTTCTCTGTTTCTCTTCTTCCTCGTCCTCTCTCCCCCTCCCTCCCTCCCTCCCTTCCACTCTCTAAAAATCAATGGAAAAAATATCCTCAGGTGAGAATTAACAACAAGAAAAAACAGTTAAAATTGTACATGGTCCCAATTTAGTTATAGGGTGGATGATAAGAAGCCCAGAAACACATCAAATTTAACAACATACAAATAAAAGTGGAAAAAGAAAAAATTCTTAATCCCACCACCCAGAATGATTAACATTGTGTTATTAAAACTCCATAGAAAGTTCCATTCTACAAAAACTTAAAGAATTTGTTATGTTCAGTATATTGTGGATATAATTCTTTGCCAGTAAAGTAAAATATAATTTTGTTTAGGTTTTTGGTTTTGCTCAGTATTCTGTTGTGTG
Source organism: Myotis brandtii (assembly GCF_000412655.1). Classification (NCBI taxonomy): domain Eukaryota; kingdom Metazoa; phylum Chordata; class Mammalia; order Chiroptera; family Vespertilionidae; genus Myotis; species Myotis brandtii. The sequence continues at coordinate 116,585 of NW_005363098.1, forward strand.
GATGTAACTTTTTAACCAATCTCCTATTGGCATTTAGGTTGTTCCTAATTTTTTCACCATTACAAGCAACATTGAGTGAATATTCTTACCTGTAGAACTATGAAAGTGTGTCTGTCTCATTATTAGCTGATGAAATTTAGCCTAGGGTCACATCGGAGATTTGTTTGAAATGCTCAGTATGACTCCCTGTGTTAGAATTAGACCCCTTCTAAGTGTGTCTCTAATTCCAGTACTTCAAACAAGACTGGTTTCAAATGTGTTTTAAAATAATTTGAATAATGAACACATGTATAAATAACATTTAAGTATCTACCCTTTATTTCATTGTATTTTTATTTTTTGTTAATCCTCACGAGGATATTTTTTCCATTGCTTTTTAGAGAGAGTGGAAGGGAGGGAGAGAGAAATATCAATGTGAGAGAGACACATCAACTGCTTGCCTCCCACAGGCACCCGGATGACCGAAGCTGGGGAATGAGCCTGTGACCATTTTTGATGCGCAGGCTGATACTCGAACCACTGAGCACACCAGCCAGGGCTACCTTTTATTTCATTTTAAGTGCCTATTGTACAGTGTGTTAGGCATTCATTATCTGTGTATAGGAAGAACTTAAATCTAACTTAAGTTCACACACTTTCAAAACAAAAAGACATAAACTAAGTAGTGAAGTTCCAAGAATACATAATCCAAATTCATGTGATGAAACTCTACTAGAAGAGTAAATTTGTAAAGCAAGTAAGTATATTTAATATAGACACACAGTGTCTTCAAGAATATGCTGTGAAGGCAGGGTGTGGTGGTGGTAGTGATGGTCCACAGGTTGTGCTGGGGTTTAACTTTTTAAAATGGCATATTTTTAAAACAATTGCTCATTTTATGCTTGATATAGATTTGGCATTTACCTTTTCCTAACATATAGGCAAGCTGTAGTTATTGCTTTGTTGGTAAAAGTTGGCGTTATTTCTGAAAAGCACACATGGGAATGGCGAACTGTAGAAGCTGTGGCTACAGGCCTCCAGGTAAGTAGTGCTCTCTCTAAATTCAGTATAACTTGACTATTTGTTAAGCATGTTTATATAAAACATTTTATCTTAAACCTGACAATGTGCAGGCTATGGGACTACTGTTATCCTCACTTTACAGGTGAAATGGAGGAACCTAGAGAAATTGGTCATTAATTACTAATTTGTAGTAGAGCCAGAAATACAACCTAGATTTTGTTATTCCTAGTCAGTTTATCTTTCTGCACTTCTTCTCTTAGTTCTTGAGCAATGGGTTGAGCATTCTATGTACTTTGCTAAGAAATACTTGACTAAGTTAATGCAAAATAGATTTAAATTTTTGGCGGTTTTGTGTGGCGTTTTTTGTGGGGTTTTTTTGAGGTGAAAAATAATTACTTTGGAAAGTGGAAAATGATTATACTTAGGAAAACCCCAGCTATTGATACTTAAGTACTTTTGAAAAGGAATAAGTGTTTTTTTAAAAGGCAGATATAGTGTTTTCCCTTTACCTACAAAACTAGACTTAAAAATGACTGATTTTTTTGTTGTAGGACTTTATTATTTGTATTGAGATGTTCCTGGCTGCTATTGCTCATCACTACACTTTCTCATATAAACCATATGTCCAAGAAGCAGAAGAGGGCTCATGCTTTGACTCCTTTCTTGCTATGTGGGATGTTTCAGACATTAGGGATGATATTTCTGAACAAGTAAGGCATGTTGGTAAGTACCAGTCATTGAATTTATCCAAATAGGTAATTTTTGTAAGGGCAATTTAGTAGCTATTTACCGTCTAAGAGATTAAAAGACTTTGTTTAAAGCAGTACCACAATAAGGCTCTTCAAATAAGGAGGGGGGAGGGGAGCTTATTTTTAGCATATAAGTTTATAAAGGTAAAATACGAATACTTACTTTTTGGCTAATTTGGAAACCTTTATATTACCTTAAAGGAAGGACAGTCATGGGACATCCTAGGAAAAAATTTTTTCCCGAGGATCAAGATCAGAATGAACATACAAGCTTGTTATCATCATCATCACAAGATGCAATTTCTGTTGCCTCTTCTGTGCCACCTTCCCCCGTGGGTCACTATCAAGGGTTTGGACGTACTTTGACTCCCCAGACTACCCCTACTATAGCTGATATATCTGATGAAATATGTAATGATACTACAGAAGAAAGAGAACCTTCAGATAAACCTTCAGATAAACCCGTGGTCTCCTGAACAGTGTGTGAACACAAACTGCACTACTGTTACTTCAATACCTGGTATCACATTGCTCAGGATTTTGTGCTTGGGACAAGCCATAAATGATGGGAAAATTTCAACACAAAGATAGGCGGAAGCCAGGTACTACTGGTTTTATATAACTAAATTTTGTATGTCACAAATAACCAGTCTAAATATCCTAGACTTAAGACTCTTAAGATTTCTTCACATTAGAGTATCGCATACTCAAATGGTAGAAAATGACTATACTAAAAGTTCTTGATGTTACATGCTTTATCAAGAGGATGGGCATAAAAAAATAATAATAATCAATGCTTCCTACCACTGCTGCATGAAAATAATGCTCTGGAATTAGCAGAAAGTAAAATTCAGAATTAGTGGAACGTAATCATAATCATGTGCCATATATTTCTCAACTGGATGTCTTTCAATAAATAATAATTTATCATTTATTTTCTGCAACTTTATGTCTCTCATTCTTTAAACAGAAATCATTAATGTTTTAACAAAAAGGTCTTGATTAGAGAGGCATAGCATAAAATAAGTCCAGAAAAATTAAGGGATAAAAATTATATGCCTACAATGAAAGATACCTAGTTCTTATATTCCTATTAGGATAAATAGCTCAGACCTAATCTTATTAATCTTAAAACAACTACTATCTAAAAATCATTTGCAATAACGCTAATAGATTAATGTTATCTGTGACTTTGAGATGAAAAAAATAAACTGGATTGAAGACTGGAAGAATAAGTAAGAAACTTGTAGTAGAAAAGGAGTCTACTTTTCCTCAGCGTTATTGAAGGTGTCAGCTAATGTAAACCTATAAACCACAGTCAGAAGACATGGAGGTGCTATGAATCTTATTACTTAGGATGGAGTTTCTGGGTCGTATTTAACATTTTATACCAAAAATGAAATATAGAAAGTGCCATAGTAGTATGTTGCAAGTAGCAAGAGTATTTGTTAAAACCCTGACTTTACATACTTATACACACATATATTCACATATATACTGGTTCACAGTAATTACATACAAAGCCTTTATTGTGTCCACTACTATAAACTAAACATTTCTATTGAAAGTAAAGCCGGGTAGTATATTATTAGAGGTAATGAGAATAGGCAATGTGAAAAGAAGGTACATCTTATTTTCTTTGAGGCTTAGTTACAAATAGCACATAGTATATACACAACATGATCATCTTATTAATCTATTTCAAGTCTTTAAAAATTAGTTCAATTATTATATATTTCTTACTATGCATCCAAATCAAAACTTTAAAAAATACTGGTTTAGGTTTAATTCTTTCTTGAATTTATCGTTTTCACTTTTTCTTTGCCAAAGCAGACCAGGAAAAATGCTGCCTCCTTAAGATTTCCTTTCTTTCCTCTTTTACTCTTAATTACATTTAGCTTAGAGTTTAAATTCTTTTTGCATTCCCAAATCACAAAATCTAAGAAGTTATTTCAGAAGTACACCCAGTATTTAAAAGAAGCAAGCTTATAATTAACAAGTAACCATAGCCTTCAGTCTTCAGTGGAAGCCAACTTTTTGATGTTTCCAATTATAAGTTAAGACTTAAGGAAAAAAGCCAAGATACCTAAATATTAAAAGTTTTGCTTTACTTTCTAAAACATGAAAATGAAGCCTTGGCTGGTTTGGCTCAGTGGATAGAGTGTCGGCCTGCAGACTGAAGGGTTCCAGGTTCGATTCTGGCCAAGGGCACATTCCCAGGTTGCAGGCTCAATCACCAGTAGGGGGCGTGCAGGAGGCAGCCAATCAATGATTCTCATCATGATTGTTTCTATCTCTCTCCCTCTCCTTTCCTCTATGAAATCAATAAAAAAAAATAAAATAAAACATGACAATGAAGATGATTCAAAATCCTTTATAGCTTTAGCACATAAGTAAAAGTGTTTAGTAAAATTTAATCTATAGTGAGTAAAACTAAGCAATAAAGACCAAGTTTCCTAATGTAAAAACTAATGACAGTCTTTTTCAGAAAGGAAGTCTGTAGCAAATATTTTTGTAATAATACTACTACATAATGTATCTTTTAAATACATTTTATTAAATGTATTAAGGTCAATTTTTTAAAAAATTTGATCAATACAAGCAATTAAGTCTCTACATCCCCCACTTTATGATTACAGTCACACTATTCAGACCAGAAAAGTTGTGTATTTGCTCTATGTAAACAGGTTTTCACCAGAAAACTGCTCTTCAGTGCTTCACTGTGATGCTGACGTTGCTTTTGTGGTGCTGGACATGGAGCACGAGTTCCTCCCCCATTTCCACCTGGATGGGATTATCTAAAACAACTGCAGCTTGTTTCCAGTGGGACACTGCACTGGACGTATCTAACCTAATCTCATCATCAAGGTGCATATGATACCAAAATGGAATGGCGGTCACTTGTCCAGATTTACAAATGTGTACCTAGGAAAATTAAGAAATCGTGAGAATTTCATCAGAACAAATAGACTTGAATAAGTCTTTGCCTTGTTAGTCAAATTTTAGATCCAAATTTCATAAATATATTTAATTAGTGACCTATTTTACTCTAATATTTACCCAAGCCCATTTTTGGATATTGTTCAGAAAAGAAATAAATATTTAAATTTTCAAAGAAAGTGGCTAAAACAGTTTTATGTACATAAAGTGTTACCTAGTTTAAGATAATTATTCTGTGTATGACAAGAGTAATTATTTTAAGTTACCTTTACTTCTCTGTTAGAGGTGTTCAAATATGGAGTCATTAAATCCAGTCTTAGGAGTTCCACTGGCTTGCTTAAAGGTATACAAGGCAGTGAGGACAGGTCCAAAAATGCACGAATAGGTACCTAAACAAAGTACAAATGGTTCACTTTTGTTCAATTCTTTTTATGGCCAACTGATTACTTTGTACTTGGCTCAGTACAATACAATGCTTTTTTCATTTAGCTCAATTCTTAGATCATCTTAAGGTATAAGGAATTTCATGATTCCAGTTTTACAGTTTAGGCAGGTTAAATCATTTGTTTAAACCATGGATTCAATTATCTATGGATACTTTGCTTTGATGGAAACAGATTAAATTTTTACTTAAGCCAAACAGCTCAAAATTTTTAAACCAAGGATCTTACGTGTGAAAGATGAATAAGCTAATAGTATAACATGAACTATTGAATTTGAGAAAATACGTCAAATTCAACCAAACAACTTAATAGTGGATTCTGTTTGAAAATAAAATTATTTCTTTAAGGCAGTGATTCTCAACTTTGGCTACAAATTAAAATCACCTAGGTAGGCTTTGAAATCTGACCATTCAGGCCACACATCAGATTGATCTGGAGTTGGGTTTCAATTACCAGTAGCTCTGAAAGTAGTCATGCACTGCTTAACCAGGGGATATGTTCTGAGAAATTCATCATTAGGCAAATAGCACAGAGTGCACTTACACAAACCTAGATGGTACAGCCCACTACTGTAATTGTGCGATGCTTTCATGTGGCTGGTAGTGCAGTAGGTTTGTTTACACCAGCATGACCACAAACACATGAATAATGTGTTGCTCTATGACATTACCATGGCTATGATGGCACTAGGCAACAGAAATTTTTGAGCTCCATGACAATCCTATGGGACCACTGTTGGATATGTGGTCCTTAGGTGACTGAACATATGGGACACATGACTATAGAGTCAAAATTGACAACTAACTGCTATAAAGTGTCCCATCACTTTACCCTCCTCATTTGAAATAAAAAGGAAACAAAAAGTGCCTTCCTGCCTGGCCGGTGTGGCTCTGTGATTGTCAACCTATGAACCAGGAGGTCCTGGTTCGATTTCCGGTCAGGTCAGGGCACATACCAGGGTTGTAGGCTCAATCCCCAGTAGGGGGCATGCAGAAGGCAGCCGATCAATGATTCACTCTCATCTTTGATGTTTCTATCTCTCTCTCTCCTGTTCCCCTCCTGTCTGAAATCCTGTCTGAATAAAATATTAGAGACACAGATACATCAACCTCTCCCTGGACATCCTTGAAGGCATTCTTCCTTCCTTAGGTTGATTTTTATCCATAGTAAGTTCCTTTGCTCTAGGAAACTGATAACGATCCTAATCCAGCTAAACATAATCCTATATAATAAAGAGCTAATATGCAAATGGTTGTCGCACCCTCGCGCCTGGGCCAGGGGACCTGAGGCTGCGCCCCCCCGTCCCAGCACCAGGCCGTGCCCCTCGCCCTGCGGGGCTTGACAGGGGTGGGCCCAGCCGGGTCTGGGTCTCACACCATTTCAAGGCGCATGCAGGTGGGTGAGGACTTGACTCTGGGTCCCGCGGCGCGTCCCAGACTCTGACAGGAGGGAGATTTTCATATACATTTTACTAATTTTCTCTCATCTCTGACACTTCTATTATAGAGAAAGGGCAAATAGCACTATTAAAATATTTCCTCTAATTAATTCCCTTTTAATGTGCACAAGTTTCATGCACTGGGCCAGTAGTGACTATAGAAGATGAGAGAGAGAGAAGGTAGACTGTGGATAACAGCCACATGGTTGAATTTCTCTTCTAGGCACTTACCTGGAACTGGTTAATGAAAGGTGCTATATTTAATCCAAGAGTTCGTGCTGTTCCTTGAACAGCATTCTCTTCTACCAGTGTCTGTGATTCCACGAGCAACCCAAACATCAGCACATACTGAGGAAAGATCTTGCCTCCAGATTGTAGCAAGCACCTAGAGAAAGAGAAGTGTTTAAAAAAAACATCTTGATGCCCCACATTTTATCAATACCAACAACTAAATCAAGATGAATTAGTGAGCTACAAATTATAAGTAGTCTAATGGACTTTTCTAGATAAAAAGCTGATGGAAAAGGTTACTATAGGCAAGCAGGCTGCTCCGTAGTAGCTCTCCCTAAAGGCCAAATCATATACAGGTAATCTGATGAGCACAATATCAGCAAGGAAAGTTAGAGATGATTCCTTAATGCAATGGCACCAGAATAATGGAAACAAGCCATGCTCCTAAATCAGGATAATCTCAGTAAATATGAGGACATGATCATTTAAATTGTAGTAAGTCCTACAACACATTACCCTAAAAATGGACTCTACCCTGACCCCAATGCTTTACTCATATTTGTTATTCCTTTCCTATTAAGTATTTAGCATTTTAAGTAGTCAGGTAGAAACTGTGCCAGGGTCGTTCTCAGCATCTAGAAAGGTTCAGGAATCTGGAGAAGGGGCTGCGAGTAAATTAATAAACTAGACATTAAATATAAATTTTTTTTAAATATATTTTATTGATTTTACAGAGAGAAAGGGAGAGAGATAGAGAGTCAGAAACATCGATGAGAGAGAAACATCGATCAGCTGCCTCCTGCACACCTCCTACTGGGTATGTGCCCGCAACCAAGGTACATGCCCTTGACCGGAATCGAACCTGGGACCCTTCAGTCCACAGGCCGACTCTCTATCCACTGAGCCAAACCGGCTACGGCTGAAATATAAATTTGAAAGGCATTTTTTGGGGGAGCCAGGCAAGGCTTAGCTTTAGTAACTAAGTTCCCCAAGTCTCTGGACTCCTAGCTTTTTATTAACACACTAGAGGCCCGGTGCACAAAAATTTATGCGCTGGCGGGGGAGGGGGGGGGTGTCCCTCAGCCCCACTTGTGCCCTATCACAGTCTGGGACCCCTCGGGAGATAACCACCTGCTGGCTTAGGCCCGCTCCCCGGGTGGCAGATGGCAAGCCCGATCCCTCGGTGCCTGCCCTGCCTCCCCGAGTCGCACACACGGCAGGGCCAATCCGGGGGTTGGGGCGGGATGGCGCTGTCCTGCCCTGCCTGCGGTATGCAAATTAGCCGCCATCTTTGTTGGCAGTTAATTTGCATATCACGCTGATTAGCCAATGGGAGGCATAGCGAAAGTACAATCAATTACCATGTTTGTCTATTATTAGATAGGATTTTGCCCTATAGCAAAGCAGATATATATATCAAAGGTAAAGTTTGGTAAATAGTAAGATTATCAGATTGGGGGAACTGCCCTCAGCTGCCTGGCAGCAGGCAATAATATATGCAGATTTTCAGGTTTGGGGAAATGCTTTCAGCTATTCCAGCAGCAGGTAATATGATTCAGCCCTGTTGAAGCCTCAAGTTCCATCAACCTTTGATGAACTTCTTGCCTTTATGACCTGCTGGAATTACCTCCAGCAAAACTGAATTTCCACAATTGGTAAAATTATAGACCTCGTAACAAAATTATACAGCCCTTAACAAAATTCCTATCTATGCCTTTACTAAACCCGATAAAATTTTAACCCCAAATAGCCACAAGAGGGTACCATTCTATGAAATTAGCAAGCTAAAATTTAATTTTTTCTTAGTTACCCTGAATATTTTTATAGATCTCTACTTATTTCCCATATTATACTAGTATATAGGCAGTCCAATCCCAAAGCAGGTTCACTCTTCACATCTACGGTGGAAGGGGTCCTTTGAAGGGAAAAATCAGTAATTACATGCACACAAAGAGAAAGGTATGAAATCACAGGTCCTGAAAAGCAATGCTTTAGGAAGATACAAAATCATGAATCATTTGTAGTTATACCATTAAAGAACTAAAAGAATTCACATGAATTTTAAGTTCAAAAAAACCCCAACAGTTATATTTTGTGTTTTACCTGGATATTGCAGCTTTTTCCATTATTTCCTGCTGTATGAGCCCAGATGGCTCAATGACATCCAATATAATTATACTCCACAACTTGTCTGATTTGGGCCTTTGCAACACAGCAGATTCATCTTCCACATGTCTCAACCAAAACTCAAGTGTTTCCTTAGGAAAGTGATTGGCTTCAGATATGAGGTCCAGAGTGATGCGATGCTGGTCTTTCTCCACAGAACTGTAAGGTTTAACCTGCCCCAGTGTGCCAGCGATTATAGGCAGAACAGAGAAGCCTTCAGACACATCTAGCACATAGAAAGGCTCCGAGGCACTCTGTTCAGAATCATTCTGTCCACTTCCACAGCTCATCTCACTGTCCTGGCAGTGGGCATCCACGGCCTGGCACAGCTTCTCTGGGGTCAGTGAAGACAGCACTTTCCTCATTGCCATTTTAAAGGCTTCATGATATGGAATGTTATTAAGCAAAGCAATTTCTGTGGATTCCAGTACACATGTCTGCTCCATAGCATCTGGTTTACTGGTCTGAAGGTTAGCCAGGGCACTACAGAGGTCAGCCTCATTTCCTAAAGAGAGCAAGTCTTTATTCTTGGTAGAACTTTGTCCAACATCCATTTCATGTTCCGAACTGAAGACACTGACACTCTGGATTCTTAAGTAGCAATCCTGACAAGACACTTCCATCATTACATGGTCCCCAGGCTTTATCCAGTAGTCTTCATAAGAAAGAAAGAAAATAATTATAATTGATGAATATGAGTGTTTATTAGCCTTATGATCACATAAACACGTCTGTCCTCCCATTCCACCAACCCTCCCCATTTTTTAAATCACTACAGGGAGGATTATATATATTAATTTATTAGATTTAAGTGAATCAATCTATTAATTTCCTACAACACATACAAAAAAAAAAGAAATAGGAAAATCTCTTCAGCTTTACAAAGGGAAATACTGAAGTTAAAGATTCAATTAACTCAGTCTAATACAGAGATTCAAGAGTTACATTATTGGACCTTAACTATCAGTATTTAGTGCTTTCCCTACAATCATTAGATATCCTTTGTGTCCCCAAACTGGAGGTGGGAAGGGCTACAGGGAACTCTCAATTTTCTTTGGCAATGAAGCTGACAATAACAAAGAGAGATGAAATTAAGGGATTAATACGAAACCTTATGTTAGCTTAAAGGGCCATTATTCTTTTCTTTAAAAGTAATTTCTAAAGGAACAAAAGCAGCCCTAATCGGTTTGGCTCAGTGGATAGAGCGTCAGCCTGCGAACTCAAAGGTCCCAGGTTCGATTCCAGTCAAGGGCATGTACCTTGGTTGCGGGCACATACCCAGTAGCGAGTGTGCAGGAGGCAGCTGATCGATGTTTCTCTCTCATCGATGTTTCTAACTCTCTATCCCTCTCCCTTCCTCTCTGTAAAAAATCAATAAAATATTTTTTTTAAAAAAAGAACAAAAGCAGTATTTACTGGAACCATATCAGTAATATCTCTCAACTATCTTGCATATTTGAAAATATAAGGAAAGAATAAGTCCTACAATAAACTGTGTCATGCTCTTTTCCATTAGCTTTCACACTTAATAAAACTTTAAAATGTGAATGTACAATTGCAATCTCTTATCAGCACTAAAGCCAGTTGAAAATACAAATTATTATTCTTGTGTTTAAACATTTAAAACGTCCTTTCCCAAGAAAGATTAAAAACAAAAAGACCATCTGTCTAAGTTACTGTAAGAGGCTTAAAATAAATAAACACCAATAGAAAATATCACTTATAAGTGCCAATCACTATGGTAAGCATTTTACATCCATCATCTCTATTAATCCCTACTACAATCCTGCAAGGGAGGCAGCAGCATCCCATTTTTACACATCTCATAATAGAAGCTCTGAAAAATAACCAGCAAGGACAGCCAGGGAGTCAGAAAGTAGCAGAGCTGAGACCTGAATCCAAATCTACACAACTGAGTCTAAAAACACCATACTAGCCACAACCCTGCACTGACTTCATGACTTAATGACTGTGCCAAATCAGATCCTTGATTAGGAGAAACAAGTAGCCACTTTAAAAAGTAAAATTTTTCTATGCACAATTGCTGTGAAATATACTGAAACCCATCAAATTGCTGGTCCAAAAAATTTTCTATACAAAAAATATCTTTAATATAGAGTTTCCTTAGAGAAGTCCATGGATTCATGAACTCTCTAAAACTACAAACTTGTGTACTTATATGAGTGTGTGCCTTTCTAGGACATGGGGCTCCACAGATGCCATCAGGTTCTGTAAGCGGTAAGAACTCCTGCATTAAAAGTAATACTTTTTGCCCTGACCAGTTTGGCTCCGTGGATAGAGCATCAGCCTACGGCCTACGGACCGAAGGGTCCCAGGTTCGATTCCGGTCAAGGGCATGTACCTTGGTTGCGGGCACATCCCCAGTAGGGGGCATGCAGAAGGCAGCTGATCGATGTTTCTCTCTCATAGATGTTTCTGACTCTATCCCTCTCCCTTCCTCTCTGTAAAAAATCAATAAAAATATATTTTTTTAAAAAGTAGTACTTTTCTGTTTTATTAAAAATGGGCTAGCATTGCTCTTATCTACTGCTGGAGAAATGATTTAATGATAGATTTTTTTAAAAATACATATTTTATTGATTTCAGAGAGGAAGAGTGAAGGAGAGAGAGAAATATCAAACATGAGAAAGAATCATTGACAGGCTACCTCCTGCACACCCCCTACTGGGGATCGAGCAACCCGGGCATGTACCCGTGATCGGAATCAAACCCGGGATCCTTCAGTCCGCAGACTGATGCTCTATCCATTGAGCTAAACCAGGTAGGGCAATGACAGATATTTTTTAATAGTATGCAGGAGAGTTGTGTTTTAGTTTCTCTTATCAACCTACATATATATTATTTAAAGCTACTTTTAAAATAGAAAAAGAAAATTCTCAGAGCTGTCATCAGTCTCCCTTGACTAGAAACTTCAAAGTGATTTTTTTGACAATGCCTCAAATGCTTGGAGGATTAAAACAACAAGTGTAAGAAAATGAACAGAAAAAAAAAATTAGACAAGGTAATACCTGCAAGGTCATGTACGGGGTAGACAGCTTGTTCCCAACATGATTCCTCACTAGGACTTGTGCACAAACTATGTTCATCATCGAGCTGGAGTACAAACCAAACCACAATGGCATCTAGTATGCCTTCTTTAATAACAGGAACACCAATTTTATCAGGTTTTCTAGTTGCAAGACTTTTTAATTCCTACAAAAATATAAAAGGATTTTATACACTTAATATTTGCATATCCCAATATCGTATCACTTTCCATTTCTGCAAGTACTCAGTCCAGCCATAGGCCCTGGGGAATTGATATCTTGGCACTCCTGAAACCACTTAGGGCACACTGATGGGAAGCTCTGATGTATCACAGTGGAATACATGCAGCTATTAAAAACAGGGAAGCAAGATACATATTACTGACATAGAAAGAAGTCCATGCTAAACAGGGTGGGGCAAAGTAGGTTTACAGGTGTGAGTACGTGAAACACTGAATTCATTCTGATATTATTACTTATTATTATTACTTTCCATATGAAGAACTACAAACCTCCTTTTGCCCCTCCCTTATTGCTGAATGAAGGCAGGGTGAGTGGCAAGCAATAGAGATTGTTTTTTAAAAAGTGTGTGAGTGAGAGAGAGAGTGTGTGTGTGTGTGTGTGTGTGTGTGTGTGTGTGTGTAGAACAGAAAAGCAAGTCTGAAAAGATGCATTTGAAACCAGTAACCTGGGGAAAGAAGGATTTAAGATTTATTTTTTTTAAAGACACTTTTTCTTTTTCCTTTCTATTCTTTTGTATTATTTGAAAGTATTAAACAGGTAGATATTACTTTCAAAATTAAAGACTTAATAAGATGTATTTTTTATTGCGTCAAAGAAAAATTAAAATAAGAAAAGCTTGAACTAAGAAAAGATAGCTTCAGGGTACTTAGCAGCTGTAATCACCTTGTTCTCTATGTGATATCAGGAAAAAAATGTTCTTGAAGCTCAGCCTTAGTAAGCAATGCCAAAATGTTCATTTAGCTCTAGATCACCTCAAGAAAAAGCTGGTAACAATAGGAGAAAGCTTTTATTAAATTATAAAAATCTTAGGCTAAAATGACCCTCACAAAGTCTTCTGTCCCCAGACAGGTTTCATCTAAAGAAATGTATATACTTGAACATTTAACCTTAATTAAAGAGCTTCAGAGAAGGATTTTGTTACTTTTCTCGACTCCTTTGGACACTTTCTTTGTATATTCACTTCCTTCCACCACTCAGCAACACACACATAGAGACACTGGAGTGATCAACTTGTCCTGGTTTACACAAGACTATCCCAGTTTTAAAAGTAAAAGTCCCACATCTCAGGGACCTCTTAGTCCTGGGCAAACCGAGATGGCTAGTCACCCTAAAAATCATACAATCCAGAGATGTGGATTACTATTCATTTGGAGGAGTCAACTGTTCATTTGAAATGGCAGCAAAACACTAAGAAAAATCAGAAACATCTAGGATAGAACTCCTGCCTCTACATTCACATGCTGCGTAATTTGGGGAATGTTAATGTAAGCAACAGTTCTTTCATCTGTATAGCACACAGGTAAGTACAACCATATTACAAGATTCTTGCCTGAGCGACCTAAGAACATATGTGAAAACACCTGGCACATTAGACATTCCCAACAATGTTAGGGATTTCTTTTCTCTTTTTTTTAAAGTGAATAATTTCAGGAGGGAATTCTGGTTACCGTTTAATCATTTTCTTTAAATGGAATCCCATGCAAACTAAAATAAGACTGTCCTATGTATTAATTGTTTTAAACAACAGATAAAGTTTAATGCTCAAAAACAGTAATTGAACTTTTTTTTTTTTTTACCTGAATATTGTTGAAATCTACTGTCATAATTTCAAAGCACTCTGTCAAAGCCAAATATCCACCAGGAATTCGACTCATCTTTTCAGTTGTATAAGGTTCAACTGTTTCTTCGGTATCTACAGAAGAGTAAGTTGGACTCTGAAATTTCACATTTGTTGGCAAACAGATCCCAGCAATGTCCTTAATGCCCACCCTGGTGAAAGAGGAGATAAGAGAGGGGAAAAAAAGATGAGGTTCTTTTTTAGAATCAAGTAGCATCATCTAGTATTGGATCCATCAAAAATAAAAATAAAATAAAACTTCAGAGACAAAGTTTTCCTAAACATAATTATATACATAATCACTAACTATAAAGGAAAACAGGTAATAGGTCTACATTACAATTAAGAACTTCTGCCCATCAAATGATACCCAACCCTAGCTTCTCAGTGGTTAGAGTGTTGGCCTCTGGACTGAAGCGTCATGGGTTCAATTCCAGGTCAAGAGCACATACCTTGTTGCAGATTCGATCCCTGACCACTGTCAGGGGACACATGCAGGAGGCAACCAATAGATGTGTCTCTCTCACATCAATGTTTCTCTCTCTCTCCCCTCCCCTCCCCATCCATTCCCTCTAAAATATCAATGAAAAAAATATCCTAGGGTGACGATTAAAAAAAAAAAGGTACCCAGTAAGATAGGAAATAGTCAAGCCATTAAGTAGGAAAAATTTGTAATACATCTATTCAACGAAGGGCTCCTATCCAAAATATATTTTTAAATTCCTACAAATTAATAAAAGAAAAACTGAAATTGACAAAAGACTTAGACACTTCACAAAAGAGCATAACCAAATGGACAATACACAAAGAAAAAGCAAATATATTTACTGATACTTTGAAAACAAAATATAATTTACACACACACACACACACACACACACACATTTACTTACACAGAGCTAACATTCAACCAGTATACTCTAATTCAGCCAATGTTCTGATTAAGGCCACTATCTATGTGGTCAGTGCACTGTGCCCTACCAATCACTACACATTTTTTACATATCACCTGTAATATGCATAGAAAAGTATAAGGAAGAATATATAATAAAGATGGACAGCAGTTATCTGGATGATTTTTTTCTTTAGGATTTTTTTCCAACTGATTTTTAGAGCAAGGGGAATGGAGAGGAAGGAAGAGAGAGAAACATCACTGTGAGAAACATCAATTGGCTGCTTCCTGCACACCCTCTCCAGGGATTGAGCCCCAACCCAGGCATGTGCCCTGACCAGAAATTGAACTGGCAACCTTTAGGTGCACAGGATGACACCCAACCAACTGAGTCACATGGGCCAAGGGCAGGATGATTATTCTTTTACCCATCAGTATTTCCTAAAATATTTGTATGTTACATTTACTACTAATAAGTAATTGGAAGGGGGGCCTCCTTAAAAAGTCCTCAGAAAATACAGATCAACATTTTAGCAAAATAAAACATTCACGATGCTCAAGGACATGTAAACAAGAAACTTCTTTAACTAAAAAAACCTTTATATCATAGTTGATAAGTAAATCTTAGCATCTCATGGGTAGAAAGATCCTTAAATTTCATTCACCTCAATCACAAAACATTTACTATTAATAAAGTTATTAAGAACGAATGAGAGAAATAAAGTAAATTATTTTCATGTTGGAAATTTTTATTTTACTTTCATCTAAAATCAGTGAACTTAATATTTTCCTATGTGAATCTATCACATAGAAAAAGGATATAAGTTGTATCAAAATTAATTTTCCACTAGGAAATTGAAGCTGGTTTTAATCCTAGAATCCTAAGTTTCAAAAAAATTCAAAAAGAAAATTAAGATCTGAATAAACATCATGAATTTAAAGGTCAGAAAACTACAAATTCTCTTTCAAATAAATATTCATTAACCTTTAAAGTATAGTCAATCCTTTAAATTATAATTTTTTAAGTAATTGCTATTTCAATAATCACTTACCTATGATGTCTTCTTATCTCTGCACATTCTACTGCCATGCCAAATATAACAGCACTTGCTGGTATAACTTTCCCATACTTTCCACAGTTACCATTTTCACCTTTGGTCTAAAAATATAACAATAAACATCAGATTCAGTTACATTTATGCAAAAATATATAATGACAACATCTAAAAATTAATAGAAAAGTAAACAACAATAGGTAAGAATAAGCAGGTTATGTTTTTTTTCTTCAAAGTTTATTTTATTTTCATTGCTCTACGTATGTACTTATATATATTATATATACATTTTTTTTAACAATACAAACAGGAAGGGAAGGAGGGAGGGGGGGTTATAAGGTTATGAGTATGCATACGGCAAAAAACTACTGGATATTGACTTGAGAAGCCAAAATCACCATTACCTACTTGAAAAACAAACTGCTCTTCTTTTAAACCTTTAATTAGTTATTTTAAATCCAAACCACTTTCTGTAAGTAGTGAATTCTTATTACATGTTAAAATCATTTCACTCATAATATGTATTATATAAACCAAATCTACAATTTGTAGGCCACTGTAAAGGATTTTAATGCAAAATATAATTCGGTAATTACAAAACTTAATTAGTCGCGTGGGTCAAACTATACCAAGGCAGTTATTTCTAAACTCTCAATAATTTGCCTTAATTTCAAGCAGTGAGGGCTGTGAGACTGCAAGTTCTTCCTTTCTCAATTTCACTCAAGAATTCAATAGTCAGTCAGTCCCTTCACAATACAATCTCAATTCCTATGAATTCCTTTTTGCCTGTATACCCCATTTGGGCACACAAGTATACACTGCATTATGTTAGTAAGTGTTTGTGGGGTGTATTTTTTATAGATTTCTTTGTGATAGGGGCTCAATAAATATCTGTTAAAATAATGAATTCTATATCAAATTTACCTAATTTCATGCTGCTTACCTTTGGCTGCAAAAGTAAATGCTCCCATGCATGAATCAAACTCTCCACAATTCCTTCTCCAAATAAACCTGCATCGACAGTTTCTGTTACAACTAGGGACACTCTACAGAATGATTTTTTAAAAATATATGTAAGTAAAATATCATGCTTTTATATAAAGATGTCAAAGCTGAGAGAAAAAAGGAAGAGTATATTATAGAAACAGTCCACAAGTAAAATTTCCTAACACTTTTCATTTTTAATATTTACTCTTGAAACTTGAAAAACTTGACTCTAATGTTCCTCAGGCTCCTCTGTATTCCACTAACTTCTTGGGGGTGGGGGAGGGTGGCACAACCTGCAGTTGACTCTGCTGCCCCCTCAGACTATTTTCATTGCCTAAATCAGCGGTTCTCAACCTGTGGGTCGCGACCCCTTTGGTGGTCGAACGACCCTTTCACAGGGGTCGCCTAATACCATCCTGCATATCAGATATTTACATTACGATTCATAACAGTAGCAACATTACAGTTATGAAGTAGCAACGAAAATAATTTTATGGTTGGGTCACAACACAAGGAACTGTATTTAAAGGGCCAGAAGGTTGAGAACCACTGGAAATCCTTAAGAGCGGCTCATACCCATTAACGTTACCAGTCCCTCTCCTTAACGCTGACTAATTGGACTTCTATGCACAACACTATATAAAAATACTCTGCATCATCAAGGACTCGCCTACTTATCCAAATAAATAATCTTTCTCAGTTTTCATTTTCCTTGATCTACAAATAATATTCAATGCAGGTGAGAAGCCCTGCCTCTCAAAATCCTTCTCTACCTTCATTATCCATGTTTATCGCTTACATGTTGATTGTGCCTCTCCTGTTACTTCTCTTGCTTTTTACCCACTACCTGTGAGTTTTCACAACAGTCTAATCCACAGAGCTCTGATCTTCATTCATTTTTTTCTTTCTAGAAATTTTCATCCAAAGACACGCCAAAATGATTTTTTTCTCCCTTCTCTAAACTTCTTTAGAATTTATTATATCATTCAGTGTAATTAGAAGGTAAAAAAAAAAAAAAGAAAAGAAAAAAGTTTCCTGACTATTCCTTATCTTCCTATCTAGATTATAGGTGCCTTGAAGAAAAAGAACAAATTTAGTATCCCCCACAATGCCTAGACACAATATTTTATATATACACAAATTTTCAGTACTTATAATTACATACATTTACAAAGTAGAAGGTATTGCAAACATTTAGTCCAACATCATAAATCTCTAGATTTGTTCAAGGTCAAAATAAATTAATAATAGAATCTGTATTGGATCCTTCTACAACACTATCTGTGAGAAAAATTTATTATTATTATTATTATTATTATTATTATTTAGAGAGAGGAAAGGAGAGAGAGAGAAACATCGACTGGTTGCCTCCAACACATGCCGCAACAGGGGATGCAATCCTAAAGCTGGGTATGTGCCCTGACGGAATCGAACCCACCACCTTTTGGTGTACAGAACGATGCTACAACCAACTAAGCCACACCAGCCAGGGAAGTAAAATGTAAATAACTCTGATTCATGCTATGGACTGAATTGTGTACCACTAAAATTCATGTAAGTCCTAACCCACAATGTGACTGTATTTGGAAAGAAAGTCTTTAGGAGGGAATTAAGGTTAAATGAGATCATAAAGGTGGATAGAACTGGTATCCTTACAAAAGTGAAAGAGACACCAATGATCTTTCCCTCTCCTCACATGCACAGAAAAAGGCCATTTAGGAACACAGCAGGAAAGCAGCCATCAGCCATCTGCAAGCTAGAAAAAGAACTCTCACTAGCACCCTTTGATCATGGACTTCTGGCCTCCAGAAATATGAGAAAATAAATGTTTGTTGTTTAAGCCATATAGTCTGCAGTATTTTGTTACAGTGGCCTGAGCAGACTAAAACAATTCAGGACACTTTCTATAAAATGGGTATAATTATCTGCTTCAACAATCTAATAGTACTTCTTTGTAAGTACTATGTAAATATAAACATTATTAGGTGCCTCGTTAGCGCAGTAGGTAGCGTGTCAGTCTCATAAACATTATTATACATATATGAAAGAAGATGTTTTAAAATCATAGTCCAAATGATAAGAATCCTATATAATAAAAGGCTAACATGCAAACAGACAGAACAGTGGAACAATCGGTAGCTATGACATGCACGGACCACCAGGGGGCATGTGCAGAACATAGCAGGCATTGACCATGGCTGGATAGTGGAGCAGGTGAGCGGGGGCGCCAGACCAAGGCGGGGCACTGGTCGCTGTTATCGGGGTGAGTCTCTGGTGGTTACTGAAAATTCTTTGCTCCCACGTGCCATGGTCCTGCACGGCGCTCATACCTGCTGCCAGCGCCAGCCCTGCTCGCACTCGCAGCCTGCGCCTGAGCCACCGCTTGCACAAAATGTAGTAAGTCCACCAAGGTTGATCAACTCATCTATTATTTCAGAGTAGAATTTTTAAAGTATTGACTACATAGGAGGTATTAATCCATTTTTACAACTAGAACACTAAAATTAACAAAGGTACAGTAACTTGCTAAAGGTCAAGTTCATTTTTTAAGTCCCTTACCACAAATTTTTCTCAAGATCTTTAAATATTTATTAGCAAGAATATGACCTGCCCTAGCTGGTTTGGCTCAGTGGATGGAGCATCAGTCTGAGGACTGAAGGGTCCCAGGTTCGAGTCCGGTCAAGGACACATGCCCGGGTTGCAGGCTCGATCTCCCTGTGCAGGAGGCAGCCAATCAATTATTCTCTTCTCATTGATGTTTCTATCTATCCTCCCTCTCCCTTCCTCTCTGAAATCAATACTATATATATATGACCTTATGGCCCTGCCCTGTGTTTCTCAGTGGGTAGAGCATTAGATGGCACAATAAAGGGTCACAGGTTCGATTCCCAGTTAAGGGCATGTATCTGGGTTGCGGATTGGCTCCCCACCCCAGGTCAAGATGTGCAGGAGGCAACCAATTGATATGTCTCTCTCACATCGATGTTTCTCTCTCTCTCTCCCCCGCCCTCCTTCCGTTCCACTCTCTGAAAAGCAATGGAAAAAATATCCTCAGGTGAGGATTAACAATAAGAACAGCAAAAGAATATGACCTTACTATGAAAACCCATCTTATGCTAAACTATCCTATATCCATAACTTTATAGTGTAAGGGTTTTAGCATTTTTGTTTGGACTAGAAACCAGAAATGCAAATATCTTACTTTTTAAAAAATAATGGATTATAAATACTGAAATTAGTTCACATTATAATACCTTTCGGGAATGTGTTTTGGAACTTCTATGTCAAGTGACTTCATATGTAAGAGTTTGATTCCTGCTTCCATCTTGTTCGCTGCCACTACATCACAGGCAAGTTCATACATGGTCTGGGATAACTCACAGGCATACACCGAGTGCGCTCCAGCTCTTTTAGCAAACATACTACAAGGGGAAAAGAGCTCCATCAAACAAAAATAATCCACTGTCTCTTTCCAAGTATTAGTGGAATTGTGATACTTAAACATGGGCTTTCTTTTTATTCTTTAACACAACCATTATTCATTCCACATTAAAAAATGAATATTCTTGTCCAGAAACAAATCATACAATAAATCATGATGTCCAGCAGATTAAGAAGACACAACAGGCATGAAGAATGCTAATGGACTTAACTAGATTCAACCAGAGTATTAATATAAAAATACTACTGAAATTCATTATTCAAAATTCCAATAATAACCCCAAATTTTTCTTAGTAGTTAAGTCCAGTTCTTGATATAGCAAAAGTTACAGTGAAAAATATAATAGTTGTATGGATAGTCATAGCAAGATTATGAGAAATAAATTAAACTCTATTTTTAAATTCCACAGGTAAATATTTCATATTTGGTAAAATCTTTAATTTACATTAGTATACATGCATATGTAATTAAAACACAAGTACAACAAACCTTAGTATTCCAGTTCCTGCTCCAATATCCAAAACACTTTTGGATCCCAAACAAACTGCCTTTTGGATTGCTGCGTTATAAATCGTATTCCTTTTGGTGTCATTAAGCATGATAAAGTGCCAACGTTCCACCAACCAATTTGCAACACGATAAAAGTTCTCCTTTGCATCACTGAAATCAGGGTTTAGCTTCACTGCTTTATGAAAATATCCAGCTGCTTCATCTCTGAAGCCCATTCTAGAGTAAAAAATGACAGACAAAAAATGTAACTATAGGTTATCAATTACAGTGCCTTCATCCATGTCACTCATCTGGCCTGAGAATCCCTCACCAGCACATCAAATCCTACTCAACCCAAGTGTCATCTCCTTTGGGAAGTCTTCAGTGAGAATTGCAATCCTTCATCAATCCTTTTCTGAACCCCTATTATATTTATGCATTCCAGGACCCTAACAAGTGCTTTACTATAAATTACTATTGTACCATAGTATAGTAGAAGCTCTCAAAGTCATCCTTCATTTAACCAACCTAATAGAACACCAGTGCTTTCTAAAAGCCATTCTCTCTGTAAAAAGGTACTAAAACCTGTGGCTAATAAGGCTCCTCTCTGGGCTGCCTACATACCATTTCTCACAGCAACTGAGTTGAATGGTCATCAAGAGTCAGTTGAATTTGCTGCCAGACCAGTTTATACCGGTTGTACTTGTTACCATCATTACATATTTTACTTAAAGATTACAGAAATAAGTATGACTGCAATAAAAAGAGCCACTGTTTCTAAGAACACTAAGCTAAATGCTTTGGAAAAAATCAAAGGCGAGTCACCCAAAAAATTACAACTGAATTCAATGTGATAAAATAAAAAATAGAAGACAAAGGGAAAAAACTATCAAACCATCCAGAACTATTACAGTTTCTTAAACTATCTATCTAATGAAGATAGACAGTTCCACCCCTTTTGAAGTACCTAATCCTTTATAAACCAACTAGAGGCCTGGTGCACAAATTTGTGCACCAGTGGAGTCCCTTGGCCTGGCCTTTGGGATCGGGCCGAAACCGGCTCTCCGACATCTCCCAAGGGGTCCCAGATTGCGAGAGGGCGCAGGCCAGGCGGAGGGATCCCACCAGTGCACGATCGGGACCAGGGAGGGACGCGGGAGGGCTCCGGGGCGTGTCTGGCCCGTCTCACTCAGTCCAGCCGGACCCCAGCAGCAAGCTCACCTACCGGTCAGAACGTCTTCCCCCTGGTGGTCAGTGCACGTCATAGCGACTGGTTGACCGGTTGACTGTCTGCCCCCTGGTTGTTAGTACACGTCATAGTGAGCAGCTGAGTGGCCTTAGTATATCATTAGCATATTACTCTTTGACTGAATGGCTGACTGGATGACCGGACACTTAGCATATTAGGCTTTCATTATATAGGATAGTTGTACTGCACAGGACTAGTATTTCAGCAGCACTCAAACTAGTCCAAACTCTTTTCAACAAGCAAGTTCCCTGATTAAATACTTGGATTTAAATTCCTAAAGGCTTACTCTCAATTTTTGTATTTATCTGTCATTGATTGGTAATTTGTGGATCAGTACCAGTGTGTGGTCCACATATTGAAGAGAACTGAACTAGTAGAACCCTTTTACACTCAGATTTCTTCACAAGCACCTTGAAGCATTCTATCAACTTGAAAGAAACGGAATCAGCCCTAGCCCGTTTGGCTCAGTGGATAGAGCGTCGACCTGCAGACTAAAAGGTCCCAGGTTCGATTCCGGTCAAGGGCACATGCCCAGGTTGCAGGCTCGATCCCCAGTGGGGAGCATGTAGGAGGCAGCCAATCAATGATTCTCTCTCATCATTGATGTTTCTCTCTCTCTCTCTCCCCCTTCCTTCCTCTCTGAAATTAATAAAAATATATTAAAAAAAAACAAAACCAGAATCAGACTATTCATTGTATGATTTAAGCAAGAAAAGGGAACTCCAAACAGGAAACTGCACTCTAACAAAAGGCAATCACCCTATGTTAAATGAAGTCACTCATGTTATCTTTAAGTATCGTGAAGACAGAGCTGTCTTATTCTTATTCTGCAACCGCCAAAGCATACAGTACAATGCAAAATACATCATAAGTAACCATTATTTGTCAAGAGACCAACTTAGCAATGGATATTTTAAAATTTCAAAATTTGAACGATCTGTTAAATCAATGCCAAGCCTGCATCTAATCATTTCCTGAGTTTACATTTCCTTTGGGCTTGACCCTTAATGTATAATTCAGTTTTCTTAAACTGCAATGCTAATCTAAAAAATAGATGATCCACTCAAAGTACATCTTTTACAGAAACACTCATGTGTCCCAATAACACCAACAAACTATAAAAATGCCTTTTTTCTTTTAACTAGAAAAAAACATTATTTCCCTGACTAGCAATTTAATGTATCTTAAATCTGACTGGCTAACACAAGGAGACACTCCAGACACCAATTTTATCCCACAAATATCAGGAAAGGAAGCTATCATTTACTTTGGAAATCTTTTTCTCCTGGAAAAGTGATTCCTTTGGTGGGGAGTAAGTTATACACTGTTTTGATAAGAAAAATAGAATGAAACAAAAGCTAAGAACCCCTGTCCTAAAGAACAAAGATAAACTATACATCAAAAGCCACATTCACATTATCACAAATTCTGAAATGCCATTGTCTAAATTCGAAATGTTGCATAGTTTTACATCTCTCCCGAAGCAAATTAACACCAAGATTTTTTTTTCACTTCAAAAATAGTTCACCAACAGTTAAAATCTGCCAAAAGTGTAGCACTCAAATTGTCTGTTAAATTGAGTTTATTCTAAAACTTAAGTCCTATTATGTTATGATCATTATATGTGTGTAATCTGGAAATATAATTGAGTCCTATAAAGTAATTCTACTTGCATAAACTAAAGAACTACAGAAAACTTTGAACTTAAAATGTAAATTTCTAACTAATTTGAAGAGTTACTCAAAAATCTTTTTAAACTAAATTTCATTTAAATGGAGAGTTGGCTGCTAATTTGTAGAGATGGAGCCTGTGTATCAGAATCAGGTTAGCTGTCAGTGTAAACAAACAAGCCACAGTTGACAATCTGTCTTATTTTCCTAGTTACTATCATACTCTACAACTAGAAACTATCAAATATTTGTCTCTTAAAAGAGTACTCATTTCACTCCACCAGCCATTTCAACTAAGACTATAGTTATATTACTGACTAATAAAGTCTGACACAGGTATTTCTTATATAGAATTTTTCATAGAAAAATAAAACTTAATGTGACCAGATGAGCAGAGCCAAGAAGTGAAACCAGATTTATTAAAACAAATCCAAAACAAAAATTTCTGGTATTTCTATCAGTCCTAATTATAAAGTTTCTAAGGAGAGTAGACAGAAATTCTAATGGCAAATTTTGGCAAGTTCCAGAGAACAGATTTATAAGTTCCCTGGCAAAGCACCACAGGACTTCTCTGCCATCTGGGAACCACGTTACATCCGCTTCGCAAGGTCTGGATCTCAGCCTAGTGGGGGGACACTTCCCTGATACTCACCTCAGCCTTAGGGACAGTGGCTATTATACATTATGTGATAATTGTATTAAAACTGCCCTGTTATTACATATTATGTCTGCTATTCCTATATTCTTCTGAGTTCTCTTTATAGCTTATTAGCTAATCCCTCTTTACTCTATCCTGTTACAGTTAATAATTCTTTATATTAAACTTTCCCTGTTCAAATTACTTTACAATTTATCCCTGATCCAGGTGATACAGAATAATTCTTAACAAGTAATCTGAAATCACTACACACCTGAAGAGATGCTCCCCCATACTATTGCAAATCACTTCATCATCAGGAAACAGTTCCAGGGCTTGCTCATAGCAACCAAGTAAGTCTTGTGTTCTACTGAGGGCATCAAGCTCTTCAGCCCATCTGAAGAGTGTATACTGGAAAGTTTCCTTTACAGAAGAGAAAATAGCAAATTAGTCAATAACAAAAATGAGGAACGACAATACAACACATATTGAAGATTCCCCAGAGAGTAAAACTTAACTATAATTGAACTATCACCTTAAATTTTATTTATCTTTAAAAGGCACTGCTTGCTAAACAAATACATAAATGAATAAATTTTACCACTTTCATGGTAATAAATTAGTTTGACCTCTAAATTCTCTCCACTCTTAGCTGCAATTTCACATTCTCCACCTACCTCTTTTTTGTGGGCTTCTGTGTTTTGGGAGTTTGTCTTTGGCCTTCTTCTCTTTTCTCATCCATTCCCAGTGCATTAACTATCACCTGTGTGTTGACAGATGCTACATCTGCCATCTCCAATCCTGACGCTCTTCTGAAACTCAGACTCATAACTTCCTACCAGTCATCTCAACCAGGGATTGCACCTTTCGTCACCGCAAATTCAGCTCAACTCAAATATTTCCTGGACAATCAGTGTGCAAAGAATAGCATGAACAACATAAATCCTGTTCCAATCCTCACAGAGAGGCCTTGTAGAGAGCATTTTAACATACAATTTTGAAAAAAATTCAAAATGTTCTACACGAATCCATCATATTCCTCTCACACAGGATATAAGGTTAAGGTACCACCTGACCAAAAACCATTTAGTCACCTTATAATGCTACCTTAACTCCAATACAATTAGTTTCAAACCCAGCCTGTTCTCTCTCAATGTCTTTACACCTGTCACCTCCTCTCCAATCCCAGTGTTACAACATAATCTGGCCCTTTAACCACTTGCTGGACTGTCACCCTCCCTCCGATTACATTTCCCTCCAGTCTCCACACTGCAACACAGTGGAAAGAGAGAAGGCTTTAGTCATGCCAGCTTTAACATGAACACATTTTACATCATCTTCACATATTTTATACAGAAAAGTTAAAACCTGAAACTGAATTCTGATGAAGTTTACTAGAGAGCCAAGAATATAAGGAAGAAGAGTCTAGGGTGTGACGGGAAAGAAAGCACAGATTATATGAAATGGATTAGGGAATCAATAGGTTAAGGTTGGTGTGGCTGAAGTGTGGGTATGGGGAGTAACAAGAAAAAAGACTAAAGAGACTGGTATTTTGCAAAAGCCCAAAGAAATACAATTTTGTTCTGCAGAAAACAGAGCTAGTTACTGAATGCCAGGCATTGAAATATGAATTTTAGATGTACTTTTCATACACATTAAATATCTAGTAAAAAGATATTGTCCCAGTTTTACAAGAGGAAACTAAGGAACAAAGAATAGATGAAATGCACTCGAAATGACCCATTATTCTACTGCTACCTAGAAAAGCAAACTGTATCTAAACATATCATCTTCCCCTCCTTCAAGCCAGCTGGTCCTAAAATTCACACTAAATTTATGTGAACTACAAACTGATTATCTATTGGATGGAGGTCAGGGTTGTTGTGAAACATGCTGCAGTACACTGGACAGGCCTCCACAACAAAGAATTATCCCACCCACTTTAGTTGGTGGTACTGAAGTTGAGAAACCCTGAGTGAAATAAAGGAAAGTAGTTTGAGGCTGAAAACTGAAGCAAAATTAAATCCCTTCTGCAAATATAAATTCTAAAAAAACTTGGAAAAATGTACCGCATTTCAATAGAACAACTGCCACAAATAATCTGATAACCGAATCTAAAAGAATGCATCATCAAATGAATACTTTAGGCTAATTCCAAAATGTATCCAACCACAGAAACCCATAACATTCCTTCTGTATACAGTAGGCACGGAGGCAGGGACATGCTAGAATTCAACATAGGAAATGGGAGGTGATCACCAGAGGCCTCATTTGCAATAGAGCCTTGGGAATCTGAGCGAGAAGGAAATTTTGAATTAGAAACGTGATGTCATGACTTCTGTTTTGAAAAGCTCACGCCTGTCGCTGGCTTCATAGGGGTAAACCGCAGGACAGAGCCTAGTTGCAAGCCTATTCCAAGTCTGCAGATGACTGAGGCTTCCACCAGGGTAGCAAAGGAGCAGGTGGTGACAAGTGGTAAGATTCTGGATCTATTTTGAAGGTGGAGCGGACAGGATTTTCTGATGGGCTAGCTGTGGGTGTGAACAAAAGAAGTCCAGGCTGAACAGTAAATAGTAACAGCAACCAACTTAGCCCCCTTCTCCCAATTTATTTATGTCTGTACGTATTTACTCTTCGGAGAACAGAGGACCTGCCAGCAAGTGGGAGAAAGAAGGGCTGTCCTCACCTTCACGTCGTCTTTCAGCTCCGGCGCCAGGCTGAGCACGAGGAGGTAGTGGGCGTAAGCGGTGCCGAAGTCCTGGGCGCGCATGCAGTGCTCGGCGCTCTGCAAGGACCGCGACACCAGCTCGTCCCGCCCGGCTGCCCGGGCGACACTCCCGGCGCCGCGGCGGGGCCTGGGCCGCGAGTTCGACATGACAGAGTCACCTCCCTAAGCCAGAGCTGGTGTAACCAAAGGGAAGATGCTTTGGTAAACGGGACGGAACTGCCTCGATGGCTACCCGTGCATGTGCCTAACGAGAGAGCAAGCACCTGGAAGAGTTAGCTTCTGCCGCGGGTGAGCGCGGACAGCCCCGCCAGGC
>NW_005363098.1:144082-176772 GCF_000412655.1 Myotis brandtii
CCCACTGCGCGTGCGCGTGGGGCATTGTCTGTAAAGGTCTTTTCTTGGCTTGCTCTTTTTTTGTTTTTTGTCCCCCCTGCCTGAAACCAGAGCTTTCCGTCCTCCTTCCCTGGCCTTCAGGACTGGGTGACTTCAGCTGCAAGACCTCACTCTACAGAAGCTGCACCCACCCGTGAGGGATGTGGGTGAATGTGAGGAAAGACCGTCTGGCTTTCGTGGTGATGCCTTATTTAGGCCTTTGGATTGTGAGGCACCAAATCTCAAAATGGCAAGACTGGAAAGAACACCGGAAATAACAAAAGCACCTTAGGTGTGGTAGAGGAAATGCTTTCACTGGCATTAAGTCACCCTCACAAAACCCTGTGAGGTGGGCCTTTTGGGTCATATTTATCTTAACGACAGAAAGGGAGGCAGCCTGGGAAGTGATTGCCCAGGATCACAGCCAGTTAGTGGCATTGGTTGGCCTGGCTCAAACCCCGAGTGCCCTGATGGCCTGTTCAGTTGTCTTAAAACGAGGTTAGGATTTATTTCACTGTTCAGTGTATCACCGCTGTATAGTAGTTATATTACTTTTTAAAAAAACATATTTTATTGTTTTTTTTACAGAGAGGAAGGGGGAGGGATAGAGAGTTAGAAACATCGATGAGAAAGATCCATCAGCTGCCTCCTGCACGCCCCCTATTGGGGGTGCACCCGCAACCAAGGTGCATGCCCTTCACCGGAATCGAACCTGGGACCCTTCAGTCCGCAGGCCGGCGCTCTATCCACTGAGCCAAACCGGTTCAGCTATATTACTTTTTATGAGAAAAAGTTTTTCTACCTTATAGTGTGGCCCCTAAGCGATAGATTCTAAACTTTAAAGGGGGGCAGGCATAGGAATAACAGCTAAAAAAAAAAAAAGTCAATTTAGTTCCCGGTTTCAAACACATTAATGGTGAATATTTTACCTAACAAGAAACAAACAAAAAAGAACATTTTGTATATCAAATTAAAACTTTGGCGGCTCCTTTAATGCTCAAAAGACCATCATTTGCCTGTCTCTTTGCCTCCTCTTTTGATCTTATTACCTGAGTCACCCTTCCTCTGAATACCTACCCATGTAAATCCTAATCAATGCTTCAGTGGCCAGATCACTAGATTTGTGACCTGTCCCCTAGACAGAAGGCCCCTCAAAGACAGGATCTAGTCTTAAACATTTTGTAACTTTGCACCTAGCAGAGTCCGGATCAAAGTAGGGAGTCAGATGTTTTTTAATTTTAATGGAAAGTACACCCCTCACTCCCAGGTTTTACATGCAGACTTGCCCAACTATTTAACATCTTTATTTCTCTCCCATCCTCAAGTGCTACTTTCTGTACTAAACAATTGAAGATTTAACTGTAGTGTATCTCAAACAACTGAAAAACTAAAACCTCTCTAGTACCAATAGGATATGTAGTAGAACATGAAGAGGCTACTGGACTAAAAAATAAAAAATAAAATAAGTGTGTTCTGGTCCGTGTTTGGTCCTTTTTGGCCCACTCAATAACCTTTTCGTAAGAGTCATTTGTAAAAAAAAGGCCTAACAAAGTTACCTTTCCTAGTTTTGACACAAGATTGCTATAACTACTAAATGAGATAATACGTGCAAAAGTATTTTATATGTAATATATATTTAATGCTATGCATTGTTACTATTATCTAAAGTCATTTAAAACCTACTTGGATTATTAAAATAAAAATTAGGTCACTAATACCTTTAAGCATTTGATCAAAAGCATTTAGACTTCATCGTTCTGGTTATCTCTGTGAGTGCCTGCATCAGCTGACTTACTTCACTTCACAGATTACCTTATATTTCAGGGCATATTTTATATTTATTTATTTTATACTTTTCCATTCCATGGGGACAAGGTTTCTTTTTTCAGTTTTTCGTTTGTTTGGTTTGTTGAGATAGCCCAAATATCTAAAACAACTAGACTGCATGAAACTTAAAGTATAGATATTATTATCAAGTCTATGTAGGCTAGCTAAGATGGAGGCAGGAGTTGGCAGGAAGTGGAGAGAAGTAATGAACAAAGACAACTTCCGTTGTTCCATCATCACATACAGTATCAACCTGCGGGCAGTGCCTACTGATAAAAAAGAGCAAGGGATGCTGCCTGCCCCTTGTGAAATACTTCAGATAACTTTGTGAACTACTAGTTCTCACTAGTTAAAATGTGATTAATCCAGCCGAAACCGGTTTGGCTCAGTGGATGGAGCGTCGGCCTGCGGACTGAGGGGTCCCGGGTTCGATTCCGGTCAGAGGCATGTGCCTGGGTTGCGGGCACATCCCCAGTGGGAGATGTGCAGGAGGCAGCTGATCGATGTTTCTCTCCCATCGATGTTTCTAACTATCTGTCTCTCTCCCTTCCTCTCTGTAAAAAATCAATAAAATATATTTTAAAAAAAATGTGATTAATACCGATAGAGAAATCACAGGTGTTTTGGTGTTTTGCATTTCTTTGTAGTTTTTCTATAGCTTAGATACTCTTTGAATTCACACAAATAACATGGAATACCTGGTCACCTTAAGAAACTGAAATAGAAAGTATATTTTAAGTACTATTTTCCTTTATTACTTCATTCCTAATTAAGACTTTGAATTACTCAAGATTGTATTTATTGAAGGTTAACTATTTATTGTATTACCTTTTCTTTTGAAAGAGCCCTATAGTCCATTACAAAGAAACCTAAGGTATAATGCAAAATAGATGTAGAATATAGATTTTACTTCTTAATCGTTAGTCAAAGGTTTATTTAAAAACTAGAGGCCCAGTACATGAAATTCGTGCACTGGGGTGTCCCTCAGCCTGGCCTGTGCCCTCTCCCAATACAGGAGCCCTCACTCCTTACCGCCCGCCTGCTCACTGCTCCTTACTGCTAGGCTCGCTGCTCCTTAGTGCTGCTGCAGAGGCAGGAGAGGCTCCGCCACTGCCACTGCGCTCGCCAGTCGTGAGCCCAGCTTCTGGCTGAGTGCGCCGGCCGCCCCCCCACTCCCCCTATGGGAGCACACTGACCACCAGGGGGCAACTCCTGCATTGAGCGTCTGCCCCCCCCCCCCCCCCGCGGTCATCATAGCAACAACCAGTTGTGGTCGTTCCACCATAACAGTCGCTTAGGCTTTTATTATATAGATATTGAAGCCCTAGCTGATTTGGCTCAGTGGATAGAATATTGGCCTGTGGACTTGAAGGGTCCCAGGTTCGATTCCGGTCAAGGGTACATGCCTGGGTTGCGGACTCAATCCCCAGTGGGGATTGGGGGGCGGGGTGTGCAGGAGGCAGCCGATCAATGATTTTCTCTCATCATTGATGTTTCTACCTCTCTCTCCCTCTCCCTTCTTCTCTGAAATTAATGAAAATATATTTTAAAAAAATATTGAAGGCATCACTCCTTTGTTTACAATAGCTTACCTACCTCCCTCAAAACCCAAACTGTGATCTTTACCTTTGAGAGTGTATTTGATTCTTTCATTTATATATTCTTTTTCACCCTCTTTTAGGGTTCTAAGAAAAACCTCACTGATGTGGAAAACCACTGCTGACTTGAAGCAGGTTTAATTGTGGTTGTCTTTCACCATGTTCTGGGCAGCTTGTCCACAAACCACACATGCCAAACAAGGAAGCAAAACCAACTGAAGGGTTCTCAGTCACTTTCCAATGTCCTAAAGTTGAAGGTTAACAGGAGGGAAAAAACTCACAGGAATTCATTAATAAGGGATAAACAGTTTGCTGGAGGTAAGATATCTTGTGTTTATACCTTCTTTGGAGAGTATCTTTTTGTGTGATCCTATTTGTTGTACCTTGTGGTTTGGAGCCTTGTTCTCAACTCTCTGCATTTTGGTATAATTTGGAGAGATTTAAAATATCAATGCCTGGGCCTCATAGATGCTGATTTAATTGGCCTGGGGATGGGGGGTCTGGGCTTGAGTATTTTTCTGGGTGAGTCTAATGTGCAAGCTAGAGATGTGGGGTATAGATCAGGCTTCTTTAGGGGTTGTTATGATATTTGAAGCATTTAGTATACGTAGTATAAGGCATAAAGGCAATGTAGAGACTCGAAATATAACTTGTTTATGGTTTAACAAGAATTGTGAAGATTCTCTCAAATTATTGAGTTGAAGTTATTGTCATATGAAAAAGAATAGAATGTACATTACATTGAATTGCTTGTTAGAAAAAATATATAATTGGATCAACCAAATACTATAGTTATGATCCAACTGCTTGGGCATTGAAATTTTCATTAATGCATTCACACAGCTAAATATTCTGTTTCTTCAATATTTTTTATTTTACTATGGTTATGATCTTTGTTGTTTTATAATAGACTTTTTCTAACTGTTCCATGTACATTTCAAAATCTAGACCTCAGAGTTAAATATAAAACTCTAATAATGGCTAGATCACTGCTGAGTTCAGAATCTGAGTGTACAAGGGCCTATAATAATGTGACAACAGAGTTCAGAGTCAGTGTGAGAGAAAATCCATTTATTACTACTCTGCTACAAGCACCATGCTTGGTTCTGGAGAACCTGCCTCAAACTCCTGCTGGAAATGCCAGTCAAAGTGTTGGTGCTGGGGATGGATTCCAAGTAATCTGAACAGAGCATGTCCTAACAGAGCATTCAGAAAAATGCTGAAATCCAATAGTGAGCAAAGAATCTAAATTAAGGAATCACCTCAATTCTTTGTACGCTTTCCCTATTAATTACTACTAGTCAGAATCCCTGCAGGAAAAAGACTCACAGGGCTGTATTCGAGAGCGTTAAACCAAAGGATTATTTACAGAAGTGAATGCAGTTAAGGGATTTAATGAGTCTTGTGAGGTACCCAGAGACTAGCAAAAAGAGAGGACTGTATTACCTGAACCCAGAAAGAGTTATAGCTATGGAAGAGGAGCCATCTAAGTGGATGTGTGGCCATAAGTACAGAGAATTCTGTGACCTCCCATCCCCAGTCTTTTATTGTTGCCTCTTATTAACAGAACCCAATGCAAAGACTCTTTAGATGTCTTTAGAGTCAGCAACCCTCCGGCGCACAGAGCAGAGCAAAGAAAGGTAGAAAATGGTTCTGTAGCCGAAACCGGTTTGGCTCAGTGGATAGAGCGTCGGCCTGCGGACTGAAAGGTCCCAGGTTCGATTCCGGTCAAGGGCATGTACCTGGGTTGCGGGCACATCCCCAGTAGGAGATGTGCAGGAGGCAGCTGATCGATGTTTCTCTCTCATCAATGTTTCTAACTCTCTATCTCTCTCCCTTCCTCTCTGTAAAAAATCAATAAAATATATTTTTTTAAAAAAATGGTTCTGTAGCACAAATGGAGAATAACCAGCATAATTACCAAGTTTTGCCTCTTTTACTTTCTAGACGTTTAAAATCTGTCCTCTCCTTTCAATGCTTATTACTACTACCTGTGTTCATGTTCTCTTATTAATCTTTAATTTTGTCTGTTATACTGGGCTTTTCATCATCCAGCCTTCAGTCATGCACCTCTTGAATTCATCTTTCATCTTCCATGCTATAGCTAGAATGGTCTAAAATGCAAATTTATTGTTCAGTGGCTCCTAGTTGTGTCTTATAAACTTTTTAAAAAATTATTTATATGGAGAATTTCTGAAATCTTAATTAAAGATATTTGTCTTTGCTTAGAAAAGAGGATGCAAAAGTCATTTGAATGTGTAGGTTTACATACTGAGGTTATTTGGTTTAGAATGTACTATTTGAGTAAATGAATCATTTGGGGTTCCTTAGTGGCTAAAAGCCCCAAGAATGTTTGGTTATAGTGTCCTCCCTGAGCAAAATAGTTGAGCCTATTAAAATTGACCCTAAGAAATAAATTAATTGATAAGGATACAAATTCATCTTCTTTTGTAGCAGCCTTAGAGGAACTGGACCATTAAGGTGTAGGGTTTCTTTTTGAATGGTAGAGATGAGAAAAATTGACTTTAAAAAGACTAAGTCCTGATCACAGGCTAGGCTTGCTGGGATTGGCCTTTTTTTACACCCTTTGTACTAAAGGATTCTGCTTAAGACCTACTTAAGGAGACACTATAGCTCAGTGATTGTGAAATCAAATGCTAGGGTTAGACTGTCTGGGTTTGAAGCCTAACCACTTACTACCTAGGTATCTTGAACAAGTTAAGTTACTTAATTTCTGTATTTGAATTTCCTCATCCATAAAATGAGGATCACACAGCACCTATCTCTTAGTTTTGTTGTATGAATTAAGTGAATTAATGCACTTATACACAAGCACGTCAAACTCATGGCCGGCGAGCTGCATGCCTTGTTTAAATAAAGAAGGCATGCAGCCCACCAACCGCAAGTTTGACATGCTTGACTTACAGAATCTAGAACATATTGAGCCCTCAATAAGTGTTACTTGTTATTATGAATCCAGCTTCCCCCAGAAGAGAACGCTATGGTTCTCAGAGGGGCCAGGCTTCCACCCAAAAGGAGCCACTATCTTCGGCTAGTCACATAAGTCTTACATAATGCTTGGATTTTGAGACCCATAACTGGGGAGAAAGGAGACAAGAAGTCCTTCCTTCTCTGCCTACTGACATCTAATAAGTAAACTGACACCTCCCAAATAAATTAACATTTTCCTTGAGAGATAAACAATTAAGCCATACTTTGGTTTTCTCCCACTTTGGAAAGTTTTTTAACTTGATGGAAAGCAAATGATCACAGTAGATTCCTGTGACCTAGGTTTTGTGCATGGTGCTGATTGGATGTGAACTGGATCATAAAAAGACATGTTGTGATTTGTCTTCAGAGTTAAGTTAAACTCTTCAGTACTTATGCTTTCAAGACTAAGATTCCCTCTCTAACCTCTTCATTTGTATGATTTTCATAAGCACCCAACACCATTAAGTAAGGGAAGTATTATGCAAATGATGGAATGAAAGTTAGCTAAGCCTCTCCTTTTGAAGTAGGTGTCAAAACCAAAGCCATGAAGCACAGTTCCCCTCCCCCACTCCATGAACTCTGAAGACCTTTGTTGAATCCAATTTGAACCTGCCATCCTATAAAATTAAAGCCTTTGCCAAAATCCAACACCCATTTTTGATAAAAACTCTCAAAAAAGTGGGACTAGAGGGATCATACCTCAACATAATAAAGGCCATATACAACAAACCTACAGTCAACATAATACTCACTGGACAAAAACTAAAACCATTTCCCCTAAGAACAGGAACAAGATAGGGTTGTCCACTTTCACCAATTTTAATCAACATAGTACTGGATATGTAGACACAGGGATCAGACAAGAAGAAAAAAACAAAAGGCATCCAAATTGGAAAGGAGGATGTAAAACTGTCATTATTTGCAGATGATGTGATATTGTACATAGAAAACTTCTCCAAAAATCTATATATATATAAAAGCTTATGCAACCGAAGGAACGAATGAACTAAAGACTGGTCAACTGGTCACTATGATGTGAACTGACCACCAGGGGGCAGACACTCAATGCAGGAGCTGCCCCCTGTTGGTCAGTGCGCTCCCACAGTGGGAGCACCGCTCAGCTGACTGACCCGTCCTGGCGACCCACCAGCCTGGCAGCAGCCACACACTCCCTCAGTAGTCCTGCAGGTCCAATCTCCAGATAATGGGCCAGGCACTGATGGACCAGCACTGCCGGCATAATCCTGACAGCGCTGCCAACCTCCTGGAAGTCAGCCTCGGGCACCACGGCTGCTTCCCCTCTCTAGATGCTCCGCAAGGAAGAAATGATATAAAAGTGGCCACCAGGTGACTCCCGACAACCAGTGTGAACGAAAGTTGGAGAGATCCAGATCCCGGGCCAACAAGGATGTCCCACTGCCCACCCAGAGGGCCGATTGCATCTGGGTTCCCCCACCCCTTTGGGATGGGCGCCAGACGCAGGGCTCACAAGCACTGCTACAGCGAGCCTCTCCCGATTGGGATTGACTGGGCATGAGCCCACAGCAGGCACAGTGAGGCCAGGATGAGCGGGAGGGCAGGCAGGAGCCACAGGTGGCGTTGGACTGCACGTTTCGGCCTGACCCCTGCAGGCCACCCTGAGGGACCCCACCTGTGCACAAATTTGTGCACCGGGCCTCTAGTAGATTTAATAAATGATTTTGACAATATAGCAAATTCAAAATTAATAACGAACACCAATAATGACCTCTCAGAGAAATGAAAAAAATTTTCATTTATGATTGCAGCAAAAAATTAAGATACTTAGGATAATCTTAACCAGGGAGGTAAAAGTCCTGTACTTGGAAAACTACAGAATGTTGAAAAAAGAGACAGAAGAAGATATAAACAAGTGGAAGAATATACTGTGTTCATGGATTGGTAGAATCAACATCATTAAAATGTCCATACTACCCAAAGCAATCTATAGATTCAATGCAATTCCTATTAAAATACTAACAGCATATTTTACAGATCTAGAACAAACACACCAAAAATTTATATGGAACCAAAATAGACCCCAATGGGGGGTAATGTGGGGATAAGGACACATACGTAATAACTTAATCAATTAAAAAGAAAAGACCCCAAATAGTCACAGCAATCGTGAGAAAGAAGAACAAAAAAGGAGGGATCACAATACCAGATATCAACCTCTACTGATAATCAAAACAGCCACTGTAATCAAAACAGCCTGGTACTGGCGCAAGAACAGGCATATAGATCAATGGAACAGAACAGAGAACTCAGAAATCAACCCACACTGTTATGCTAATTAATACTTGATAAACAAGGCAAGAGCATACAATGGGAATAAAGACAGTCTCTTCAATAAATGATGTTGGGATAATTGAACAAGTACATGTAAAAATGAAACTAGATCATCAACTTACACCATACATAAGAATAAACTCAAAATGGATAAAAGATTTAAATGTGAGTCATGAAACCCTAAAAACCCTTAAAGAAAAATAGGCTGCAAAATGGCAGACATGTAGCAAAATTTTCTCTGATACAATGCCTAGGGCAAGAGAAACAAAGGAAAAAATAAACGAATGGGACTACATAAATGTAAAAAGCTTCTGTAGCAAAAGAAACCAGCATCAAAATGAAAAGGAGACCCACTGTATGGGATAACATATTTGTCAATGATACATCTGATAAGGGGTTAATTTCCAAAATATATAAAGTACTTTTACAACTGGACAAAGGGAAGGCAAACAATCTGGTCAAAAATGGGTACAGGACCTCAATAGACACTTCTCCCACCCAGAGGGACATACAAATGGCCAGACATATGAAAAAATGCTTAAAGTCACTAATCATCAGAGAGATGCAAATTAAAACAACAATGAGGTACCACCTCACACCTGCCAGAATGGCTACCATCAATAAATCAACAAACAACAAGTGCTGATGAAGATGTGGAGAAAAAAAGAACCCTAGTACACTGCTGGTGGGAATGCAGACTGGTATAGCCACTATGGAAAACCGTGTGGGGTTTCCTCAAAAAATTAAAATGGAACTGCCATTTGACCCAATGATCCCACTTCTAGGAATATATCCTAAGAAACCTGAAATATCAATCAGAAAGAATATATGCACCCCTATGTTCACAGCAGTGTTATTTACAATAGCTAAGATCTGGAAACAACCTTAGTGCCCATCAGTAGATGAGTGGGTAAAAAAGCTGTGGTACATTTACACCATGGAATACTATGCAACTGTAAAAGAGAAGGATCCATTACTCTTTTGGACAGCATGGAGGGACCTAGAGAGTATTATGCTAAGTGAAATAAGCCAGTCAGAGAAAGACAAGTATTACATGATCTCACTTATATTTGAAATCTAATGAACAAAATAAACTGACAAATGAAATAGATCCAGAGACATGGAAGCATGCAACAGACTGAGGATTCTCAGAAGGAAGCAGGGAGGGAGAGGGAAGAGATCAACCAAAGAACTTATATGTATACTAGAGGCCCAGTGCATGGGTGGGGTCCAGCTGGCCCACCCCCATTGGGGCCAATCAGGGCCGATCGGGCCAGGCCAGCCGGGGGAGGGGTCACGGGCAGTTGGCCAGCCAGCCCCGCCCCCTGGTTAAATTCCTGGTTGAACTCCCAGTCAAGGGGACAATTTGCATATTGGCCTTTTATTATATAGGATATGCCAAACCCATGGACACAGACAATAGTGTGGTGAAGGCCTGAGGAGGGGACAAAAGTGGGGAGGAGGGGGCGTACTGAGGGAGAAAGGGGGACATCTGTAATACTTTCAACAATAAAGATAAATTTTAAAAAATAAAGTAACAGGAAAGGAAAAAAATAAGATTAAATCTTAGCTCCTAATAAGGCCCAGCTACCTATTTGGCTTCTACCTAACCTCTCTATTCTCGGTCTTCAACATTTCCTATTTCACTACCTTCATGCACACCTTCGCTAAAGCAGTTCTTTCCCCCTATTATATTTTCCATCTTTGTTTTCTCTGCTCACTTTTTAACATCCTCAATTCAAGATCCTCCAGTTCCAGAGAAGCTTCTCTGCACTGCTAGTTAAGGCAAAATGCTCTTGAAATCTGATTTCTCCTATCCATAACTCCATCTTAGCATTTACCCTATTATGTAAATGAAATGATCTGTTTGTCTTCTTTACTGGAAAGTGAGTTTCTGGGCCCCAGGAAGTATGCCTTATTCATTCTTTATCTCCAGCATTCAGAATAGTGAGTAGAATAAAAGAAGTCATGGCCCTGGCCCTGTAGCTCAGTTGGTTAGAGCATTGCTCTGATATCCCAAGGTTGCAGGTTCAATCCCTAGTCAGGGCACATATAAGAATCAACTAATGAATGTATAAATAAGTGGAACAACAAATTTCTCTGTCTATCAAATCAATAGATAAAAATAAATAAAAGAAGTAATTAAATGCCTGATGAACTGAATACTTGTATAATTATACAAGTAGAGCTATATACAATTGTCCCTCTGATAAAGAATGGGTAAAGATTTTTTTGATAACACATCATGCCCATTCCTTCCTGAAAATAATATCATAAGTATAAAAATAATACACCCCACAATAACATCTATATATGTAAAAGCCTAATATGCTAAGTGTCCGACCAATTGTTCGACTGCTCGACCAGTCACTATGACATGCGCTGACCACCAGGGGGCAGATGCTCCCACCGGTAGGTTAGCTTGCTGCTGGTCCAGCCAATCTGGACTGGGCAAGACGGGCCAGACACGCCCTGGAGCCTTCCTGCAGTCCCTCCCCACCCGGCCAACCCCCATGGCCCTGATCAGGACTGGGTGAGATGGCCC
Organism: Myotis brandtii; assembly: GCF_000412655.1. NCBI lineage: Eukaryota > Metazoa > Chordata > Mammalia > Chiroptera > Vespertilionidae > Myotis > Myotis brandtii. Next base: position 155,372 of record NW_005363098.1, read on the forward strand.
CAATTGGCCCCGATCGCCGGCCAGGCTGAGGGACCCTATCCGTGCACAAATTTGTGCACCGGGCCTCTAGTTTTTAATAAAAGGGCTGATAGAAAGGAAATCAAATTACCTATCTTTGGATTCATTTGAAAATATACAATACTGTTAACAGAACATTGTCCTTAAGGATCATATTTATTAAATACTGCTATTTATAATAGCAGTAAGTGGGGAGGTCCTGATTCCAAGGGGAGGGCCCTAGAGCTGTACTGTATAGTAAACATGGATGGGGTCAGAGACTGGAGAAGCCCCAACAGAGAGGACTGTCTTTGGCATATTTCATCAGGGAGCAATTGGCCTTTTGTATGGAACTGTCCTGCACATTGCAGGATATATACCATCCCTCACCTCTACCCCTCAAATGCCAGTAAATCACTTAAGTCACTGTGACCACTAAAAATGTCCTGCACATTCCCAAAGGCCCACTAGGGGGCTTGTGTCACCTCAATGCCAAATTATCACATATTTACTAATAAACACACTTCCTGATGAATGTGGTGGAATATAGTTTGGAGAAAATTATTGTTTCTCTTCTTCACAGCTTTTTAGATCTCCTCCTCACTAGTCCTCTCCCTTCCCCCACCAAGTCAGTAGAATTCATTGCTCCAGAACACAGTCGAGAACACAAAAAGGCACCTAAGTTTCTGAGTGGAATTTTAAAATTAAAGCTGAAAGAGTAGGGTTTTTTTAAAAAAATATATTTTATTGATTTTTTACAGAGAGGAAGGGAGAGGGATAGAGAGTTAGAAACATCGATGAGAGAGAAACATCGATGAGAGAGAAACATCGATCAGCTGCTTCCTGCACACTCCCCACTGGGGATGTGCCCGTAACCAAGGTACATGCCCTTGACCGGAATCGAACCCGGGACCCTTGAGTCCGCAGGCCGATGTTCTATCCACTGAGCCAAACCGGTTAGGGCGAAAGAGTAGGTTTTTTATTATAAGGGCAGGTTTCTTGAAAGAGGAAGCATGTTTGTTTGAGTTATAAATGAGTGAGAGCTTAGAGGACTCAGGGCAGAGCATTGCATACCATGAACCAAAGGGTAGGTATGAAATCATCTACCAGAAGGAAGCAAAAGGAAGAGAGTCTGATGGCATGTGACTAGAATTCAAAGGCTGGCCCATGGCTAAGAAGGCACTGTACTCTCTGTCACTCTCCTCTGTCAGACAACAGGACAAGAAATTCCCTGGGGAGAAACAGGAAGGACTTCAGAGCAGAAAGGATCTACGCCTGGCTTCTGGCAGGCCTCAATGAGAAAGCCCCTGCTCACCACACAGCTGCAGCAGAGTGACTGAGTCCTTCCTCCCCACCCTCCAGGATACTGAGCATCCAACACTTCTCAGAACCCCCACACCACCCCCGCAAAGCAGCACAGAGGTGGTTGAGAGGGGGGTGGCAGATGGGAGGGGCCTTGTGGTCAGGGTGGCGCTAGCAGAGATGTATGCAGACATGGGGCAGGGAGGGAAAGGAGCTGAAACCAGACTAGAAGGAATTGCCCATCTCAGCATATGCCGGGCTTTCTGCCTCAGAGGTCAGTACAACATGTAAATCCCCAGAAAAGGGAAGGAAAAGGGAGAAGGGCAAAACTCTGGATTAAACTGAGTTTAAATCTGTAAATTGTAGTTTATGTAGAAGGTCGAGTTTTAGACTCCTAAGTGGAAAGAGGGTTTAGCAACCAAGGGCAGTAATAAGGATATAAAGAGCCCAGAAAATTCACCCTAAATACCTTAATGAATATTTACCCCCTCTTTAGTGAAGCCCTTTAACTTTGTGGGAGGAATCTAGGTGTCAACTGTCAGCTATTCAGCTTGTTCAGGGTTAATTATTTGTGAGGCTCTGATGGCTATGTGTTGACAAATAAGTACTCCTTTTACCTCTCTGTGATGGTAAATACCACCTAAGTAGCCCCCAACTATATAGAGGCTGAAGATCTGTTGTCAATGGATGAGATACTTCAGCTGGAATCTGTTCATTTTTAAATCAATGATACATTTACTCTCTTTTTTGTGTAAAGTGTCACTAAGAAAACAACAAGTGCTTAGACCTTAGGATAGTTTACTTGAAATATCCTCCAAACATCACCATTCCTAAGTTGAGAAACAAAGTGTAAATTAAGAGAAAGAAATTTCACCTTAGATTTGACTAAGTATCTAGGAGCAAAAGATGTTCTCTTTGTTCACATATCTGTAGAGGGTTTTTTTTAAATTTTTGTGTCATTTAATATTCAGATTTTAAATTCAGTAGACATACCTGGTGTACAGACTCAGCCTGCCTACAGAGATGACCAAAATGGGCGTTCCTATCCTATTGCACACACTTACCCCAAGTGTGCTTTGAGTTAGTTGAGTTAGTTGTTTTGATATTGGTAAGAAGCTCATGTAGTACATTAATAATTCCTACCTTTCTCTCCAGAAAACAAAAGAATTTTAGTGTGTTCTCAAAATGCCAAGATAGTCTGAAAAACAAACAAGCAAGAAAGTGTTAAACTCTCATAAGCATATAATCAGATCTTCCCATCTTTGATGGAGACTGTTTGGTAAATTATGTTTTCAAAAGGGCACAGTGGCAATGTTCTAATGCACCTCTAGTTTTGCAGAAAAGCCCTGTAAATTTCATGGTCTCATTAAATATGTGGGGTTTTTAAAAATATATTTTTATTGATTTCAGAGAGGAAGGGAGAGGGAGAGAGAGATAGAAACATCAATGATGAGAGAGAATCATTAATCAGCTGACTCCTGCACACCCCCTACTGGGGATCAACCCACAACCCGGGCATGTGCCCTTGAGGGGAATCAAACCCAGGACCCTTCAGTCCTCAGGCTGATGTTCCATCCACTGAGCCAAACAGCTAGGACAATATGTAGGTTTTTAATGGAAGCCTCATTGCCTTATGTTGAAACAAAGTGCTAAGCAAGTGCTGAAATTAGTCTATTTCATTACATACCTAACACCTTTTGTGGTTGAATTTTGTTGCTTGATTATGCGAGCTTAGCTTTCAGGTAATTTCTGATAGCTTCATGGTTCATTCTGTCGCATAGGAGCTTTGCATTCTGCTTTTTATTTGTTTCTTTGTTTTACTTTTCAGTGAAAACGAGTCAGTAGCTTGAATGGTATCTATGCTTTAGTTAGAAAAAGAGTAAAGAGAGAAGATTCAAACTTTTTAATCATAGGTAAAGACAGCTGAGGCCTGAATAGGACAGAAAGATGTTTGTGAATGCAGAATTTCTTTTCTGTTTTTGATCACTTCATTCCGTAAGTAACAAAAACACATAAAACATAAAATTCTGAGAACTAACATTTAAACTCTATATTTTAAAAATAAGAAAAAACATGAGCTGAAAACTGGATTTTAGACACTGAGCATGCCAAGCAACTTATTTCTTGCTCTAGTACCTACTTTTTAGACAGGTTAAAAACTGATAAGAAGCTTTTGGGAAACTGTTATCAGCCATTGCAAAAAATAGCTTAATCCATCCTAACCTGGCAATGACTTAAAAGGCTGAAATTCCTAAAATCATTAGGGGATTTTTTTTTCTTTTCTACTTGCTAAGCATGCTGCATATGAACCATTTTTATTATAACACAGCCAGAGTTAAGATATCTTTCTATTCATATAATATACTCTGAGGCGTTTGCAGCCTGCAAAAGAGATGGTTGCTTAAGCTGACGCTGCAGAGTTGCAGGAAGTGTTGATTAGAATTTGCACATATGCTCCGAGTGTGTGAATTCCAAGCAGGTTTACTTGTGGGGAAGTAGCAGTTCATCCACTGTAGTTCAGCTCTAGATCATGGCCTCCTGTGTGTATTTCCAGTGGAATAATGCCCTGTAAGTAAAAGCCTTAATTGCTTTGAAATTTTTTGCTGGCAAGTTAAACACTTAGCACTTATTAGATTAATAACACTTTAAAATTTTTAAGAATAAATTTCAAAAAATACAAGACGTAATCAATCAATAGGTTCAATTCTGCTCTCTAGATTTTTTATGAGGCAAATTCAGACCAACATTTCAGCATTTTGTCATTTCAAAATACCTAATTTAATTTAGCAAACTCCCAAAGTCCTGAGCTGCCAGTGACTGGAAACAGGTATGCAAATTAATTACATTCTTTCTGCTGGAAATGTGACCAGCCCCAAGGAGTGCATAGCCAGTCTTCACCTGGGCTACTTAGTATTTTTTATAATTAATATATTATTTATCTATGTTTCAACAATTTTTGAGAATCTAGAGTCAATTATTATAATTATTTTAAGGCATTTTTTTGGCAAATTTTTGTAACAGACAATTTATTGATTTTCTTTTGGCAGCCTTAAAGTCAACTTTTGAATGCATTCCATTATCATTTTAAAAACTACTCTTTATCATGGAAATACCAATCTTGTTGCTAGAACCTAGCCTGTATCTTTCTTTTTGGTTCCTTTCTGCCATCTTTCTTAGGAAAAAAACAGTCCTGGGGTTTTATTCTGTAGCATTTGTAAAGAGATTTAAGCTTAGTTCAAAACTCTAAAATCCGAAATCGGGCTGTGCGCACATTGGTTTTAAGCTAGCTTCTCTCTTTGCGAGTGCACAGAAATCCCAGACACATTTCTAAATTTTGTAAAACTTTTCATGGCGAGAAGGAGACTTTAAATTAGCATACTCGGGGAGGGGGCGTCCCATCTGAGTCACCACGTGTCTCCCTTCCCCCACATCCTGTTTGCTTTGGGGGAGATTTCAGCAACTGACCTGGCCACGTATCTTTTCCCAATTAAAGGCATGCTTAATAGATAACGACAGATTTTAAATTTTTTCTTATTTCGTTTCCAAAGTAATAACTAGCACCCAAGGTGACCTTAGCCAAATTTTGGTTTTCCCAACGCGTTCTTCTGTAATTTTTAAATAAAGCGTTAAGTAGTCTCCTGGGGAGAAAGCTGACAGCTTTAATCTCTCTAGCTGCCCAGTCTCTCCTCTCCAGGGGCAGAGGATCTGGCAACTTTTTAGAAATTATAGATTTTCGATCCTCAAAACATATAAGGTTTTTTATGTTTTGAACAAGAAACAACATTAAAGATGACCACGGCCCTCTTTTTTTCAGCCTGATTTTAAAAAGTGCCTTTTAATATTCCAATTTCTTTATAATTTTGCCTTTTTATAAAAATGTTCCCCATTATAATCTGACTAAAAACAAAAGATTTTCCTTGCCCACTCTGGTTTCACAAATTCCAAAGCTAGTACAAGCGTTACACACAGTTCAATCTTACCACCATACCGGTGTTGTTTCCGCTCAGGCGAATCCTTCTTTTCCAGAGGTCCCTGAGTTCGAGCACCATTAATGCCAGGGTTCTTGTTCCGGCATTAAGAAGGGTTCAGCAATCTGGAGAAGGGGCTGTGTGTAACTTAATAAAGAGTCCAGAGATGAAGCATAATTTTGAAAAGCATTTCGGGGTCAGAGGAGCCTAGCTAAAGAAACTAAGGTCTCCTCGTGTGAGGACCTCATGCTTTTTATTAATACAAATTGTCCTGAGGCAAGGCAGAGATATACACATCAAAGGGTCAGGCTTCATTTACAGAGTCCATTGTCAGATTGGAAGGATTTGCCTACAGCTGTTCAGGTGTTTGGCCAATAGGAGGCAATAACATGTAGATTAAGATACCCTGAGCTGTCTGGCAGCAAGCAATCATTTAATGCATCCTTTTCAGGTTTGGGGAAATGCCCTTCAGCCACTCCAGATGATTCAGCCCTGCTGAACATGCTGGAATTGGCTTCCAGCAATTTCCTATGTGAGGACTGCTGTTAATATTTTGGTGTATATCTTTCCTGTCTTTTCCTCTTTTCATATACATTTTTTTTTAATTTGCAAAGTTAATCTCATGGTGTACTTGCTATTTCTTAATCTTTTTTTCATTAACAATGCATTATTAATTTTAAAAACATGTTCAACCATGTCAGATGTAGCCATAACATAATTTATTAAACTAGTTTCCTATTGTTAGACACTTAGGCTATTTCCAGTTTTCACCTATGGTAAATACTATTATGGCTAGCATTCTTGAACTTAAGTCTTTGGGCACATCCTAATTATTTCCTATAAGTAAATTCTTACAAGTAATATTATTGGGTTAAAAGGAAAATAGTTTTAAATGTAGTTTAAACTATGTAGTTTGCCACCCTAAAATAATCATGGCCAGCAATATAATGCATATTTTTAGTTTTTTAAAAAATTCATATGTATGTACATGATTAATTTGTATATTAAAGTTATTGTATTATGTATAGGAATGTAATGAAGGATTTTAGGCAGAGGAATGATGTGATCTGATTTTCATTTTCGAAAGATCACTCTGGCTGCCCTGTTGAAAATAAGCGTATTGGGGGGGGGGGGCAAGGTCTAGTTAGTGGTCCACGGCAGTAATCTAGGCGAGAGATCCGAGTGGCTTACAGCAGGGGGCAGCAGTGGAAGCAGTGAGTGATGGTCAGATGCTGTATATATTTTTGCAGGAAGACAGTCGGAATATGGAGTATGAGAGAAATAAAGGAATCAGATTAACTCCAAGTTTTGGAGACCTGAGCAGTTGGAAGGATAGCATTGACATCAAGCAACAGGGAAAAGGCTGTAGGTGGAGCAGTTTTGGCAAGATGGAAGAACAGGAGTTCAATTTGGCAAGGGTGAGTTTGAGACGTCTACTAGCTATTCAACTGGAGATGTCCAGTAGGCTGTTGAATATGAGTCTGGAGTTCTGTAGAGAGCAGGCATTGGAAATATAAATTGGAGAATCATTGGCATATAGATGATATTTTAAGCCAGGAGACTGGGTAAGATTACCAAGGGAGTGAGTACAAAGACAAGAGGGACCACTGGCGGAGGGGTCATTCTAACATGGAGAGCACATACTATGCACCAGGTACTGTTCTATGTGCTTTGCATAGATTATAGGTTGACTCATTTAATCTCTAAACCAGCTCCATGAAGGAATACTATTATTACCCCCATTTTACAGAGGAGGAATGTGAGGCACAGATAAAGTCAGTAAATCAATAACTATTTTATGATAAGAATCAATAAGTTTTAACTCCCTTTTTAAATAATGCAAACTTATTTTAAAATAAATCATGTAAACTTTTTCTGCACAGGCTTTATCCATTATGTCTAAAAATCTTATTAGTTATACATTCCAGTTATGCTTTAAAGAATCAGTGTGAGTCATCTGTTCAAAGGTGCTTTTGTTTCCAGCTGACAGCACATTCTAGGAAAGCATATTGAGGAGAGACAAACAAAAAAAAAAGAAAGAAAAGAAAAGCTTATGTTTAAATAGGAGAAAAGGAGAGCCATTTTTAGAGTTCACATTTCTTTTTCAAACCTCACCCGAGGATTTTTTCCCATTGATTTTTAGGGGAGAGTGGAAAGGAGGGAGAAACGGGGAGCGGGGAGAGAGAGAAAGAGAGAGAAATCCTTTGGTTGCCTCCTGCACGTGTCCCAACCAGGCAAGAGGTATATGCCCTTGACCAGGAATCAAACCGAAGACCCTTTGGTCCTAGGGCTGACGCTCTAACCTCTGAACAAAACTGGCCAGGGCAATGTTCACTAATTTTTAAAGGCATTGTCACATTTCTCTTCCTCAAGAGCCATGCACTCTCTGGATGAGAAGAGATGGCAAGGGTGGAATTGGGCACAGATTCCTGGGGTGAAGTGTTGGCTCATGACCTTAGGCAGGAGGTTTGGAGGTGACGAAGGGATGGGTTCCAGCCATGGAGAGCATTTTCCAGCTGAAACTGTTAATGCTCAGGTTGAAGTAGAGACAGGGTATTTTCAGTGTGATATGGGTGGGAGGTAGGACACATCTTTTTGTTTGTTTGTTTTTAGCTTTCCTGCATGTATTTTTTGGGGGGTAAGAACTGTGCATCTCTACTTTAAGGGTGGAAAAGGCAAGTTAATAAAAGGAAATTGTCATCACTCCTACCACATTACCCTAAAATGTATTCAAAATATCTCAATGGGATATTTATTCTAAGACTACACCTTGCCCTTAACAGAAATGTGCATAAGACAGGGAAAATAAAAAAGCACTATGGTGTGGGTTAATCATTACAGAAGGTTTCTAGAAAAAATATCTTAAGTTGTATCCTCAGTTCCCTGGAGATTTTTACATCTTGGGACAAGGATCCAGGTGAATGAACTTGCTGTATGCTTTTCTACCTTCTCTTCTTCCTTGGCAAAAGGGTTATTATTAAAGGGAAGGTGGTAGGAGAACTCACAAAATGTTATTTTCAGGCAGATCTCTTTTTAAAAATATATGTTTTTATTGATTTCAGAAAGAGGAAGGGACAGGGAGAGAGAGAGAAAAACATCAATGATGAGAAAGAGAATCATCCTTCGGCTGCCTCCTGCACACCCCCTGGGGATCAAGCCTAAAACCTGGGCATGTGCCCTGACCTGGAATCGAACCCCAACCGTGATCTCCTAGTTCATGAGTCGATGCTCAACCACTGAGAAACACCGGCCAGGCCAGACAGATAACTTTTAAGAAAAAAAGACAATGGAAGCTGAGTATCTGAAAATAAAATTTTCCTTGCCCACAGGGCTCCTTGAAAAATCTTTACATACTTTTGAGGGTTCCTATAACTCAAGTTGTAGACTATTGTATTGAAAAATTTCAATAGGGAAGAAAAAGAGGGAGATCTTAAAAACCAAGAGTGATTGCAGAAGTGGAGCCTTTGCAAAATATGAGACAATAGATAAATGCATACATTTACCTCCATACCAGAGAGCAGCATGACCCTTGAATAACATTATCAAGAAAAGCAGAACCCAGAATGAACTTGAGATGTGAAAAGTAGTAAAGAAAACAAAAAGGACCCTTATAAGGTCCTGTTCATAGCAAAAACAAAAACATAAAGACTCTGGGGAAAGATGATGTAATGTTAAAAAGATAACAGAGAAAGCAAAACTAACTAAAGTCGCTTTTTCTCCATTCTTCTTTCAGTAACTCCCTTCAAATGGAAAGGGTAGAAGAGTAATGATAGGAGGGAACCTAAATGCACAGAAGGTAAGAAATAATTTAGTTAATTGAATTATTTTAATGAGCTTGCTTTTATGCCCAGATAAACTGTAATCTGAGACATTTAGAGTTTATACTGTTAACCATACAACAATAGTTAATCTTAGAAAATAATTTGATGAACAGAAATTCAGCATAAATTAAGTATCAGTGTTATCATATTAACCTTACATCTAGGGGACTTATTACTCAACTTAAGACCCTAGGCTTTGTATCTTTTTTTAACATCATAGCTGACCCTTTGAACATGGTTGAGTTGTGCAGATTTTTCCAATACCTGTCCTGTTTTCATTCTGTACTTGGAGTTCATGGATATGGAGGCCAACTGTATGCATTGATCTGTACCCTTTTAAATAGGGTATGTGAGCACCCTCAGATTTTGGCAACCATAGAGGTTGGAGGGTCCTGGAATCAATCACCCTCAGATACTAAAGGAATAATGGTAGTACTTAAGTTTTGGGGGGTCGAAAGTTATTCAGGGTTTTTTGACTACAGGGAGTGTTGGTGCCCCTACACCAGTGATGGCGAACCTATGACACGCGAACTCATTTTTTTGGTTGATTTTTCTTTGTTAAATGGCATTTAAATATATAAAATAAATATCAAAAATATAAGTCTTTGTTTTACTATGGTTGCAAATATCAAAAAATTTCTATATGTAACACGGCACCAGAGTTAAGTTAGGGTTTTTCAAAATGCTGACACACTGAGCCCAAAAGGTTCGCCATCACTGCCCTACACCAACCAAAATGTTGTTGAAGAGTCAACTGTATATCGGATCAGTTCTCCAATATTTCTCATTAAATAGTCTTACGGACTATAATTTTAAATAGCTACACAATACTCAATTATATGAATATATCCTAAATTTCTTAATCCAACATGGTCCCATTTACACTGTTTCACATTTTTGGCTTTTAAAAACCATACTGGAGCCCTGGCCAGTGTTGCTCAGTTGGTTGAACATTGTCCCGTGCGTGCATCAAGAGGTCGCTGGTTTGATTCCTGGTCATGGCATCAAAAAAGAAAAACACACACACACACACACAACATATTGGAATCATGATTATTTTGCATAAAACTTTGTAAATTATTACTTTTTTAAAATTTTAGGTCAGATTCCCAGTAGAGGAATAAATGAATCAAAGGCTTCATATTTCAAAGGCCTGTTAATAAGTATCACCAAAGTTGCCTTCAGAAAGAACTACCTATTTATATTTCAACAATAATAAATGAGTGCCTATTTTTCTAATCCTTATTATTCCTGGAAGATTTTGGTAGGAAAACTTTTCTTTGGTGATTTTTTTTTATTATGGTAAAATAGACATAACATACAATTTATCATTTTAATAATTTTAAGTGTACAATTCAGTAGCATCAAGTACATTCACAATGTTGTGCAACCATCATCTCTATGTATTTCTAGAACTTTTTCATTAAACAAAGCAAAACTAAAAAATAATTTTTAAAAAGTTTGCTCTATTTTATTTAGTCTCATCAGCAATGCTCTTTCCCTCCTCCCAAGACTTTGGAATTCTTTAGTCAGACTAGGGCAGGCTGTACTGTGGTAACAAGCAACTCCAAAATATTTTGTCTTACACAAATGATTATTTCTCACTCAACTTACATATGCGTTGCCAGTCTGTGAGAGTATCTCCTTCTCACAGTCTTTAGAGGTTCAGGCTCGGAACATGAGGATTTCATGGTTACTAAGGTGGGCCAAGAAAGTGCTGTAGAGCCTTGCACCAGCCATTAAATGCTTCACCAGGAAATTACTCCAGTCACTTCCATGGTAGCCAGGAGACCTTGGTGAGAACTGGTAACAGGTAATACAGCAGAGTGTGGCAAGTATATTCTTCCCATGTTACCAAAAATGGAGAAGCCCTGGAAATCTCTATATGTTCATTAATTTATTTACTGATACAAAACAGGCTTCATTGAACTATTTACAAAGTATTTTTTTCTAATAACGGACCCCACACATTCGTGTTTCATTTTATGTAATGCCACAAGTAATCTTGGAATAAAAAGTGAAAAAATTAATTCAGAAGAATAGTCATTTGATCTGAATTAAAAAGTCACGAATCACAGAGATATGTAAATACCCTGCTGTGGCTAAATGCCATCTTGGGCCCTGTTTCCAGCAGCATTGGGCCCTCTGATGTTCATGTGCTTAGTTAGGCAATGGCCCATGGAGACCAATAAATGCCGACAAACACTTCACAAGTTCATTAGCAAGTTTTTTTGAGAAATGGAAAATCAAAATTTAATTTTTCATTAAACATACACTTTCTTTTAGCTCATTCCTGCAAAAAGTTGTGGTGTTTTTTTGTTGTTTTTTTTTTTTTTTTTACAAAAAAACCGTGTTACCAAACAGTAAAGTATTTAAATAGTTGTAAATTTGTACAATACAATAAGAGACAAACAACTGTAGCAACGGAGTTAAGACTACTCTATATGTACTATGGCAGCTCTACTAACCCTTCATTTTCTTGCACATCTTACACTCAACCTACAATGTCTATGCTTCCTTTTGACCTTGGTGACCAGCAGTGTGACAACTTCACTCATCTTACAGGTTATTGCATGGGCATTCGCAAACTGGCTGGTATACCAAATAGCCAGCAAGTACAAGCAGTATCAACTACTTCTCCTATGGCTACTGAAAGGAGTAGCTGTCTCTACCTGATCATATCCCAGAGAGCTTTATTTCACCAACAACTGCTTTTCATGCTGATTTTGAAATTTGGTTACATTGCTTCTGGACAGGTCAAGAGAAATGAGATGTTATCCCTTAGTCATCTTTTGGATTATCTCCATATCAAAGTGAGGACAATTCACTACACATGTGTCTTTTTTTTTTTTAAATATATTTTATTGATTTTTTACAGAGAAGAAGGAAGAGGGACAGAGAGTTAGAAACATCAATGAGAGAGATCGATCAGCTGCCTCCTGCACGCCCCCCACTGGGGATGTGCCCACAACCAAGGCACATGCCCTTGACCGGAATCGAACCCGGGACCCTTGAGTCCACAGGCCGACGCTCTATCCACTGAGCCAAACCGGTTCGGCACATGTGTCTTAATACTTGTTGAGACCATGGCAGGAGTTGGAAATACAGGATAGAGGTCCCATCCTAGATTTTTTGTTATTGTTGTTAATCTTCACCTCCTCACCTGAGAATATTTTTTCCATTGATTGTTTTTAGAGATAGTGGAAGGGAGGGGAGAGAGATCGAGATAGATAGATAGATAGAGAGAGAGAGAGAGAGAGAGAGAAAGTATTGATGTGAGAGAGACACATTGATTGGTTGCCTCCCACACACACCCTGACTGGGGCTGAGGATGAAACATGCAAGCCACGTACATGCCCTTGACTGGTAATTGAAGGCGCAACCCTTCATTCCCCTGGCTGACACTCTAACCATTGAGCCACACCAGCCAGGGCTCATCCTAGATTATTTTAAAAAATCTTTTCCATGCAAGAATTTACAGTAAAACTCCATTTAGAAATGAAAAATCCAGGGGATTGTTGTAGAAGGGAAAGGATTCCAGGACAATAGGTGCGAAGCAGGCCAGTTCCAGACATAAGAAAATGTATTAGTCAGAGTTCTCCAGAGAAACAGAGCCAATAGGATAAGCGTGTGTGTGTGTGTGTGTGTGTGTGTGTGTGTGTGTGTGTGTATTTGTTTATTTATTAATTATAGGAATGGGCTCATGTGGTTATAGAGGCCAAGCTGGAGAACAAGGGAAGCTAATGATGTAATTTAGTCTGGGGCTGAAGGCCTGAGAATCAGGAGCTCCAATGTCCAGTGTCTAAGGGCAGGTAAAGATGGACATCCCAGCTTAAGAGGAAAGAGGGAATTCGCCCTTTCTTTGCCTTTTTGTTCTATTTGTGCCCTCAATGGACTAGATTGGGAGATGGCCACCCTTATTGGTGAGGGTGGATCTCTTCCATTAGTTTACTGAATCAAATGCTGATCTCTTCCAGAAACACTCTCACAGACACAGTCAGCAATGATGCTTTACCAGTTCTCTGGTAAACCCAGTCACATTGGCACATAAAATGAACCATCACAGAGCACTTAAGGTCATGTGACTTAGAGTTCAGTGACCAATGCTAACTTAATGACTTGTGTGCTCCAGTGTGTACCTGAAGGTCCATTGCCTTTGAGTACCAACCTACGTATTTATTCTTCTTCCTTGGTTGCAAGGAAAAAAATCCTGATTCTGGCAATTTAAGCAAAAAGGCATTTCATTCAAAGTATGTGGAGTGCTAAAGGAAGCGTGAAGAACCAGCCTTGGAAGAAGAAGCCGAGTCGCCTGCCAGGCAGCGGATCTCTTTTGACACTCTTGGCTGAAACAGATGAACTTTGTTTCTCTGTCAGTGCTTTACTATGCTCAAGAGTCAAAGTCCTGGGAAAGAGAGTCTGGTTGGCTGAGTGTAGGTCATGTGCCCAGCCCTTGGCAGTGGCAGCCCTGAGAGGCAGGATTGGCAGAAGCAGCCTCCAGCTATCTCTTTGGATTCCCTAGTGCAATACAGGCACATGAATTTTACCAAGACTTTGTGCTGTGTGGGAAAATGATTATCCAGGGGGAAATCAGGGTGCTGTTGAGAAGTGGGATTGAAGGCTAAACATTAAAAAAATGCCAGTGTTCACCACTAAGAGCGAAAAAAGTGACTATCAAAGCCCATGAAGCCACAAGTCTGTTGAACTAATATGTGCTGACTTATTTTCCTATTTTCCAATTGTTAGATTACTTCCTTTTTCCCCCCTCCAACAAATAGGTCTAAACATATACATCTAAAAAATTATCTTCTTAGGACTTATATTGCCAGGTCTGGAATTATTGGTTCAAAAGACATGAGTATTTATACTTCATTTTCTATTTTACTCAAGTGCCCATTGTCTCTAAGAATATGCCTTTAATCATGGAAGATTGGTTTTTCAGTGGCTAGATAATTTCCTGGTGCAGATCACTCTCGGGACACCTTTCTGTGGGTTATACCAGGGGCATCTGTGATACTGGAAAGAACATACTCTTTTTTTTTTTAATTCTCACCCTAGGATATTTTTCATTGCATTTTAGAGAAAGAGTGGAAGGGAGGGGGAGAGGCACAGAGAGAAAAACATCAATATAAGAGAGACACATCAACTGTTTGCCTCCCACACATGCCCCAACTGGGGCCAGGGATCAATCCTGCAACTGAGGTACATGATCTTTACCAGAATCAAACCCGTGACCCTTCAGTCCTTGGGCCAGTGCTGTATTCACTGAGCCAAACCAGCTAAAGCAAGAACATACCCTTGAAAGCTCTTCTCTTTCCTTCTAACATATTTTATACACATTGCAATCTGGATGAAATAAACTGCAAGGTCACTGCTTCGATTAGTTGGTAATAGGAAAGAAGGCAGCATTTGCCTGAGGGATCTGTGGGCAGTCAGTGGGAGTGCCTGCTGATATACATCAGTACATGTGGTATGATATACCCAACTCTGTCTTCTCCACATCAGGTCTCCTCAAAAGCTGGACACAGGGGAAGCAGTGATTGCATTATGACCTGGGAGAGCACTCCACCCGGGGAGGGTACTGGCTGTGTGCTTTGACCCACATCTCCTTGAGCCAGGTTCTTCTAACTCCAAACTTGAAAAGATGAGAGTCCCAAATTTCTTTAGAGGATTTTCATTTCAATGTGAGCGGATTGTAAAATTCTGCCCCTCAAACCCCCACCCACACACCCATTCTCCATTTCTCCACCCCAGCCTCACTGGGAACTTCCGCTTCTCAGGCAGACTGCCAGGTTGGCTGGACTATGTAGCAGGGCGCTTTGTTTTATAATTATCCATATGTCAGCTTATTCCTCATGGCCAGAGCACACCAGATTGCAAAGCCCTGAAATTAGGGACTGCCTCACTTTAGTATTCCCTGCAGCATTTTGCACAGTGCCTTGCCCACTCCAGCTACTCAACCAATATTTACCGACTGAATTTCCTTAGGTGAGTGGAGTAGTTCTACAACTTCTTTGGGGCTAAAATTTTTCCAAGTTATGATGTGTAGGGGTGATGGAAAAGGTGCACTCTCCCTGGAAACAATCAGGGGACCCTGGAGGAGGTCTGGACTCCTGGGTGCAGTGTTCTGGAGGAAAGAAGCAAGCCTGGTGCAGGAGCAGATGGAACAGGCCTGCACTCCCTCTGCACGGGCTGTGTGTCAGCCCACGGTGCCCCAGCCACATGGCCTTTTTCAATTTCTTTTTTTTTTTTAAATATATTTTATTGATTTTCCACAGAGAGGAAGGGAGAGAGACAGAGAGTCAGAAACATCGATGAGAGAGAAACATCGATCAGCCGCCTCCTGCACATCTCCTACTGGGGATGTGCCCGCAACCCAGGTACATGCCCTTGACCGGAATCGAACCCGGGACCCTTCAGTCCGCAGGCCGACGCTCTATCCACTGAGCCAAACCGGTTTCGGCCTTTTTCAATTTCTTGTACTAGTTCTTCAACAAAGCTTCCTCTGGGTATGTTTCTGCCCTTTCTACATAACATCCACTTTACCCACTAACTCCTCATCCCGCAGATCTCAGCTTAATTGTCAGTTCCTCACGGACATCTCAGGATAGGCCCAATTCTGATGTTATAGCACCATGCATACATAGCCCTTTCCTAGAATTTATGAGTATTCTTTTTCTTTCCTTTTGTGGAACCAGCAACAAGTTTTTTATTTGTTCATTTCTTGCATTGACGTACTCTTCAATGACATCCTTGGCCTGAGACTCTTTGCCATAGTCCTTAACTACCACACAACTGCAGCCAACCACGTTATGGGTTTTCCCTCTCTGTCAGTTTTACAGAGGCCTACCCATGCCTCTAGTTTCTTGCTGTCATCAACGTTAAGGAAGCTGTTTGTTGTTCAGCACAAAGGGCCTCTACCAACCTGACAGGCTCATCACAGTTGGATGGAAGCACATAGGCATCGGCTTGGCACTTTAAGGCTTGGGCAGTTTCTTCAACTCTATGTGCTAGGCCCTCCTGTGTTAACATCCATTCACATCCAGCTGTAACGCCTACCTTGGCCATGGCTGTCTGTGGGCTACACGGGGAGCCAGATCTTGAGTGCACTGACTGCAGCAGGGAAAGAGTCAGAGTTTTCTTTTAGTATTTGAATTTGTAATTATTTGATATGTATGTTGTTTTTTTCCTGTCTGACTGGAGACTGTTACTCCATGAGGGCATGAGTGTGTGCGCATGTGTGTGCATGTGTGTGTGGGTGAGTGAGGAGAGAGAGAAAGAGAGATTGGTATTGATATTTACTATAGGAATTGTCTCATGGAAGTATGGAGGCCAAGAAGTCCCATAATCTGCCCTTTGCAAGCTGGAGGACCAGGAAAGCTGGTGGTGTAAGGCTGGAGAAGCAGAAGCACCAGTATCTGAGGCCAGAAGAAGATTGATGTTCTAGCTCAAGAAGGGAGAGAATTCGCCCTTCCTCTGTCTTTGTTGCACTGTTCAGGCCCTCCGTGATTGGATGATGGACACTTGCAATGGTGAGGGTGATCTTTATTCAGTCTACTGATTCATATACTAATGTTCCCCAGAAACACCTCAGCAGACACAGCCAGAAAGAATGTTTGCCAGCTCTTTGGGCATCCTTAGCTCAACTTTAAGTGTAATTTTAAGTTGACACTTAAAATTAGCCATTATACAGAGATTCTGGCTTGACTCACAGTAGAGCTTATCCAGTGTAGTGCATAGTATTTTCCAAAGTGCATTACCCAGATCGCTAGTTCAGGAAGTCTCATTAGGTATTCTTTGGAGAAAAAAATTATTAAAAAATATATATGTAACAAAATGTCAAACTTACTTGGACAATTATTATTCTGTGATAATTTATCTTTAAGAAAAGTTGCACTTCAAACTGGTAATGGTGGTTATGGGGAGGGGGTCTTCTATTCTTCCTTCATTATATTTTTGTTTCTTTTTTATTATGATAAAATACACATGACATAAAACTTAACCATTTCAGCTATTTTTAAGTTTGACTAAGTTCAATGAGATTAAGTATATTCATATTGTTGTGCAACTATCACCATTATATTTTACAGATTACTCATTCACCAATTTCTTAAACAGCAGTGGTTCTCAACCTTCCTAATGCCATGACCCTTTAATATAGTTCCTCATGTTGCGGTGACCCCCAAATTCATTGTTACAAATTGAACATAATTAAAGCATAGTGATTAATCACAAAAACAATATGTAATTATATATGTGTTTTCTGATCGTCTTAGGTGACCCCTGTGAAAGGGTCGTTTGACCCCCAAAGGGGTTGAGACCCACAGGTTGAGAACCGCTGCTCTATATAGATATTGTTTCCCAGGGCCACAGCCATGATGCCATCTTCGTTCTGGTTGTCAGTCCGACAAGAGCCACCTTGTTCTCTGTACGGGACCCTCATGAACACACAAAGTTCAGGTCTGTCTGCCAAATTTAGGCGACCCCTATGAAAGGGTCGTTCGACCCTCAAAGGGGTCACGACCCACAGGTTGAGAACCGCTGTTATACAGCTTCCTCATATCTTGGTGGATTAACCCACCCTCACTCAAAGAGTGACTCAAAGAGGGTCTGATGTTCAGATTGAAGTAGTTGTGGTAAGGGAGCATCTTTTTAGCTCAGGAAGGGATATTGTTTTTCTTTTTAGGTTTTTTTTTTTTAACTGGATCCTGTCCATCTTTTTTTAATTTTTAACATATTTTATTCATTTCAGAGAGGAAGGGAGAAGGAGAGAGAAATAGACTCATCAATGATGAAAGAGAATCAGTGATTGGCTGCCTCCTGCATACCCCACATTGGGGACCGAGCCCGAAACCCAGGCATATGCTCTGACTGGGAATCGAACCGTGACCTCCTGGTTCAGAGGTCAACGCTCAACCACTGAGCCACACAGGCTGGGTGGGATATTGTTTATATGTAAGTCTGGAAGCATTGAAGCTATTTGGTTTTCATAAAGGAAGCTTTCTGGAGGCTGAAGCCAATAGCAACAAGGGGGATAGAGTTGAGAGAACCACAGAGAACTGAAGCTGGAGTGGTAAAAGCCCTCAGAAGCCTGCCCTACCTCTCAGGTAAGTGTCCAGTGATATGGTCCAATAATTTTTTAAAAAACCGTTTTGGTATCCTCCCTCCCCCACTAATATCTGTGAGAGAAAGTAGCCTAATGTACTTTGGAAGACACCCCACCCAAAGATTTTTCTTATATTTATTCTCTTTATATCATTTACGTTTTGCCACAGCTATAATTTATGCTCCTCCCTCACTCTGCCTGCAGCAGAGACTGTTAGGTTCCTATTCAAAATCTGTTGTCCTTTTCCTCTTTGTTATAAAGTTCAGGTTTTCTTTAGGGTGGCAGTATACCTGGACAAAGAACCCCATTTTCCATTTTTCCTTGCAGTGAAGTGTGACCATAAGACTAAGTTCTGGCCAATGAGATAAAGACCAAAATTGTCTAAGACCTGCAGGAAAGGCTGAAGAAAGTGCTGACTCAGCTGAGAGGGGCCCCTTTTATCATTTTCCTTCCTCCTTCACAGAAGGAGCTATGCAGCCATTGAGGTGACATCGAGGATGGAAGCTAGGGCTTCTCTGGGGCCTGTGGAATCATATTAGATGATTTACTTCTGGATCTGGTTTGCATGAAAGAGGGAACCTTATGGGGCAAAGCACTGTTATTTTGGATTTTCTGTTATGTATCTGAGTCTAATTCTAATTGACTCACAGCTTTGAAGCATACCCAGAGATTCAGAAGAACCCATATTTTTTAATTCATAGATAGCAACTATGTGACTCATCAGGGAAAGACAACATTACATGTAGTGGAACCTACAGAAAGGGAAGGTTTCATCTGAGTTAACCTCTATTTTATCTGGACTGGAAGCTGACCAACTTTCATTGATTTGAATCCTTAACATATTGAGGCACTGAGCAAAGCATAAACATGCCAACCTGACATACATAGTTGAATGTCTTCCAGGCACCCCAGACTTAATGGGTGAAACTGAAACTCCTCTTGTCCATCTCTGTCACCCAGATTCTTATCCCATGTTTTCCTTTCAGTAAATATTCACTTAAGTTCATATCCATCTACCTAACTTATCATGCCAGAAGCCTTGGCCCATGTTTTCTTTCTTAAAATATATTTTTATTGATTGCAGAGAGGAAGGGGAAAGGAGAGAGAGAGAGACAGAAACATCAATGATGAGAGATAATCATTGATTGGCTGCCTCCTGTACACTCCCTGCTGGGGATCGAGCCTGTAACCTGGGCATGTGCCCTGACCAGGAATCGAACCATGACCTCCTGGTTCATAGGTCAATGCTCAACCACTGACTCACACTGGTCAGGCTTGGACCCATCTTTGATAACTTCTTCATTTCTATATCGAGGCCACTGTCAGGTCCCAGGATCTCTCTCTAAAATATATTCTGATCTACTTATTTTTCTATCTCCACTGTCACGTGGAAGGTAAAGCTATACCACTTGTTGCCCAGACAACTCCAAAGACTTCCTTCTGGATTCCCATTCTCCACACAGCAGTTAGAAAATACAAACTAGAACCTACTACCACCAAGCTAGAAACTCCTTAAAGCCTCCTGATAGCATATGATACGACTAAAATCCTAAATATGGCCTAGAAGCTTTGCAAGATCTGACCCCTACCTTCTTTTTTAGTATCTTCAATATACCAGATCCTTTCCCATCCCAGGGGCTTCACAGGCTGTTTCCCTGCCTGGATTACTGTGCTCACACCCCCTATTTAATGGTCAACTCCTATTGATTCTTCTGGTCACTGATGAAATGACTTCCTCATTAAGTCTTCCTTGACTCCACTCCCAATTTATATCTCCCAATTATAATCTCTTAAACACCCCTTATGTTAACTGCATGGCATCTCTCTATATAAAAGGCTAATATGCTAAGTGTCTATCCGGGTAATGACATCATGTAGCAACGCCTGGCTTCCCCTCCCTAGTGACTAGCCTCCTTGGAGTTTCTTCAGCCCAGGAACACAGCTTGCTTTATACCCAGGTGGAAACATTTTACACTGCAACCAAATGTCTGTGAAGCATTTTCCCATGCCTCATCTCATTTGATCTTCACAGAAGTCCTGGAGTAGGTAGATAGGAGACTCGGTGGAATCCTATTTTCTTTTCATAAGCAGGAAAATGGAGATTTAGAAAGCTCAGGAACTTCATCTGACTGAAAAGAAGTAAGAAATGGTGGACCTTGAAAATGACTTCAGGTTTTCTCACTGTGCAGAATTTGGTCAAACACTGCTGCAGGTAAATATTTTACCCTTTGTTCTCCCTGTGTGATCTACAATAATAATCTGCTTCGTGTTGATATTTATTGCTGTGTTGCTGACAATTACCTGAAAGAGAAGTTGGGGTGCTTCACTGGGCTGGAAAAAGTTTAGCTAAATCAGAAAGCAGGTCTAATTAAGCAAGTTTATTCTATATCTATAAAAGGCTAAGTTGACTCGTGCATGCACAATACATATAAATCTCTCGCTGGTGCCAATCGCACACGTGTGTTTCCATCTGTCATTGTCGATCATAAATTTGGTTGACATTGCTATTATAGAGAAAGGGCAAATAGTGATATTAAAATATTTCTTCTAATTAATTTCCTTTCAGTGTTCACAAATTCATGCACCTGGCCACTAGTTTTTTTGTTTTTGTTTTTAATATATATATATTAGAGGCCCAATGCATGAAATTTGTGCACTGGGGGGGGGGGCAGGATGCTCCTGCCACCACCGCTGCACTTGCCAGTCATGAGCCCGGCTTCTGGCTGAGTGGCGCTCCCCCTGTGACCACCAGGGGGCAGCTCCGACATTGAGTGTCTGCCCCCTGGTGGTCAGTGTGTGTCACAGCGACTGGTTGTTCTGCCGTTGGGCTGAAACCGGCTCTCTGACATCCCCTGAGGAGTCCCTGATTTCGAGCGATTGCAGGCCAGGTTGAGGGACCCCACTAGTGCACGATCGGGGCCAGGGAGGGATGCGGGAAGTTGGCCAGCCTGGGAGGGACCGTGGGAGGGCTCCAGGGCGTGTATGGCCCATCTCATTCAGTTCTGATCCGCCGACCCCAGGAGCAAGCTAACCTACTGGTTGCAGCATCTGCCCCCTGGTGGTCAGTACACATCATAAAGAGCAGTTGAGCGGCCTTAGCATACCATTAGCATATTATGCTTTGATTGTTTGAACAGCTGACCAGACGACTGGACACTTAGCATATTAGGCTTTTATTATATAGGATATATATGTATATAATATACATAT